>NW_024609837.1:79213382-79565182 GCF_016920785.2 Ixodes scapularis
AGATTCTCGCAGGTGGGAAAATCAACAAAAATATTGATAGCCCTAAAGAGTGATGACATGAGCAGATACATCGGGATGCAATCGAAATAAAAAATAGAAGCCAAAAACATACATTTTGGGCTTTATTCTCTTTTGAGTGATTCTTAAACATTAAGGCTATTTGATTTATTTCAACAGAAAAACATTAATATGCCATTCATCTAAAAATAAAGTTACTGCAATGATATGTTTGATAACTTGTGAGGTCTGGGGATGACATTATGCGCGCTTGATTCTAACCTGTTTCTACTCCAACATCTCCTCTGCTATCTTTTTTTTCGCCAGTCATCATCTTTAACGCCCTCGCTCTGCTAGGCGAATAACCAAGCAACAACCCTTGCTTGTCAGCATGCCACAAGCACCATATTAGCAAACGTATGTTTAAACTTGAGGGTAATCAACTGGCCGCCGAAGTACTTATTCATGATTAAGCCAAGCTGGATCACGCCAGACCGGGCGATAAACTTATGACTTTGTCGTGTTCACGTGTAATTTTTTTGTTTATTGTTACTTTATCTTTATCGAAACTAACTTATTTTCCGGTTGGAGAAGGTTAAACAAAGACGTTTTCTAATCAAAAGTGCAGTTCAGTGTGCTTTTGTCCAAAATGTGATTTTATTTGAAAGGTATTCAAAGAAAGAATGTTTACATTACTTTCTTAGAGCGCAGCTCTTAGGTGCCCGTTTCCGGCTTGAGCGGCGTTGCTGTCGTCGTCGGCGTAACCGGGCAGCGTATAAGCAAACCATATCCTGTACAGCACCTGACCACGCCCCCTTGTCACGTGACATGACGCCACTTCCGCTAAGGCAATTTGTTATGTCACGTGACCTGACGTCACTTCCGCTCCAAACCGAAACCAGTTGTTTTATTGGTTAGCGAATTGTCACGTGACATGACGTCACTCGCGCCGCTGTGGCAAGGTAAACATGGCGTCCGCCGCCGCCTGAAGCACGAAGCGTACGCGGTCGATCATCGGTGCAGTCACGGCTGAAGCCAGAAACGCTTGAGACGGGAAGCCTACGCGATCGACGCAGTCGCGGCTGAGACGCTGTGAACGCGGTGACGCGAGGGACTCAACACTTGGTGACGCAACTACGCGACGCCCGCAGTATGCGATGTCTCGCATCGTGCTTCTGCACAGGAGTGCGTAAAAGGCGCAAGTACTTTTCTTAGCGTTCTCAACTCGTCGCTTGATAAGAGCGAAGCAAGGTTACTACCAACGCCTACCGCTGGTTTTCGAAGTCGAGCCTTCGGTTTCCAACGTCGGGTCTCGATGTCGCCGCTATTCTTGCCGCGCAGGTTCGTCGCCGACGTGGCGGATGTGAACCCTGTCATGAATGAACGCTTGCCTTTTTCGATACGAAAATATGTTCTGTCGTCACGAACGCTTACGCCGACCCACAAGCTGAATTTAAAGTATTGCCAGCATTTTTATCTGGCAGTGTCTATTCTGCCGGCAGCCGGCAGAATAAGTTTTCCGAAATTCTACCGGCAGTCACCTCCGGCGCGTGTATCAGTGGGGCGCTCGTTAACATAGCCCCCCCCCCTCCCCCTCCTTTAGCGGCGACAGTCTGCGGCTGCTCATCAGAAATATACTGACCTATTTGGCCCACCAGTACCACCGCATCGCGGCGGTGTGCCGGCCGGCCCAAGCCCCGCAGTCCTCCATTCACCCCCAAGAAGGAAGTGTTTCGTCCACAACAATCGTTTTTTTTTCTTTTTTTTTTTTGCGTGTTTTTTTTTTAGTGTTAATTCTAAAAGAGAGATGTCGTAAATATCGCCTAATACCTCAACAAAAAACAAAAGTCCGAAGAAAAAAAAAAATTTCCTCGGGGGATTGAACTAAGATCCTGCTGTGTACGAAGCGCACATCTTACCCACTGAGCTAATCCACTTTTTTTTTTTTCCCACAAAAACAAGTTTATTTACATATTGCAGTTACACGTAACATGAGTGGACACTTTCATATGTTTAGTCATTCTCTTATGAAAATAAAGAGACAAAAAAAGAGGAGGAAAAAAAGTCAGTCCTGGTTTACAGACCACAAGATAACACAAAACAGTCAGTCAAACAGTCAGTCCCGGTTAAAAGACTAATAATAAAATAAAAGTTGTTTTTTCCCCTTTTCCCTTCCCTTCCCCTTCCCTTTTTTTTCCGCTTTTAAGAATCTCGTTGCCTGGCCGCAGCCAGCCCCCGAACGGGCCACGAAGTGTGGGCACCCTAGTTAGCCCCGCTCCTGTCCCTCCGTTGCCAGGCGCGCTGGTCCTTCAGTCGTTTCGCCTGCAGTCTATTTTTTATGTGCTGCCACTCCTTTCCTTCGTGATATTCCTCCCTCGCGGCAATGTAGAGGAGCCACCTCAGCCTTGACGTGAAGTAGTCCCACGTCGGCCTGGCGTCGGTGTGACATTCCACCATGGCAGTACGCGCCAACCAAATGGACTGCAGACCCAGCAGGACAATTGCCGGGGCTACGTCCGACTTGTCGGCACCTCCGAGGTTCAAATACTTAAAGGTTGGCCACTCGATTTCAAAGTGCTGCCCAAATGCCACCCTGAGTTCGTCCCAACGCGTTTGAACACTCGATGAAGACGTGCTGTAACGTCTCACTCGCGCCACACAGGTCGCAGTTCGTGGACCAGGGGACGAAAACATCCCTCGCGGCCAACCACACCTTCACAGGCAGCACCTCGAGGTGGAGTCGGACGAAGAAGTCCTTAGTGGATGCCGGGACAGGGAACCTCCACACCCGCTTGAAGAGCCCGGCTGCGCAAAGGGGAACCGTCTCCATTCTGTAGAGGGGAACTGGGAGCACGATGGCGAGTGTGTCCCAGTACAGCGTCTTGCGGCTGGCAGCAAGTAGGTATTCCCAAGAGAACTGGACCAGGAAGAACTCCACTGAGGCGGCGATTTCTGCGTAGAACCGCAGACCCGCTCCCCTGGTGGTGCGATCTGTGGTACTGACCATCCATCTGCCGAGGTACGGGTAGCCGAGGTAATGTAGGGCACTTAAAAAGAGGGGGTCCCGCCTGTCTCTGAAGAGAAGGAAGCGCTGCACGTGGAGCTTCAGCACCACGTTCACGAGGCCCAGACCTCCGGCCGCTAAACTGAGGAAGAGGTTGCTGCGCCGCGTCCTCTCCATCGTTGACCTCCAGATAAAGCTCGCCCAGCTTCGGTGAATACGATTGGCAGTTGACTCGGGACACACGGCAGCTTGTGCCCAGTAGAGTACCGCTGGATATGAAGTAGAGTTGCAGACGTACGCTCTATTAAAGAGCGATAACCGCCTGCCGAGCCACGGGGACAGCTTCGCCTGAATGGCGTTGGTCTTCTGACGCCACTTTTACACCGTGGGCCCACGTTCTCCAATCGGCGCTCCCAGGTAGCTATCAACCGTTGTTCTCCATTCGATGTCTGCGAAGATTGTGGGCGTTGTGGCCCAATCCCCGAGCCAAGCACCGATGGACTTCCGCCGGTTGACCTCTGCTCCAGACGCTTGGGAGAACACCGCGAGGTGCTGCAGAGCAGCCTCAACCTGAGCCTTGGAGGTGCAAATCAAAGCCACATCATCGGCGTAAGCCAGGAGCTTCACGTGTTGATCGCCCATCTGCAGTCCTTGTATGGTTGTGTCTCGGATGATGGCCCGGCAGAGGGGCTCCAGTTGTAGGGCGAAAAGTATGGGAGAGAGCGGGCAGCCCTGTCGCACCGAGCGGCCTATCGGTATTGAGCGCCCTTTATCGCAATTGACGAGAAGTCTCGTCGATATGTCTCGGTAGCAGAGGCCCACCCAGTCCAACATTCCGTCCCCGACCTCACATTTCTTCAGCACAGCCCTTAGGAACTCGTGGGACACCCGGTCAAAGGCTTGGCTCATGTCGAGTTCAAGGACCGCCAAAGGGTGGTGTCCCTCACCACTTGCCTCCCTGACGATACGCATGGCGTGGAGGTTTCGCGCTATGGAACGCCCCCGTAGACCGTAAGCTTGATGGTCGCCCACCACGCACCGAAGTCCAAGATCCAACCTTCTCGCCAAAGTTTGTGGGCACCCTGGCGGCTCCCAAGCCAAGTTGCCCGACTGCGAGGCTCAAGCCGAACTTTTCCCGCGTGGCGGCGACGTCACGCCAGCCACGCGCACATCGGATGCGCCGCCTTGATAAGACAGATCAGAGGCGGCGCACGGAGAGTCGCTGCCTGGACTCCGGCAGCGCCGGTAGCAATGTTAATCGTCTTGTCCATGTCCAATTAAATGTAGTTTCTTGTTGTTGAAACCGTTGGCTCCGTGTTATTCCTCCGGGTCGGGTATGCAGCAAGGCAAACCGACCACAATGGCGCCCAACCGTGGTATGCTACCCACTCGCAGGAATTTCACGGGGCTTGGTTTCTTCTTTCGGTAAGCCTTTTTCATATTCCCCGTGTTTCCTATCGTTGTTTCGTACTTCCGTCACGTCCACGTTTGTTGTATTGGCGTGTTTGTGAATGTGTCTTTGTGACTGGCGGCAATTGTTTTGCGCGCTTGTGTTGGGTTTTTGGGGGCGTTTCTTTTTTTTTTTTGTGCTTGCAGGAATGCTTACGCGACGCAGCACCCGGATGAAAGTCTGGTCCGGTACGTTCGGGTCACGCAGGAGCTATTCAAGAGGGCGGACCCGAAGTCACCGGAATCGGACAGAGTAGCTCGGGTCAGAAGACAGTGTCACCCCAGGTACCACGTCTACCTGATCAACCGCACCTTTGAGACCCTTGAAGAGCTAGCCCGGGGCGCCCGCCTCATCGAGGAAGCTCTTCATGCCGAGCGGAACTACGTGCCGCCGCCACCAGCCAAGTACGCGCTCGAACCGGCATGCGCATGGCGGGGCCCCGAGGCCTCCACGCAAGTGGACTGTCCGAACGAGACCTCCCTTCCCCACCACGTCAACCAGGAGAGTTGGCGTGGCATGCATGGTGAACTCCCGTGCGGGATAAGCGTATGTTCGCCTAACTCTCCCCGAGAGGTCCCCGGAGGTCACAGCGAGGCCCGTGAGGGTTTCGGGCGGGGGTCGCCGCGACAGGTGGGAGGTCGTTGGCCGTGCCCTATCGTAAGCTGGGGCCCAACGGAGATCACCACCCAAGCGAACCATCTTCATCAGTCTGCTCCTGCAAGTGCTGGCGAAAACTGGCACGGTGCGGTCGCAAACCCGCAGCCCAGCAGCATTGACCCCCGCCGCAACGGAACAAGCCCTCCTGACAACAGCCAGCCGCAAGCCTGGTGGAGGCCCTCCCATAGTGGTTCCTTATCCGATCACTGGAGGCGGTCCGACGGGCACCTCGGTGCGGGTGGCCTAAGCAGGCAACTGTCGTCGGACTGCTGCTACGAGTGCGAGCAGCCCGGCCATCACCGAAAGCAGTGTCCAAGGCTTCTGGACACTACAAACAAGAGGTGGCACGAGACGGCGGCAAAGGGCCGGAACCAAAACAACCAGGGAAACTACTACGGCCGGCGACGCTGAAACCAGACAGCCACTCGCCGACGGCCGGTGCAGTCCCTGGGAGCGGTCAGGCCGCGGCACAGATTCCATCGGTATGTCGAATCCAGCCCGAGCCTAACATCATTGAACCGCGCATGACAATATCTCTGCTCGATTTTCCCATTGCCGCACTTTTGGATTCTGGGGCCGCTATCTCGCTCATAGGGGATTTCGTTTTCGAACTCTGCAAAGCAAAAAAGATAAGCCTCCGGGAGTGCGAAACCCGTTTGCAGCTAGCTTCTGGTACAGCGATAACAGCTGGAGGAGCCGTGAGGCTGCAGATTCGGTTTAATGGAAAGAAGCGACGTCAGCGATTTCTTTATATGCCAGGACTTGTGGTACCTGTGATCTTGGGCCGAGATTTCATTACAGGCGAAAGCATGACACTCGACTTTTCTGGTGGTGGATACCGGCTGGGACAACAACCGGAGCTGACTCCGTTTACCAAAAGGGAGGACTGCATCCATAACTCGACCACTGCAGCCCACTTCACCACGGTGCCAGACGTCTTGCCTGCCGGCGTTCGAGAATCGTTGCGAAAGTGCCCCGCAAGCAGCCAGCAGAAGCAGGAGCTGCAAGCCGTCCTGGAGTCTTTCTCACCGATGTTCACGGAAACACCTGGAAAGACTGACATTCTGCTGCACCGCATTGAAACCGGTGACGCGCCGCCTCGGAGGTGCAACCCTCGACCGATCAGCGTCCACAAAAGGGCACTCCTTGATGCGGCGCTCGAGGAAATGATCGACACCGGTTCAGTACGTGAGTCGAAGAGCCCCTGGGCATTCCCCGTTGTTCTCGCCCCGAAAAAAGACGGAACAGCCAGACTCTGTGTGGATTACAGGCGGCTTAACGATGTGTGCGTACGAGACAGCTACCCTTTCCCCAGCCTTTCCTCTGTGATGTACGCGCTCGGTAACGCGACCGTGTTTACAACGCTGGATTGTAGTCGCGGGTTCCTTCAGATCGAGATTCACCCATCAGACGTTCCAAAAACGGCTTTCATCTGCCACAGAGTGTTGTTCGAGTTCACCCGACTGCCGTTTGGCTTGTCTAACTCTCCAGCCAGTTTTCAACGCCTGATGGATGTTGTACTTGGGAACTCGAAGTACGAATTTGCCATGGCATACATGGATGACGTGGTTGTTTTCTCGAGAACTATCGAAGAGCATGTCGAGCACCTTCGCATTGTACTTGAGCGAATGCGTAATGCTGGGCTCACGATTCATCCCGGAAAGGTTCAGTTAGCCGCGCCCAAGATTAACCTCCTTGGATTTGTTGTGGATAACGGCACGCTCCGCCCCAACGAAGATAAGTTGCGCGCGCTAACGGAATACCCAAGCGCACATGACGTAAAGAGCCTACAAAGATACCTCGGAATGATTGCGTTCTACCGGGATTTCATACCACACTGTTCCGAGATATCGCAACCGCTCAATCACCTTCTAAAAAAAGGCGTCAAGTGGTGTTGGTCCGAACAACAACAAAGCGCATTCGCAGCCCTTTCAAAAGCCGTGACTGACAACGCTTGTTTACAGCTCCCAGACTTGAACAAGCCGTTCGTTCTGCAGACAGATGCAAGCGACTGTGGCCTGGGTGCTGTCTTGCTGCAGGAGTATGGCGGTGTGCTTCGGCCAGTTGCTTTCACGAGCCACACGCTAACTCCAGCCGAGCGCAACTACAGTGTCGCAGAACGTGAATGTCTCGCCATTATTCATGCTTTGAAGCGATTTGATATGTACCTAGATGGCGCAACGTTCCAGATTCAATCTGATCACTTAGCGCTGTCATGGCTAAGGGGACTTAAGAATCCAGCTGGACGTCTTGCTCGCTGGGCGCTTACGCTACAACAGTACGACTACTCCATAGTGTACCGCCCGGGGTCAACCAACAAAGTTGCTGATGCGCTCTCTCGTGCTCCACTTCCCGAGGAACACTCGCAGGATACCCATGGCTTGGTGACTGTCGCGGCCACGACACGAGGATCCCCAGATTCACGGTGGGGTACATTGGTGAGCCGCGAGGAGCTTCGCAAGGCGCAGCTGGATGACGGACTCTGCCAACGCGTGTCCGCTTGGCTGGCAGCAAGAGGTCCAGTCGACCGCCCAAGTGACGAGGAGTTCGACTCCTACTTGATGAGCGACGACGGCCTCCTGCTACGCTACATCCCCCAGGCCGACGACGATCCGGGTGGCTCGGCGTTCCGGACCGTGATACCCCGCAAGCTACGTAAGCTTTTCATCCGATACATGCATGACTCTGCCTTGGCAGGACACAGCAGTGGGAGCAAGACTTACGAAAAGTTATCCCAAATTGCTACCTGGCCAGGCATGAGGCAAGATGTGCTTCGATATGCTCGTAGCTGCTCAGTGTGCCAGAAGGTAAAACCACGTGGTGGCCAGCCCCCTGGTCTCATGCAACCAATCGCGAGTGAGAGCCCTTGGCAGATTTGTTGCTGTGACGTCATGGGCCCCTTCCCACGTAGTACCCGCGGCAATCAGTACTTGTTCGTGGTAACCGACCACTTCACGTAGTGGGTTGAGTTATTTCCATTGCGGAAGCTAGATTCGCAAAAAATCTGGGAGTGTCTACTCGAAACATTCGCTAGGTTTGGCTTTCCTGCACAGCTTGTAAGCGATAATGCCTCCTATTTCACGAGTAAGGTGTTTGTGGACGCATGCGCGGTACTGGGAATCAAACACAAAAGAACTTCCCCGTACCACCCGCAAGCAAACATCACGGAAAGGGTAAATCGAAACCTTAAGATGATGCCAGTGGCCTACACAGAGCGCCACAAGGACTGGGACGCGAAACTGCCCGAGCTGGCATTCGCGACCCGTACAACCACTAATCGGTCAACGGGTCTCACTCCTGCCCAATTAAATTTCGGCAAGGAGCTCGCATTCCCGCTTTCTAACAGCCTCCTTTCTACAGAGTCTGGAGGAAGGCCTCGCCCCTACGTGAAGTTCGCAGAGGACCTGCGAAAGCGCTTCTCCGATAACCTTCGAGAGGCCAGAGAAAATCTCGACGTCGCCCGGGTACAGCAGGCTGAACAGTACAACCGAGGGCGACGTGACTTGCAGTTCGAGGTGGGAGATTTTGTACTCCGGCGTACTCACCCACTAAGTGACGCCGCTCGAGGCTTCGCAGCCTCCCTCGCCAACAGGTGGGGAGGTCCGTTTCGCGTGCGTGAAAAGTGCTCGCCACTCACTTACAAACTAGTTAACTGTGAGTCTAGTGAGGAAACCGGACCTGTTCATGTCACCGACCTTAAACGATTTTTCCAAGCAGAAGACGAAGATTCCTCGCAGGACCGGAACGACACTGACGGCAGTCCCGTTCCGGAAACCCCCTTGTCTCCACCAAGGCGGCGGTATAACCTGCGACGTCGGTGACACCAAAGAGAGAGGAACCTTTTTTTTGTCTCCTTGGCCTCTTTCGCATTTTGGGGGTAGTTTTCTACTTCCACGGATCTGCCCCTTTTTCAAGAGAGGGGGGAGAAGATTGTGTGCCCACCTCAGATCCGTTATTTCAAACTTTCTGGAAGGGGTCCGAAAATAACGTCAGGCTCAGCCCTCAACTGAGTCCCATGTCGTCTGCTTCCATGTTTTCTACGAAGCTGACTCATGGACAAAACCGTCGCCACACCCGCCATCTGAACGACACGGCGGCCGGTCTCATCGTGGACCGCGGCCACCCTCTACAGGACCACGGGCAAAGCAGCCACCTGGTGGAGCCCTGATCCCGAACAAGCGACAAGCTGGAGCTGACCGAGCCGCCGCGCTCGCCAGCAGCCGCCGCGCTCGTCCAGCAGGCGCCGGCCGGACTTAAACGTCAGTCCGCCCAACAGCGCCATCCACCCCCTGACGCCCACAACGTCTCCGTCATCGACATGCCGGACGAAGCTTGAGGGGGGGGAAGTGTGGGCACCTTGGCGGCTCCCAAGCCAAGTTGCCCGACTGCGAGGCTCAAGCCGAACTTTTCCCGCGTGGCGGCGACGTCACGCCAGCCACGCGCACATCGGATGCGCCGCCTTGATAAGACAGATCAGAGGCGGCGCACGGAGAGTCGCTGCCTGGACTCCGGCAGCGCCGGTAGCAATGTTAATCGTCTTGTCCATGTCCAATTAAATGTAGTTTCTTGTTGTTGAAACCGTTGGCTCCGTGTTATTCCTCCGGGTCGGGTATGCAGCAAGGCAAACCGACCACAAGTTTTGGCAAGAATTTTGTAGTCCCCACAGAGAAGACTGATGGGCCTGTAGTCCGTCACTGCTGGGTCGGAGCTGTTGCCTGCCTTTTTCGGAATGAGCACCGTAAGACTTTCCCTCATGGACGGAGGGAGAAGCTTTCGCTGAAAGATATCTTGGTATACCTCTACCAGAATGGGGCAGAGGAGGTCCGCATACCTTTTGTAGAACTCTGCGCCGATTCCATCCGGTCCGGGCGCTTTGTTGCCGGACAGCTTCTTGATGGCTCGCCGTACCTCAGCCTCCCTGATTGGGGCGTTTATTAAGTCTTTTATATCGTCCGGGACGGCGGCAAGCTCTTGGAGGCACGTGTGGTGGGTACTGGTATCGCATTCCTGTTTGCTAAAAAGTCTTTTGTAGTGCGATTCAAACGCTGCCGCCACCTCTTCCTGCCCGAAAGAGGCTTAAATCGGTTTGAAGTCATTCCCTTCGTAAGCAGTTTGCAGGTGAGTGAAACGGCCTTAAAGTGTGACACCTTTCGCTGTAAACACCAATTGTAAACAATGAATAAACCTCTTCTGTTCTTACTTAATTTGCACCATGTCGGAATTTTACATCACACTTGTGTGCCTGTGAAATTGTGTTCGCATGTGACAAAATGTGAAATCGAGCCCGAAACTGACACTGCTGCAAAATAATCAGTTTTAAGAACTCGTGTCGGATTCAAAATTGCACCCAAAAATCCTGGACACGGAGCAGACGTTTGATTGTATCTGTTCGGATGAGCAGCTGTGTTTTTCGTTTCATTAATCCAGACAGTTCGAATGGATGTAACCTCTGCTTTTGTACATAAAATGTGGATATGAGCATAAACAACAGGGGGGGGGGGCACCCAGCATTAACATCAGAAGAATGAAAACAGGTTAGAGAACAGCTGGACTTAATTCCACTTGTTGGCTGATGAGTTCGTGGACGACATGAAGCGTGGAGTCTTCTGCCGCGCATGTGAACCCTCTGTGTACGCCCCTCTTTTAATCTTTTTTTTTTTTGTCTCCGCTTTTGAGAAGACTGGGCTAAGGACGTTGGCAAGAGGTCACAGGTTCACACTCGACAAGGGCTTCCGTCGAGTCTGTGCCCAACTACATTGCTGTGCTGCGTCGTGTCGCTCAGCACTGCGAGTAGACATAATTTTCGTACAAGTTTTGTGAACGGTTAGTTTGTAGGGTGTGTGAGGAAGCCATTTAGCGACACCTTCTCGCCACACCAGATCTCGCTTTCACTGGGGCTCAACAACTTGTGATTGCTGCGGAGTGTGCCACAAACGGAAAACCCCACATTTCCGGACTCCAGAGATGGCAGAGGTTCGCCACGTGGGCAAACATTACCTACACAAGGCATGAAACGGTTCTTCAATGCCAAGCCACAGCACTGGCGCACGGAAGACATCTCCGAGTACAGCTAGAAAATGTTGCGCACGGTGCAAGTAGCTATAATTTTGAACACGCCATTTCTGTGGTGGAAAGTGACACATCATACATGCATGCCGTCAGTAGTTGGCCAAATCCAAGCACCAAGCTCCGGAAGTGGAAGCCAGTCATCATCTGGATCATTGAACCAAGGCAGAAATCGTCGAAGTTCAAGTAAATGAAATCTTCTTCTGCATAGATGGTGAGGCTTGGTCAACAATTGTTCTAAAGAGATAGTGTCGGCTTGGAACGGCAGTATAGACTTAAACCTAAACAGCTCTCCGGACGTATTCACAATGTAAGTTGGTGGTTCTGGGAAATATCAATTTTTCCAGGCGGTTCAAGGGAAAGGAGCGTGAACCATTGTTGCTGACCGTGAAAAGACGTGGAGCAAGCCTGCTTGAAAGAAACCGGTTTGAAGTATTCGATAAGCTACGTGATGCGTGAGCAACAGACCTTTCCGGAAACATGTGGTGCCCCCAGCGTCTACTTTATGCACTGCGACATCCAGATGTATGGCACGAGGAATTGTCCCAGAAGCGAACACGGAGTTGATGTTTGTTTAACAGTTTGTGATTTCAGAACACGGAGGGGGCAGAGGGAGAGCAAAACAGAGGATGTGATGACTTTTTTTTTTACCACTCACTCAATTTTTAGCATTTTCTGAGCTCCTAATGATAAGAAAGACTGAATCGTGCTACTACTACGATATACAAAGCGTTCGAGCCGGCACGAGCGTACATCCGAAGAGCCCCACAATTCCCCCCGTTGCAAGGTCTCTTGGGATTTTCCGGAAAGGTCTATTGCGCATTCAGAGAGGGAGAGAGGGGAGGGGTCCAAGAAGATGACAAATTAAAACACTCTTTGTCGAGACTTGAGAAAAAACGGTCTTGCTCTTGTCTACCGCCTAACACAACACAAAGCACTACTATTTAAGGTGTCCTTCAATTAGCCGAGCCACTCCCACAGACTCAAGGACTGCCAAAAGAATTTCCAAGGGTCTTCAAGTAAGGACTTGGCGGACCCACATACTTTCACACTAAATCTAAACTTCAAACCCAAGTACCACAAGCCTCGACTTGTTCCCTTGGCCCATGAGTCAAAGGAGTAGTACACCATCACGCAACTCGTGCAACAAGGAATTTTGCCTTGGTGCGGAAATCTGCATGGGCTACGCCAGTTGTACCCGTGGGGAAGTCAAACGGCGTGATATGGCTATGTGTATGTTAAAAACGCATCATTAATCCAGTCTTGAAACAGAAGTCGTACCCACTGCCAACAGCACAGCAAATGTTGACTCAACTAGTAGCATAGTCCTTTATTACGCTTTTGGTCACAAAACTTCTCTGCAACGCTATAGAAGGGCTTGGTATGCGACTACGTGTGGCACTGGGGTTGACAAGGAGCCTGAAAGATGCAAATCTAGCCAGCACCATTGGGAACTGGGCTATTGTAGTTCCGAACCCACTCTGAATGAGCCACCTTTAGATCACGGTGATGCATCAATGCACTGATAGCATTTCTCACAAGTCTAAGGGTCTTTGGCTCTGTACGCTGAGTCAACTGATCAAACTTTAAAACCTTCATTGCAGGTGCTATTTGTAAACAGTGTGATAACCGCGTCCCACTAGAGCGACAAACAGCAACAAATGACAGCGACACACGACAACGAACGACAGACGACACCGACAGACAGCCTGTTTGTCGGAGTCCGCCGTCCCACCTGGGCGGACACGACGCAGAACACGGGGGCAAGGAAACTTGTTTCCTAGTGGGACTGGAGTTGTCGACAAAACACTTCAAAATACACAGACAAACAAAGTCTGGTGACGCGGTTTTCGTGTTTTGCTCTTTGGGCATAAAACGCGCCGACAAACACGGTGAAAGGCGCGACGATTACTTTGATTAAATCTTCAGCTTCTCATCATTTGCTGTTGGCGACTTTCCGTAAACAGTGCTGACAATCGACACCAAACTTTTTCCAAACTAGAAATACCTGAATCGTTCCTTTTGTGGGCCGTTCGAGGCATTCTAGGTGAGCGCCACGGTGTTTCACGTTGATTTTGAGGATGTTTATAACTTTATATTTGAATGATCGAGAGAAAGCGCTCCTTTGTGGACAATACGGCATCCCGATTATCACAGAACGTGATGACAAGTCTCTCGTCTGCCGGAGTGGCTTGCCGCGGAACGTCGTATCCTACTTCGTGGTAAGCGGTCTTACTTTGGTCGGTCCTCTCACATGGGTGTATCCATCCTGATGCAAGGGCGTAGACTTCGGCGTCTTGAAGCACCCGCTTGCACACCAAGTTTTCACGAGCAAAACCAGCCAGAGCAAATTCGCTTTTGCAACACGACCGCCCGGCGTCCAGCCAGCAAGCCGCGCCCGTGACTACTACATGCAACCGAGGGACCGGAACTGCGGGGCCGGGAACGAGGAGTGGCAGTGGCCACCAAGGGCTTCTCGTTCCGGGAGGAAGGGTAGAAGGGTGGGAAGGGAGAAAACAGAAGGCATAAACGGGCGAGGAGGATAGGTTTGTCTCCGAGAGATGTTCCTCAGTGGGACTGCTTGCTGCGCTTCAAGTCCAACGACAGACAAGAACTCGTCTGTCGTCAATCGTTTGTCGGCGATTGTCGGCGACACAGAACTTTGTGGTGTCGTCGGACAAAAACCGGTGTTTGTCGCTCTAGTGGGACGAGGCTATGAATGTTATATTCGGCGGCAACACTTATAAGAACACCGTGCAGAGTCCAAGCAACGTCGCTCCCACGGTCCCCCTCGCTCGGATCAAGTATTGTCAGCGCCAGGAAGCCACGAACATCGATTAGACTCTCTCAACAAACGTCGCAGCATCCTGTTCATTGCACCGTCCTTTTAACAAAAATTCATCAATGAAACGCATTTGATCGCAGTATGCGTTCAATTAACGACGAGGAAGTTTTTGGACCCCCGAGGATGGACGACTCCGCTCATCACGGATGAATTATAAAGCTTTCTCCTGGTGAAAACTGAAGTTAGTGGTTGGAATGCCTCGAATCCTACTTCGAGGCTAAGAACATCACAAGCTCCGTAAAGTAGCAAGCCGTCTTCCTGGCGTTCTGCATGAATAAGCCTATGACACCATACAAGCCCTGCTCGCACCGAAAAAGCTTTCAGATCGAGGTTGAATTTGAGATCAAGCGCCTCAATGAACACCACGACCTTAAGCCAGCGAAAGTGCCGAGTTGGTTCAAATTCCATCAACGGAACAATCAAACTACGACGGGCTCTGTTCTCGAGTATGCGGCCGCACTTCCTCCGCGATTATCAACTTTTCAAGGATTAGCATCATCAAAGGTCGCGGCGAGCTGTCGACACAAAAGACGGTTTGCCACGGTGCTGACGGCGAGTGTAGCAGTGGAGGGGGACAGGTTTTGTTCACTTCCGCGTATCACACATCAGTTCCGTTAGCCACCACAGCAACTGCAGATTGGCAAATATTTTCTTTTCTTTGCGACTACGCACCGGAATAGCGGTTTTTCGAGGCAAAGTGACGCGTTTTTGGTCACTTGAGCTTGGGTAAAAAATATAAAAAATACAAACTGCCAATTCTTTCAACACTAAAATCGTTGCACTACCCCTTTGACGTGCATCACGCAGTAGTGATACATCACTGCGTGCCACTATGATGTTCATCCACATTGAAGCAAGGAGGAACGGCGATTGAACCTCGAATTACTGGATTCTGCAGTCCAAGCTTTCTGCTTCATGTGCTCCGAGCTGTGGTGCACTAACACACTCGGCCGCCGATCCCCTCAGCAGTGCCATCGAAGGGTTATGCGCCTCGGTCCAGCCCCACGAGCTGACCGCTCTACCAATGTCAGCGACCTTAGTGTAGCTGCATCAGTGTTGGCAACCGTTCTTCGTAAAGCAGTCCTTGTTAAGGAGATGAACAGCTTCACTCTGGTTAGTCTGAAACGTTGAAACGTGCCATCTGTGAGAAGAGTGTGGGTTTCCACGGTAAGGTTTTCCTAGTGTGCCACTGCGAAAAGCCCTCTTTGTGTCGCGACTTGGCTCAGGTTGCCTTTCCGGTTGAACCTTTCTGGTGTATGTTACTTGTATCCTAAGATTTCTTAGCTGACGCGGGAGTCTGCTAGCCTCCCATGCATTATGCACTTATTATTAAGTCGCATTCACTTAAGACCTGACTGCTTCTTCCAACACATTTCAAACCAGAGACGTGTGAAAGAGGGTTGTCCACTTACGCGTACTAAGGTTAAATGAGTTTTATTAATGAGTTTCGCTTGAAAGGACGGTGAAGCGAACTGGAATCTGCGACGTTTGTTGAGAAACTCTGATCTATTTCCAAAGGTCATCCATCCACCAGGAGCGTGACAATAATCCACGACGGGTCCCCTTCACTGACGCTGCTCATTGCAGAGGCCTCCATGCGTCTCGCCTTTACTGTGAACCGACGGGTACGACTTGACGAGCATTCCTTTGGCTTTTCGTTGAACTCTTTGCTTGAAACACGCTCTTCCAAGTGTCCCTTGTGGAAAAATTTGCATGCATCTTTAGCGAGCTTGCATTTATCAGGTGAACGCATATCTGCGCAAAGGATACAGGATTTCTTTGATGATCTCGCCCCCTTACTTGTGGTTGCAGTGGAACTGGGCACATTACCTTGTTTCCGCATCTGGAGTTGCTGGCTGGCGGCCGACTCTGTTTTCAATGCGAGAGTGTTGGCGCAGTCTAAAGTGATGTTCCATTCCACTAGCAAACGTTGAAGGTGGGAATCCTTGATGCCACAAATTAATCGGTCCCTCATCCTCACTTTGAGCGGTAGCACAGCGGAGAATTCACTCGCTGGGGCTTGCGGGACCTGTCGAGTCTTTTGTGGTGAACTGGCATTTGACACAAGCATGGCTGTGGTGGCCGTTGCCAGAGAGGGTGTGGTCGGTGTGGCCGTCACTGTACCGAAGTTGCAGTCGGCAGTGATTTTTTGCAGTGCGGCCGCATCCTCGGAGTTTGATTCGTTCCGTTGATGGAATTTGAACCGACTGAGCACTTTCGCTGGCTTGGGGTCGTGGTGCTCATTGAGGCGCTTGATGATCTCAAGCTCGACCTCCGAAGCTTTTTGTGCGCGGGCAGGGCTCGTACGGTGTCGTAGGTTTATTCATGCAAAACGCCAGGAAGACGGCTTGCTACTTTGCGGAGCTTGTGATGTTCTTAGCCTTGAAGTAGGATTCGAGGCATTCCAACTACAAACTTCATTTTTCACCAGGAGAAAGCTTTATAATTCATCCGTGATGAGCGGAGCCGTCCATCCTCAGGGGTCCAGAAACTTCCTCGTCGTTAATTGAACGCAAACTGGGGTTAAATGCGTTTCATTAATGAATTTTGGTTAAAACGACGGTGCTATCAGTGCATTGATGCATCACTGTGATCCAAAGGTGGCTCATTCAAAGTGGGTTCGGAACTACAATAGCACGTCCTGGATGCCCAGTTCCCAGTGGTGCTGGCTAGATTGACAGCTTTCAGGCTCCTTGTCAATTCCAGTGCCACACGTAGTCGCATGCCAAGCCCTTCTATAGCGTTACGGAGAAGTTTTGTGACCAGAAGCGTAATAAAGGACTATGCTACAAGTTAACATTTGCTGTGCTGTTGGCAGTGGGTACGACTTCTGTTTGAAGACTGGATTAATGATGCGTTTATAACATGCACATAGCCATATCACGCAGTGTGACTTCCCCACGGGTACAACCGGAGTAGCCCATGTAGATTTCCGCACCGGGGACAAAATTCCTTGTTGCACGAGTTGCGTGATGGTGTACTACACCTTTGGCTCATGGGCCAAAGGAACAAGTCGACGCTTGTGGTAGTTGGGTTTGAAGTTTAGATTTAGTGTGAAAGTATGTGGGTCCGCCAAGTCCTTACTCGAAGACCCTTGGAAATTCTTTTGGCAGTCCTTGAGTCTGTAGGAGTGGCACGGCTAATTGAAGGACACCTTAAATAGTAGTGCTTTGTGTTGTGTTAGGCGGTAGACAAGAGCAAGACCGTCCTTTCTCAAGCCTCGTCAAAGGGTGTTTCAATTTGTCATCTTCTTGGACCCCCCCCCCTCTCTCTCTCTCTCTCTCCCCTTCTGAATGCGCAATAGACCTTTCCGCAAAAGACCTTGTAAAGGGGGGAATTGTGGGGCTCTCCGGATGTACGCTCGTATCGGCTCGAATGCTTTGTATATCGTAGTAGTAGCACGATTCACTCTTTCTTATCTTTAGGAGCTCAGAACATGCTAAAAATTGAGTGAGTGGTAAAAAAAGTGGTCAGCACACCCTCTGTTTTGCTCTCCCTCTGCCACGTCTTCGCTTCTTGGACGATCCCTCGTGCCATACATCTGGACGTCGCAGTGCATAAAGTAGACGCTGGGGGCATCACATGTTTCCAGAAAGGTCTGTTGCCCACGCATCACGTAGCTTATCGAATACTTCAAACCGGTTTCTTTCAAGCAGACTTGCTCCACGTCTTTTCACGGTCAGCAATGGTGGCTCACGCTCCCTTCCCTTGAACCGCGTGGAAAAATTGACACTTCCCAGAACCACCAACTTACATTGTGGATACGTCCGGAGAGCAGTTTAGGTTTAAGTCACTGCTGCCGTTCCAAGCCGACACTATTTCTTTAGAACAATTGTTGACCAAGCCTCACCATCTATGCAGATGAAAATTTCATTTACTTGAACTTCGACGATTTCTACCTTGGTTCAATGATCCCAGATGATGATTGGATTCCACTACCGGAGCGTGGTGCTTGGATTTGGCCAACTACTGACGGCATGCATGTATGATCTGTCCCTTTCCACCACAGAAATGGCGTGTTTAAAATTATAGCTACTTGCATTGTGCGCAACATTTTCTAGCTGTACTCAAAGATGTCTTCCCTGCGCCAGGGCTGTGGCTTGGCATTGATGAACCGTTTCATGCCTTGTGTAGGTGGTGTTTGTCCATGTGGCGAACCTCTGCCATCTCTGGAGTCCGGAAATGTGGGGTTTTCCGTTTGTGGCACACTCCGCAGCAATCACAAGTTGTTGAGCCCCAGTGAAAGCGAGATCTGGTGTGGCGAGAAGGTGTCGCTAAATGGCTTCCTCACACACCCTACAAACTAACCGGTCACAAAACTTGTACGAAAATTATGTCTACTCGCAGTGCTGAGCGACACGACGCAGCACAGCAATGTAGTTGGGCACAGACTCGACGGAAGCCCTTGTCGAGTGTGAACCTGTGACCTGTTGCCAACGTCCTTAGCCCAGTCTTCTCAAAAGCGGAGACAAAAAAAAAGAGATTAAAAGAGGGGCGTACACAGATGGTTCACATGCGCGGCAGAAGACTCCACGCTTCATGTCGTCCACGAACTCATCAGCCAACAGGTAGAATTAAGTCCAGCTGTTCTCTAACCTGTTTTCATTCTTCTGATGTTAATGCTGGGTGCCCCCCCTGTTGTTTATGCTCATATCCACATGTTATGTACAAAAGCAGAGGTTACATCCATTCGAACTGTCTGGATTAATGAAACGAAAAACACAGCTGCTCATCCGAACAGATACAATCAAACGTCTGCTCCGTGTCCAGGATTTTTGGGTGCAATTTTGAATCCGACACGAGTTCTTAAAACTGATTATTTTGCAGCCGTGTCAGTTACGGGCTCGATTTCACATTTTGTCACATGCAAACACAATTTCACAGGCACACAAGTGTGATGTAAAATTCCGACATGGTGCAAATTAAGTAAGAACAGAAGAGGTTTATTCATTGTTTACAATTGGTGTTTACAGCGAAAGGTGTCACACTTTAAGGCCGTTTCACTCACCTGCAAACTGCTAACGAAGGGAATGACTTCAAACCGATTTAAGCCTCTTGTGACTGACTGGTCAGCCACTGGTCATAAGCTGTTGCAAGTGTGTGAAGCTGCTTTTACATGAATAAGCTGTAGTAGCTTCCAAAGTTACGGCTTTCATGTGCCTTATACGTTTGAGGCGACATGCCCGTTTGCTTTACCCTAGGTCTCGAGAGAAACTCTTATTACCATTTGTGAACTTCTTTTTGTATACGTAAAGTGTTGCTTTTCAGTGTGAACTTGCCATTTTGCAAGGGACTGAGGAAATAGCATTCTTTGAAACCAGCACTGCATTGCAACAATATATTTAATGCGGTGAAATAAAAACTTTTCGAGTTCAAAGTATGCACTCTTGTTTTTTCTCTTCATAGTTCCACTGGGCATGCCTATCGTCATACGAGTGTTTCTGACGGTACTAATCTAATTTCTTTACCACTTCCCCAATTTGCGGTTCGAGCGTAGAGCAGCTTTTTTTATTTTGGGTCGGGAGAGCCGCGGCACCGCTAGAAGGCAAGCACGAAGATCTGCGTCGCCGCGAGTAACGGTGATGCGATGACAACTTACAGGCGAAATAAAAATGCTGGCAATACTTCAAATTCAGCTTGTGGGTCGGCGTAAGCGTTCGGAACGACAGAACATATTTTCGTATCGAAAAAGGCAAGCGTTCATTCATGACAGGGTTCACATCCGCCACGTCGGGGACGAACCTGCGCGGCAAGAATAGCGGCGACATCGAGACCCGACGTTGGAAACCGAAGGCTCGACTTCGAAAACCAGCGGTAGGCGTTGGTAGTAACCTTGCTTCGCTCTTATCAAGCGACGAGTTGAGAACGCTAAGAAAAGTACTTGCGCCTTTTACGCACTCCTGTGCAGAAGCACGATGCGAGACGTCGCATACTGCGGGCGTCGCGTAGTTGCGTCACCAAGTGTTGAGTCCCTCGCGTCACCGCGTTCACAGCGTCTCAGCCGCTACTGCGTCGATCGCGTAGGCTTCCCGTCTCAAGCGTTTCTGGCTTCAGCCGCGACTGCACCGATGATCGACCGCGTACGCTTCGTGCTTCAGGCGGCGGCGGACGCCATGTTTACCTTGCCACAGCGGCGCGAGTGACGTCATGTCACGTGACAATTCGCTAACCAATAAAACAACTGGTTTCGGTTTGGAGCGGAAGTGACGTCAGGTCACGTGACATGACAAATTGCCTTAGCGGAAGTGACGTCATGTCACTGACAAGGGGGCGTTGTCAGGTGCTGTACGGGATATGGTTTGCTTATACGCAACCGGGCACATTATGGGACGTTTTCCATAATGACGTAAAACGTGACGTCACGTGTGATGTTACGAGGGCCACTAGGGTCACGAGTGACGTCCCGAAGGTAACTCTTGAAGGTCACGACCTTCACAGTGACCTTCCCGAGGCCTTCACTAGTGACGTCACGAAGGTCACTCATGAAGTTCACGACGAAGGTGACCTTCACAGTGACCTTCACGATGCCTTCACTAGTGACATTACGAGGGTGACTAGGGTCACGAGTGACGTCACGAGGGAGGAGAAGGGAGAAGGGGAGGAGGAGGGGAAAGAGGAGGAGGAGAGGAAGAAGAGGGGAGGAGGAGAGAGTACGCAGGGAAAGGAGAGGATACTTTTCACTCCGTGCCCTCCCCTCCTCCTCGCCGAGAGCTGCGCCCTAATTCGGCATTATAGGGAATTGTAAACATCGTTCAGTTTGTCTTTATTACTTGCCGAGGGATTCTACGGGAGCCCTCCGATTTTGATTGTTTCGTGACGGGGTCGAGAAATTTCCGTTGAACCTTTCTCGGCCGGAGAGAGGGCAAACCAGCCCATGTTCTGTAAAGCTCGTTCTTGGTTTCTGTGTTCCCTTTTCTTTATAACACGAGACCACGAATCCTTACGAAGAGTATAAGCTGCCCGGTGGATGACCGACGAGCATGATGTTGCACTTGCTCAGTCTTAGTGCGCACGTCGCATTTTTCACTTGTAGTCATATTACCAGCTTAGTCATTCTCTGGAATCCTTATAATGTGTTCCGTGATGGGCTATCTTGTTGTGATTGGCTTGCCGTGATTGACTTTGTACTACAGAAACGTGAACCGATTTTTAGAGTGCATTCGATAACCTTGCGCCCGAACGATGTTTTTTTCTTAATTTCTAACGTATTGCTATTGCGGTTTTTATCCATGTTTCATTCCTACCGTGTGAACAACTGAGGAAGGTTACTGTCTCGCGGGGAAGGAGCGACCAGCCACACCGGAGTCTGGAACCCAAGTGTTTTATTATCACTTCTCTCGAACTAAAGATAACCCCGAGCATGCGCACTAGCATGGACGCATTGCCGCGGGGCACGCGAGTGAGAACTGTCGTGTCATCACTACATCCCCCCTTCTAAGTTTTACAAGTCCAAACGTACGGGTTGCCTACCTTGGCGGCCCGACCGAGTTACTCTTATCGGCGTATTGTCCGTCGACGTTGATGTTGAAGGGGAGTTCGTCAAGTTCGTCGACGCTGCTGTTGGTGCAGGCTCAACTGCGGTCGGCTGTTGTTGGCTCACTGCACCCGGACTTGCTCTTGCCGTTGAGATCGCCGGACTGGCTGGAGCCGTGGCCGTAGTCTCATTTGTGGAACCGTCGGGATCCGGAGCGTCGAAACCTGGCGGAGACGCATCGAATGGTACCAGGTGCCGTTCTCGACTACGTAGGAGCGCGGCCGTTTCGCTGGACTGAGGACTGTTGCTCGGCACCGCACGTCTTGTACCCACACGTCCTCTCCTACGGACAGAGGGCAAAGTTCGCGAACAGCGTGACGGCGATTGAAGTCCTTTCGCTGGCGCCTTCGGGCCTTCCCGTCTTTTCCCTTAAAGTCCCGTCGTGATGGCCACCCCGGCTGCAACGTCTCTGGCATCTTCGGTACCTTTGTCTGCAACCTTCGGCCCATTAGCAGTTGGGACGGGCTGTAACCGGTCAATACAGGGGTGTCTCGATACACCAGGAGGGCCATGTGCGGGTCCCTTGACTTGTAGAACAGCTTTATCATGGTCCGCACCATACGCTCCGCTTCCTCATTCGCCTGTGGGTAGCGTGGGCTGCTCGTGACGTGCTGGAAACCGTAGCTCTGGGCTAACTCGGCGAACTGTCTCGAAGAGAACTGCGGCCCATTGTCAGATACCAGCACGTCGGGGTTCCCAAACCGGGCGAATGTGCTCTTGACTGCTGCGACGACGGACGTTGACGTCGTCGACGTCAAGCTGATGACCCCTGGGAAGCGGGAGTAATAGTCCACGACGAGCACG
This sequence comes from Ixodes scapularis, assembly GCF_016920785.2. Classification (NCBI taxonomy): domain Eukaryota; kingdom Metazoa; phylum Arthropoda; class Arachnida; order Ixodida; family Ixodidae; genus Ixodes; species Ixodes scapularis. The sequence continues at coordinate 79,235,740 of NW_024609837.1, forward strand.
TAGTGTCTCCCCTCGAGCTCGGACAGATCCGCTCCGACTCTCTGCCACGGACGACTGGGAGTCGGTGTGCGGATGAGTGGCTCGGAGCGCTGTACTCTTGTCTGGGCGCACCGCTCGCAGGCTGTCGCAAGTTGCTCTATTTCGCTGTTTAGAGTAGGCCACCAAACTGCGTCCCTTGCTCTTGCCTTGCAGCGTCCGATGCCCTGATGACCTTCATGTATCAGCTGCAGTATCTCGTGTCGCAGCGAGCGCGGAATGGAGATGCGGCGGTCTTTGAGTAATAAACCATTGCACACGGTGATGTTCCCACGTTCCTTCCAGTACTCTCGTAGATGAACAGGAACTCTGGAAACATGTTCTGGCCATCCCTTCTCACAGAAGCGCTGCAAGCCCGAGCAGATGCCGTCTTCCGCTTGGTGCTTTCGTAGGACTTCCAGGCGGGATGACACGAAATCAGCGGCTGCTGAAACCACGTTGCCGACGAAGAGTTCTATGGAGTCCACCCGACGTTCGCAGTGCTGATCCAGTTCCTGCACCGGGGCCCTTGACAGGGTGTCCGCCGTAGCTAAAAGTTTGCCGGGGACATAAAGAACGGTGAACTGGTAGCGCATGAGGCGGATGCGTAGTCGCTGAATTCGAGGTGGCATAAGATCCGACTCCGCAGATGCCAAGAGCGTGACGAGGGGGCGATGATCCATTTCGACTTGGAAATTGATGCCTCTCAAAAACCGATCGAGGCGCTCGACCGCCCACGTTACACCCAGGGCTTCTTTTTCGGTCTGGCTCTAGCGAGTTTCGGTGGTTGTGAGAGCCCTTGATACATAGGCCACTGCTCGTCTCTCGCCGGAGGGCTGATCTTGAAGCATGACGGCCCCGAGTCCGTAAAAGCTTGCATCAGCTGAAACTTCTGTTGGGTAGGACGGGTCGTACTTGGCCAAGCAGATATGAGAGCTGAGCTTGTTCTTTAGCTTCTCAAAGGCCGCTTGCTGGCTTGGTCCCCAGTACCACGAGTTGCGCTGTTGCAGCAGTTCTCTGATTGGCGCCGTGACGTCCGAGAGGTGTGGGATGAGCTCCACATAGTTCGCCATTCCCAACAGTATTCGTACCCCGCTAACGTCCGAGAGTATCGGCAACTTCTGCAGGGCCTCGATCTTTTCGGGGTCCAGGCTGATTCCTCTCGCGCTGACCAACACGCCGAGAATCTCGACTTCTGAGGCAGCGAAACTGCACTTCTTCTTGTTCAGCTTGACGCCTGCCTCGTCGAGCCTTTGCAGCCCTTGCTGGAGTCGACCATCGTGTTCGCCCTTTGATGCGCCGAAGACGAGAATGTCGTCAATCATGCTTACAACTCCTTCCAGTCCCTCTAGAATGCGACTCGTCTGACGCTCGAAGTACTCTGGCGCTGAACAGATGCCAAAAGGTAGCCTGCGGAAACAAAACCTTCCCATCAGGGTTATGAACGTCGTCAGCTCCTGACTTTCTTCGGAAAGCCTCACTTGGTGGAAGCTTGCAGTCGCGTCCAGCTTCGAGAAAACCTTCGCTTGCCCGAGACGTCCGAGGATGTTCTCAACCGAAGGTAAAATGTGACGCTCGCTCAGTACGACTTCGTTGAGGCGCGTGAGGCCTACGCAGATGCGGTAGCCTCCTCCTGTCTTCGGAAAGATGACCATGCCCGCGCACCAGTCTGTGGGGCGGTCAACCTTGCGGATGACTCCTTCAGACTCTAGCTTCTTGAGCTCACCACGAACGACGTCGTGCAGCGGGATCGGGACCCTCCTCGGCACGCTAAGAGCGAAGGGCTTGGCACCAGGTCGAAGCCGGATGACGTACTCCTCCTTTAGCTCCCCCAGACCGTCGAAAAGCCTGTCTCTCCGCAGCACCGCTGGTGTCGCCACATTGTCGATAAACTGAATGACGCCCAGCGCTTGTATTGCTGGGAACCCGAATGAGGGGGGTGTTGTGAAGGCATGACGTAAATGTCCTGCACGGTCGACTTGTCCCTCCATTGCAGCGTTGTGGGGAACGTGCCCAGTACTTTCAGGGGGTGGTTTCCGGGGCCCGTGAGCTCACCTTCTGGTGCATGAAGCTTTTTCAGTACTCCAGGGAATAAACACGACACCACGATCACCTCCGCTCCAGAGTTCACTTTGAAGTTCACGTTGTGTCCGATGACGGCCACGGTTGCGAACTTGGCTCTGGTACGGGCGCCTGCCGCAACTGTGTGCAGCTCGACAGATCCCATGACTTTTTTTTTCGCAGACGGCTTCGAAGTGTCCAACTTTCTTGCACCACCTGCATCTTGCCTCGTTTGCCGGACAGTCGGAGCGGGGGTGAGGTGACCTGCCGCAGAACCTGCAGCGTCCGTCGCTTGAGCAAGGCTTGGGAGTCCTCGTTGCGCCTTCCCCCAAGTCGGAACGCCGTCGTGACTTCGGAAGACGTTTTCGGACTTTTGCTTCGGAGACCACAATGGCAGGATTTGGTTCCTTCTGGAAAACTTCAGACCGGGCCTTCACGGCGTCTTCGTGAATACGGGCCTGAAGTCTCACGTCTTCGAGCGTGAGCTTTGGCGTGCGACATAGCTTGTCTACTAGCTTAGAGTCCAGAAGACCGACGACGAATCTATCGCGGACGAGGCGTTCTTCGACTTCCGCGGAGGCGTAATTGCACTTTTTGACGAGAGTACGTAGTGCAGTGTAAAAGTCGTCTACTGACTCGCCTTCAGCCTGGACGCGACGGTGGAAGCGCACGCTTTCGTAGACTTCGTTGACCGGGTGGATGAAGTGGTCGGTGAGCTTCGTCTTCACCGCTTGAAAAGAGCACCAGTCGTCGCTTGTCAAGGCCGACGTGTCCAGGAGTCGACGAGCCTCACGGGAGCCCATGGCGTACAGCAGTGTCCTGACTTGCACCTCGCCCGGCGCCTGGTAGAGCCCAGAAGCGTAGCAGTAGTCGTCGAACAGGAAAACCCATTCCTTCCACTCGCCGCGGTTCGAAAAGTCGAACTTCAGAGGCGGCTGGATACCGGCGGCGGAGAACTGCGTAGGCTTAGCGTCTTCGTGCGCCATGGCGGGCGTTGCAGGATGTGCCACGCCGACAGCTCACTCGCTGCGTCGCTGCTCCGAGATGGATCCCACTTCTGATACCATGTCTCGCGGGGAAGGAGCGACCAGCCACACCGGAGTCCGAAACCCAAGTGTTTTATTATCACTTCACTCGAACTAAAGATAACCCCGAGCATGCGCACTAGCATGGACGCATTGCCGCAGAACACGCGAGTGAGAACTGTCGTGTCACCACTACAGTTACCATCAAAAAATATCCGTTGTCAACTAAAACTAGCAATTCTCTTTAGCATCTCTTCCATGGAAAACGACGTCACTCTGACATAATATTTTGCGGGTGACATTTTACGCGTTAGCTCGGCGTCTTCCGGCCCTGCTTGGGTTTGCTACCGGTAATATACGCCTCGCAAGTGGGCTCATTTTCGTGTTCTGCGCATGAGAAAGGAAGTAGTGGTGACGTCAGAACTCCGAGCCCTGATTGGCTGATCGCGACCCCCTATCTCAGCGTCGTCTGCTCCTTTGCAACGTCGTCTGCTCGCAACGTCGTCTGCTCGCAACGTCGTCTGCGCCTGTCTTACCTTTCCTGCGACTTTCGGAGTGAACTCGACTTCGCCTTTAAAGGGCAGACAAAATAATTCGAGCGGTACGTTGTTCTTGTCTAAAACTAGCAGACGCGCATCAAGGAGGGAAGTCAAAGGACTCACTGGCGAGGTGTCCCGGGGGCGTATAAGCAAACCATATCCTGTACAGCACCTGACCACGCCCCCTTGTCACGTGACATGACGCCACTTCCGCTAAGGCAATTTGTTATGTCACGTGACCTGACGTCACTTCCGCTCCAAACCGAAACCAGTTGTTTTATTGGTTAGCGAATTGTCACGTGACATGACGTCACTCGCGCCGCTGTGGCAAGGTAAACATGGCGTCCGCCGCCGCCTGAAGCACGAAGCGTACGCGGTCGATCATCGGTGCAGTCACGGCTGAAGCCAGAAACGCTTGAGACGGGAAGCCTACGCGATCGACGCAGTCGCGGCTGAGACGCTGTGAACGCGGTGACGCGAGGGACTCAACACTTGGTGACGCAACTACGCGACGCCCGCAGTATGCGATGTCTCGCATCGTGCTTCTGCACAGGAGTGCGTAAAAGGCGCAAGTACTTTTCTTAGCGTTCTCAACTCGTCGCTTGATAAGAGCGAAGCAAGGTTACTACCAACGCCTACCGCTGGTTTTCGAAGTCGAGCCTTCGGTTTCCAACGTCGGGTCTCGATGTCGCCGCTATTCTTGCCGCGCAGGTTCGTCGCCGACGTGGCGGATGTGAACCCTGTCATGAATGAACGCTTGCCTTTTTCGATACGAAAATATGTTCTGTCGTCACGAACGCTTACGCCGACCCACAAGCTGAATTTAAAGTATTGCCAGCATTTTTATCTGGCAGTGTCTATTCTGCCGGCAGCCGGCAGAATAAGTTTTCCGAAATTCTACCGGCAGTCACCTCCGGCGCGTGTATCAGTGGGGCGCTCGTTAACATAGCCCCCCCCCTCCCCCTCCTTTAGCGGCGACAGTCTGCGGCTGCTCATCAGAAATATACTGACCTATTTGGCCCACCAGTACCACCGCATCGCGGCGGTGTGCCGGCCGGCCCAAGCCCCGCAGTCCTCCATTCACCCCCAAGAAGGAAGTGTTTCGTCCACAACAATCGTTTTTTTTTCTTTTTTTTTTTGCGTGTTTTTTTTTTAGTGTTAATTCTAAAAGAGAGATGTCGTAAATATCGCCTAATACCTCAACAAAAAACAAAAGTCCGAAGAAAAAAAAAAAATTTCCTCGGGGGATTGAACTAAGATCCTGCTGTGTACGAAGCGCACATCTTACCCACTGAGCTAATCCACTTTTTTTTTTTTCCCACAAAAACAAGTTTATTTACATATTGCAGTTACACGTAACATGAGTGGACACTTTCATATGTTTAGTCATTCTCTTATGAAAATAAAGAGACAAAAAAAGAGGAGGAAAAAAAGTCAGTCCTGGTTTACAGACCACAAGATAACACAAAACAGTCAGTCAAACAGTCAGTCCCGGTTAAAAGACTAATAATAAAATAAAAGTTGTTTTTTCCCCTTTTCCCTTCCCTTCCCCTTCCCTTTTTTTTTCCGCTTTTAAGAATCTCGTTGCCTGGCCGCAGCCAGCCCCCGAACGGGCCACGAAGTGTGGGCACCCTAGTTAGCCCCGCTCCTGTCCCTCCGTTGCCAGGCGCGCTGGTCCTTCAGTCGTTTCGCCTGCAGTCTATTTTTTATGTGCTGCCACTCCTTTCCTTCGTGATATTCCTCCCTCGCGGCAATGTAGAGGAGCCACCTCAGCCTTGACGTGAAGTAGTCCCACGTCGGCCTGGCGTCGGTGTGACATTCCACCATGGCAGTACGCGCCAACCAAATGGACTGCAGACCCAGCAGGACAATTGCCGGGGCTACGTCCGACTTGTCGGCACCTCCGAGGTTCAAATACTTAAAGGTTGGCCACTCGATTTCAAAGTGCTGCCCAAATGCCACCCTGAGTTCGTCCCAACGCGTTTGAACACTCGATGAAGACGTGCTGTAACGTCTCACTCGCGCCACACAGGTCGCAGTTCGTGGACCAGGGGACGAAAACATCCCTCGCGGCCAACCACACCTTCACAGGCAGCACCTCGAGGTGGAGTCGGACGAAGAAGTCCTTAGTGGATGCCGGGACAGGGAACCTCCACACCCGCTTGAAGAGCCCGGCTGCGCAAAGGGGAACCGTCTCCATTCTGTAGAGGGGAACTGGGAGCACGATGGCGAGTGTGTCCCAGTACAGCGTCTTGCGGCTGGCAGCAAGTAGGTATTCCCAAGAGAACTGGACCAGGAAGAACTCCACTGAGGCGGCGATTTCTGCGTAGAACCGCAGACCCGCTCCCCTGGTGGTGCGATCTGTGGTACTGACCATCCATCTGCCGAGGTACGGGTAGCCGAGGTAATGTAGGGCACTTAAAAAGAGGGGGTCCCGCCTGTCTCTGAAGAGAAGGAAGCGCTGCACGTGGAGCTTCAGCACCACGTTCACGAGGCCCAGACCTCCGGCCGCTAAACTGAGGAAGAGGTTGCTGCGCCGCGTCCTCTCCATCGTTGACCTCCAGATAAAGCTCGCCCAGCTTCGGTGAATACGATTGGCAGTTGACTCGGGACACACGGCAGCTTGTGCCCAGTAGAGTACCGCTGGATATGAAGTAGAGTTGCAGACGTACGCTCTATTAAAGAGCGATAACCGCCTGCCGAGCCACGGGGACAGCTTCGCCTGAATGGCGTTGGTCTTCTGACGCCACTTTTACACCGTGGGCCCACGTTCTCCAATCGGCGCTCCCAGGTAGCTATCAACCGTTGTTCTCCATTCGATGTCTGCGAAGATTGTGGGCGTTGTGGCCCAATCCCCGAGCCAAGCACCGATGGACTTCCGCCGGTTGACCTCTGCTCCAGACGCTTGGGAGAACACCGCGAGGTGCTGCAGAGCAGCCTCAACCTGAGCCTTGGAGGTGCAAATCAAAGCCACATCATCGGCGTAAGCCAGGAGCTTCACGTGTTGATCGCCCATCTGCAGTCCTTGTATGGTTGTGTCTCGGATGATGGCCCGGCAGAGGGGCTCCAGTTGTAGGGCGAAAAGTATGGGAGAGAGCGGGCAGCCCTGTCGCACCGAGCGGCCTATCGGTATTGAGCGCCCTTTATCGCAATTGACGAGAAGTCTCGTCGATATGTCTCGGTAGCAGAGGCCCACCCAGTCCAACATTCCGTCCCCGACCTCACATTTCTTCAGCACAGCCCTTAGGAACTCGTGGGACACCCGGTCAAAGGCTTGGCTCATGTCGAGTTGAAGGACCGCCAAAGGGTGGTGTCCCTCACCACTTGCCTCCCTGACGATACGCATGGCGTGGAGGTTTCGCGCTATGGAACGCCCCCGTAGACCGTAAGCTTGATGGTCGCCCACCACGCACCGAAGTCCAAGATCCAACCTTCTCGCCAAAGTTTGTGGGCACCCTGGCGGCTCCCAAGCCAAGTTGCCCGACTGCGAGGCTCAAGCCGAACTTTTCCCGCGTGGCGGCGACGTCACGCCAGCCACGCGCACATCGGATGCGCCGCCTTGATAAGACAGATCAGAGGCGGCGCACGGAGAGTCGCTGCCTGGACTCCGGCAGCGCCGGTAGCAATGTTAATCGTCTTGTCCATGTCCAATTAAATGTAGTTTCTTGTTGTTGAAACCGTTGGCTCCGTGTTATTCCTCCGGGTCGGGTATGCAGCAAGGCAAACCGACCACAATGGCGCCCAACCGTGGTATGCTACCCACTCGCAGGAATTTCACGGGGCTTGGTTTCTTCTTTCGGTAAGCCTTTTTCATATTCCCCGTGTTTCCTATCGTTGTTTCGTACTTCCGTCACGTCCACGTTTGTTGTATTGGCGTGTTTGTGAATGTGTCTTTGTGACTGGCGGCAATTGTTTTGCGCGCTTGTGTTGGGTTTTTGGGGGCGTTTCTTTTTTTTTTTGTGCTTGCAGGAATGCTTACGCGACGCAGCACCCGGATGAAAGTCTGGTCCGGTACGTTCGGGTCACGCAGGAGCTATTCAAGAGGGCGGACCCGAAGTCACCGGAATCGGACAGAGTAGCTCGGGTCAGAAGACAGTGTCACCCCAGGTACCACGTCTACCTGATCAACCGCACCTTTGAGACCCTTGAAGAGCTAGCCCGGGGCGCCCGCCTCATCGAGGAAGCTCTTCATGCCGAGCGGAACTACGTGCCGCCGCCACCAGCCAAGTACGCGCTCGAACCGGCATGCGCATGGCGGGGCCCCGAGGCCTCCACGCAAGTGGACTGTCCGAACGAGACCTCCCTTCCCCACCACGTCAACCAGGAGAGTTGGCGTGGCATGCATGGTGAACTCCCGTGCGGGATAAGCGTATGTTCGCCTAACTCTCCCCGAGAGGTCCCCGGAGGTCACAGCGAGGCCCGTGAGGGTTTCGGGCGGGGGTCGCCGCGACAGGTGGGAGGTCGTTGGCCGTGCCCTATCGTAAGCTGGGGCCCAACGGAGATCACCACCCAAGCGAACCATCTTCATCAGTCTGCTCCTGCAAGTGCTGGCGAAAACTGGCACGGTGCGGTCGCAAACCCGCAGCCCAGCAGCATTGACCCCCGCCGCAACGGAACAAGCCCTCCTGACAACAGCCAGCCGCAAGCCTGGTGGAGGCCCTCCCATAGTGGTTCCTTATCCGATCACTGGAGGCGGTCCGACGGGCACCTCGGTGCGGGTGGCCTAAGCAGGCAACTGTCGTCGGACTGCTGCTACGAGTGCGAGCAGCCCGGCCATCACCGAAAGCAGTGTCCAAGGCTTCTGGACACTACAAACAAGAGGTGGCACGAGACGGCGGCAAAGGGCCGGAACCAAAACAACCAGGGAAACTACTACGGCCGGCGACGCTGAAACCAGACAGCCACTCGCCGACGGCCGGTGCAGTCCCTGGGAGCGGTCAGGCCGCGGCACAGATTCCATCGGTATGTCGAATCCAGCCCGAGCCTAACATCATTGAACCGCGCATGACAATATCTCTGCTCGATTTTCCCATTGCCGCACTTTTGGATTCTGGGGCCGCTATCTCGCTCATAGGGGATTTCGTTTTCGAACTCTGCAAAGCAAAAAAGATAAGCCTCCGGGAGTGCGAAACCCGTTTGCAGCTAGCTTCTGGTACAGCGATAACAGCTGGAGGAGCCGTGAGGCTGCAGATTCGGTTTAATGGAAAGAAGCGACGTCAGCGATTTCTTTATATGCCAGGACTTGTGGTACCTGTGATCTTGGGCCGAGATTTCATTACAGGCGAAAGCATGACACTCGACTTTTCTGGTGGTGGATACCGGCTGGGACAACAACCGGAGCTGACTCCGTTTACCAAAAGGGAGGACTGCATCCATAACTCGACCACTGCAGCCCACTTCACCACGGTGCCAGACGTCTTGCCTGCCGGCGTTCGAGAATCGTTGCGAAAGTGCCCCGCAAGCAGCCAGCAGAAGCAGGAGCTGCAAGCCGTCCTGGAGTCTTTCTCACCGATGTTCACGGAAACACCTGGAAAGACTGACATTCTGCTGCACCGCATTGAAACCGGTGACGCGCCGCCTCGGAGGTGCAACCCTCGACCGATCAGCGTCCACAAAAGGGCACTCCTTGATGCGGCGCTCGAGGAAATGATCGACACCGGTTCAGTACGTGAGTCGAAGAGCCCCTGGGCATTCCCCGTTGTTCTCGCCCCGAAAAAAGACGGAACAGCCAGACTCTGTGTGGATTACAGGCGGCTTAACGATGTGTGCGTACGAGACAGCTACCCTTTCCCCAGCCTTTCCTCTGTGATGTACGCGCTCGGTAACGCGACCGTGTTTACAACGCTGGATTGTAGTCGCGGGTTCCTTCAGATCGAGATTCACCCATCAGACGTTCCAAAAACGGCTTTCATCTGCCACAGAGGGTTGTTCGAGTTCACCCGACTGCCGTTTGGCTTGTCTAACTCTCCAGCCAGTTTTCAACGCCTGATGGATGTTGTACTTGGGAACTCGAAGTACGAATTTGCCATGGCATACATGGATGACGTGGTTGTTTTCTCGAGAACTATCGAAGAGCATGTCGAGCACCTTCGCATTGTACTTGAGCGAATGCGTAATGCTGGGCTCACGATTCATCCCGGAAAGGTTCAGTTAGCCGCGCCCAAGATTAACCTCCTTGGATTTGTTGTGGATAACGGCACGCTCCGCCCCAACGAAGATAAGTTGCGCGCGCTAACGGAATACCCAAGCGCACATGACGTAAAGAGCCAACAAAGATACCTCGGAATGATTGCGTTCTACCGGGATTTCATACCACACTGTTCCGAGATATCGCAACCGCTCAATCACCTTCTAAAAAAAGGCGTCAAGTGGTGTTGGTCCGAACAACAACAAAGCGCATTCGCAGCCCTTTCAAAAGCCGTGACTGACAACGCTTGTTTACAGCTCCCAGACTTGAACAAGCCGTTCGTTCTGCAGACAGATGCAAGCGACTGTGGCCTGGGTGCTGTCTTGCTGCAGGAGTATGGCGGTGTGCTTCGGCCAGTTGCTTTCACGAGCCACACGCTAACTCCAGCCGAGCGCAACTACAGTGTCGCAGAACGTGAATGTCTCGCCATTATTCATGCTTTGAAGCGATTTGATATGTACCTAGATGGCGCAACGTTCCAGATTCAATCTGATCACTTAGCGCTGTCATGGCTAAGGGGACTTAAGAATCCAGCTGGACGTCTTGCTCGCTGGGCGCTTACGCTACAACAGTACGACTACTCCATAGTGTACCGCCCGGGGTCAACCAACAAAGTTGCTGATGCGCTCTCTCGTGCTCCACTTCCCGAGGAACACTCGCAGGATACCCATGGCTTGGTGACTGTCGCGGCCACGACACGAGGATCCCCAGATTCACGGTGGGGTACATTGGTGAGCCGCGAGGAGCTTCGCAAGGCGCAGCTGGATGACGGACTCTGCCAACGCGTGTCCGCTTGGCTGGCAGCAAGAGGTCCAGTCGACCGCCCAAGTGACGAGGAGTTCGACTCCTACTTGATGAGCGACGACGGCCTCCTGCTACGCTACATCCCCCAGGCCGACGACGATCCGGGTGGCTCGGCGTTCCGGACCGTGATACCCCGCAAGCTACGTAAGCTTTTCATCCGATACATGCATGACTCTGCCTTGGCAGGACACAGCAGTGGGAGCAAGACTTACGAAAAGTTATCCCAAATTGCTACCTGGCCAGGCATGAGGCAAGATGTGCTTCGATATGCTCGTAGCTGCTCAGTGTGCCAGAAGGTAAAACCACGTGGTGGCCAGCCCCCTGGTCTCATGCAACCAATCGCGAGTGAGAGCCCTTGGCAGATTTGTTGCTGTGACGTCATGGGCCCCTTCCCACGTAGTACCCGCGGCAATCAGTACTTGTTCGTGGTAACCGACCACTTCACGTAGTGGGTTGAGTTATTTCCATTGCGGAAGCTAGATTCGCAAAAAATATGGGAGTGTCTACTCGAAACATTCGCTAGGTTTGGCTTTCCTGCACAGCTTGTAAGCGATAATGCCTCCTATTTCACGAGTAAGGTGTTTGTGGACGCATGCGCGGTACTGGGAATCAAACACAAAAGAACTTCCCCGTACCACCCGCAAGCAAACATCACGGAAAGGGTAAATCGAAACCTTAAGATGATGCCAGTGGCCTACACAGAGCGCCACAAGGACTGGGACGCGAAACTGCCCGAGCTGGCATTCGCGACCCGTACAACCACTAATCGGTCAACGGGTCTCACTCCTGCCCAATTAAATTTCGGCAAGGAGCTCGCATTCCCGCTTTCTAACAGCCTCCTTTCTACAGAGTCTGGAGGAAGGCCTCGCCCCTACGTGAAGTTCGCAGAGGACCTGCGAAAGCGCTTCTCCGATAACCTTCGAGAGGCCAGAGAAAATCTCGACGTCGCCCGGGTACAGCAGGCTGAACAGTACAACCGAGGGCGACGTGACTTGCAGTTCGAGGTGGGAGATTTTGTACTCCGGCGTACTCACCCACTGAGTGACGCCGCTCGAGGCTTCGCAGCCTCCCTCGCCAACAGGTGGGGAGGTCCGTTTCGCGTGCGTGAAAAGTGCTCGCCACTCACTTACAAACTAGTTAACTGTGAGTCTAGTGAGGAAACCGGACCTGTTCATGTCACCGACCTTAAACGATTTTTCCAAGCAGAAGACGAAGATTCCTCGCAGGACCGGAACGACACTGACGGCAGTCCCGTTCCGGAAACCCCCTTGTCTCCACCAAGGCGGCGGTATAACCTGCGACGTCGGTTTCACCAAAGAGAGAGGAACCTTTTTTTTGTCTCCTTGGCCTCTTTCGCATTTTGGGGGTAGTTTTCTACTTCCACGGATCTGCCCCTTTTTCAAGAGAGGGGGGAGAAGATTGTGTGCCCACCTCAGATCCGTTATTTCAAACTTTCTGGAAGGGGTCCGAAAATAACGTCAGGCTCAGCCCTCAACTGAGTCCCATGTCGTCTGCTTCCATGTTTTCTACGAAGCTGACTCATGGACAAAACCGTCGCCACACCCGCCATCTGAACGACACGGCGGCCGGTCTCATCGTGGACCGCGGCCACCCTCTACAGGACCACGGGCAAAGCAGCCACCTGGTGGAGCCCTGATCCCGAACAAGCGACAAGCTGGAGCTGACCGAGCCGCCGCGCTCGCCAGCAGCCGCCGCGCTCGTCCAGCAGGCGCCGGCCGGACTTAAACGTCAGTCCGCCCAACAGCGCCATCCACCCCCTGACGCCCACAACGTCTCCGTCATCGACATGCCGGACGAAGCTTGAGGGGGGGGAAGTGTGGGCACCTTGGCGGCTCCCAAGCCAAGTTGCCCGACTGCGAGGCTCAAGCCGAACTTTTCCCGCGTGGCGGCGACGTCACGCCAGCCACGCGCACATCGGATGCGCCGCCTTGATAAGACAGATCAGAGGCGGCGCACGGAGAGTCGCTGCCTGGACTCCGGCAGCGCCGGTAGCAATGTTAATCGTCTTGTCCATGTCCAATTAAATGTAGTTTCTTGTTGTTGAAACCGTTGGCTCCGTGTTATTCCTCCGGGTCGGGTATGCAGCAAGGCAAACCGACCACAAGTTTTGGCAAGAATTTTGTAGTCCCCACAGAGAAGACTGATGGGCCTGTAGTCCGTCACTGCTGGGTCGGAGCTGTTGCCTGCCTTTTTCGGAATGAGCACCGTAAGACTTTCCCTCATGGACGGAGGGAGAAGCTTTCGCTGAAAGATATCTTGGTATACCTCTACCAGAATGGGGCAGAGGAGGTCCGCATACCTTTTGTAGAACTCTGCGCCGATTCCATCCGGTCCGGGCGCTTTGTTGCCGGACAGCTTCTTGATGGCTCGCCGTACCTCAGCCTCCCTGATTGGGGCGTTTATTAAGTCTTTTATATCGTCCGGGACGGCGGCAAGCTCTTGGAGGTACGTGTGGTGGGTACTGGTATCGCATTCCTGTTTGCTAAAAAGTCTTTTGTAGTGCGATTCAAACGCTGCCGCCACCTCTTCCTGCCCGAAAGAGGCTTAAATCGGTTTGAAGTCATTCCCTTCGTAAGCAGTTTGCAGGTGAGTGAAACGGCCTTAAAGTGTGACACCTTTCGCTGTAAACACCAATTGTAAACAATGAATAAACCTCTTCTGTTCTTACTTAATTTGCACCATGTCGGAATTTTACATCACACTTGTGTGCCTGTGAAATTGTGTTCGCATGTGACAAAATGTGAAATCGAGCCCGAAACTGACACTGCTGCAAAATAATCAGTTTTAAGAACTCGTGTCGGATTCAAAATTGCACCCAAAAATCCTGGACACGGAGCAGACGTTTGATTGTATCTGTTCGGATGAGCAGCTGTGTTTTTCGTTTCATTAATCCAGACAGTTCGAATGGATGTAACCTCTGCTTTTGTACATAACATGTGGATATGAGCATAAACAACAGGGGGGGGGGGGGCACCCAGCATTAACATCAGAAGAATGAAAACAGGTTAGAGAACAGCTGGACTTAATTCCACTTGTTGGCTGATGAGTTCGTGGACGACATGAAGCGTGGAGTCTTCTGCCGCGCATGTGAACCCTCTGTGTACGCCCCTCTTTTAATCTTTTTTTTTTTTGTCTCCGCTTTTGAGAAGACTGGGCTAAGGACGTTGGCAAGAGGTCACAGGTTCACACTCGACAAGGGCTTCCGTCGAGTCTGTGCCCAACTACATTGCTGTGCTGCGTCGTGTCGCTCAGCACTGCGAGTAGACATAATTTTCGTACAAGTTTTGTGAACGGTTAGTTTGTAGGGTGTGTGAGGAAGCCATTTAGCGACACCTTCTCGCCACACCAGATCTCGCTTTCACTGGGGCTCAACAACTTGTGATTGCTGCGGAGTGTGCCACAAACGGAAAACCCCACATTTCCGGACTCCAGAGATGGCAGAGGTTCGCCACGTGGGCAAACATTACCTACACAAGGCATGAAACGGTTCTTCAATGCCAAGCCACAGCACTGGCGCACGGAAGACATCTCCGAGTACAGCTAGAAAGTGTTGCGCACGGTGCAAGTAGCTATAATTTTGAACACGCCATTTCTGTGGTGGAAAGTGACACATCATACATGCATGCCGTCAGTAGTTGGCCAAATCCAAGCACCAAGCTCCGGAAGTGGAAGCCAGTCATCATCTGGATCATTGAACCAAGGCAGAAATCGTCGAAGTTCAAGTAAATGAAATCTTCTTCTGCATAGATGGTGAGGCTTGGTCAACAATTGTTCTAAAGAGATAGTGTCGGCTTGGAACGGCAGTATAGACTTAAACCTAAACAGCTCTCCGGACGTATTCACAATGTAAGTTGGTGGTTCTGGGAAATATCAATTTTTCCAGGCGGTTCAAGGGAAAGGAGCGTGAACCATTGTTGCTGACCGTGAAAAGACGTGGAGCAAGCCTGCTTGAAAGAAACCGGTTTGAAGTATTCGATAAGCTACGTGATGCGTGAGCAACAGACCTTTCCGGAAACATGTGGTGCCCCCAGCGTCTACTTTATGCACTGCGACATCCAGATGTATGGCACGAGGAATTGTCCCAGAAGCGAACACGGAGTTGATGTTTGTTTAACAGTTTGTGATTTCAGAACACGGAGGGGGCAGAGGGAGAGCAAAACAGAGGATGTGATGACTTTTTTTTTTACCACTCACTCAATTTTTAGCATTTTCTGAGCTCCTAATGATAAGAAAGACTGAATCGTGCTACTACTACGATATACAAAGCGTTCGAGCCGGCACGAGCGTACATCCGAAGAGCCCCACAATTCCCCCCGTTGCAAGGTCTCTTGGGATTTTCCGGAAAGGTCTATTGCGCATTCAGAGAGGGAGAGAGGGGAGGGGTCCAAGAAGATGACAAATTAAAACACTCTTTGTCGAGACTTGAGAAAAAACGGTCTTGCTCTTGTCTACCGCCTAACACAACACAAAGCACTACTATTTAAGGTGTCCTTCAATTAGCCGAGCCACTCCCACAGACTCAAGGACTGCCAAAAGAATTTCCAAGGGTCTTCAAGTAAGGACTTGGCGGACCCACATACTTTCACACTAAATCTAAACTTCAAACCCAAGTACCACAAGCCTCGACTTGTTCCCTTGGCCCATGAGTCAAAGGAGTAGTACACCATCACGCAACTCGTGCAACAAGGAATTTTGCCTTGGTGCGGAAATCTGCATGGGCTACGCCAGTTGTACCCGTGGGGAAGTCAAACGGCGTGATATGGCTATGTGTATGTTAAAAACGCATCATTAATCCAGTCTTGAAACAGAAGTCGTACCCACTGCCAACAGCACAGCAAATGTTGACTCAACTAGTAGCATAGTCCTTTATTACGCTTTTGGTCACAAAACTTCTCTGCAACGCTATAGAAGGGCTTGGTATGCGACTACGTGTGGCACTGGGGTTGACAAGGAGCCTGAAAGATGCAAATCTAGCCAGCACCATTGGGAACTGGGCTATTGTAGTTCCGAACCCACTCTGAATGAGCCACCTTTAGATCACGGTGATGCATCAATGCACTGATAGCATTTCTCACAAGTCTAAGGGTCTTTGGCTCTGTACGCTGAGTCAACTGATCAAACTTTAAAACCTTCATTGCAGGTGCTATTTGTAAACAGTGTGATAACCGCGTCCCACTAGAGCGACAAACAGCAACAAATGACAGCGACACACGACAACGAACGACAGACGACACCGACAGACAGCCTGTTTGTCGGAGTCCGCCGTCCCACCTGGGCGGACACGACGCAGAACACGGGGGCAAGGAAACTTGTTTCCTAGTGGGACTGGAGTTGTCGACAAAACACTTCAAAATACACAGACAAACAAAGTCTGGTGACGCGGTTTTCGTGTTTTGCTCTTTGGGCATAAAACGCGCCGACAAACACGGTGAAAGGCGCGACGATTACTTTGATTAAATCTTCAGCTTCTCATCATTTGCTGTTGGCGACTTTCCGTAAACAGTGCTGACAATCGACACCAAACTTTTTCCAAACTAGAAATACCTGAATCGTTCCTTTTGTGGGCCGTTCGAGGCATTCTAGGTGAGCGCCACGGTGTTTCACGTTGATTTTGAGGATGTTTATAACTTTATATTTGAATGATCGAGAGAAAGCGCTCCTTTGTGGACAATACGGCATCCCGATTATCACAGAACGTGATGACAAGTCTCTCGTCTGCCGGAGTGGCTTGCCGCGGAACGTCGTGTCCTACTTCGTGGTAAGCGGTCTTACTTTGGTCGGTCCTCTCACATGGGTGTATCCATCCTGATGCAAGGGCGTAGACTTCGGCGTCTTGAAGCACCCCCTTGCACACCAAGTTTTCACGAGCAAAACCAGCCAGAGCAAATTCGCTTTTGCAACACGACCGCCCGGCGTCCAGCCAGCAAGCCGCGCCCGTGACTACTACATGCAACCGAGGGACCGGAACTGCGGGGCCGGGAACGAGGAGTGGCAGTGGCCACCAAGGGCTTCTCGTTCCGGGAGGAAGGGTAGAAGGGTGGGAAGGGAGAAAACAGAAGGCATAAACGGGCGAGGAGGATAGGTTTGTCTCCGAGAGATGTTCCTCAGTGGGACTGCTTGCTGCGCTTCAAGTCCAACGACAGACAAGAACTCGTCTGTCGTCAATCGTTTGTCGGCGATTGTCGGCGACACAGAACTTTGTGGTGTCGTCGGACAAAAACCGGTGTTTGTCGCTCTAGTGGGACGAGGCTATGAATGTTATATTCGGCGGCAACACTTATAAGAACACCGTGCAGAGTCCAAGCAACGTCGCTCCCACGGTCCCCCTCGCTCGGATCAAGTATTGTCAGCGCCAGGAAGCCACGAACATCGATTAGACTCTCTCAACAAACGTCGCAGCATCCTGTTCATTGCACCGTCCTTTTAACAAAAATTCATCAATGAAACGCATTTGATCGCAGTATGCGTTCAATTAACGACGAGGAAGTTTTTGGACCCCCGAGGATGGACGACTC
Organism: Ixodes scapularis; assembly: GCF_016920785.2. Taxonomy (NCBI): domain Eukaryota; kingdom Metazoa; phylum Arthropoda; class Arachnida; order Ixodida; family Ixodidae; genus Ixodes; species Ixodes scapularis. The sequence goes on from NW_024609837.1 coordinate 79,252,907, forward strand.
CGCTCATCACGGATGAATTATAAAGCTTTCTCCTGGTGAAAACTGAAGTTAGTGGTTGGAATGCCTCGAATCCTACTTCGAGGCTAAGAACATCACAAGCTCCGTAAAGTAGCAAGCCGTCTTCCTGGCGTTCTGCATGAATAAGCCTATGACACCATACAAGCCCTGCTCGCACCGAAAAAGCTTTCAGATCGAGGTTGAATTTGAGATCAAGCGCCTCAATGAACACCACGACCTTAAGCCAGCGAAAGTGCCGAGTTGGTTCAAATTCCATCAACGGAACAATCAAACTACGACGGGCTCTGTTCTCGAGTATGCGGCCGCACTTCCTCCGCGATTATCAACTTTTCAAGGATTAGCATCATCAAAGGTCGCGGCGAGCTGTCGACACAAAAGACGGTTTGCCACGGTGCTGACGGCGAGTGTAGCAGTGGAGGGGGACAGGTTTTGTTCACTTCCGCGTATCACACATCAGTTCCGTTAGCCACCACAGCAACTGCAGATTGGCAAATATTTTCTTTTCTTTGCGACTACGCACCGGAATAGCGGTTTTTCGAGGCAAAGTGACGCGTTTTTGGTCACTTGAGCTTGGGTAAAAAATATAAAAAATACAAACTGCCAATTCTTTCAACACTAAAATCGTTGCACTACCCCTTTGACGTGCATCACGCAGTAGTGATACATCACTGCGTGCCACTATGATGTTCATCCACATTGAAGCAAGGAGGAACGGCGATTGAACCTCGAATTACTGGATTCTGCAGTCCAAGCTTTCTGCTTCATGTGCTCCGAGCTGTGGTGCACTAACACACTCGGCCGCCGATCCCCTCAGCAGTGCCATCGAAGGGTTATGCGCCTCGGTCCAGCCCCACGAGCTGACCGCTCTACCAATGTCAGCGACCTTAGTGTAGCTGCATCAGTGTTGGCAACCGTTCTTCGTAAAGCAGTCCTTGTTAAGGAGATGAACAGCTTCACTCTGGTTAGTCTGAAACGTTGAAACGTGCCATCTGTGAGAAGAGTGTGGGTTTCCACGGTAAGGTTTTCCTAGTGTGCCACTGCGAAAAGCCCTCTTTGTGTCGCGACTTGGCTCAGGTTGCCTTTCCGGTTGAACCTTTCTGGTGTATGTTACTTGTATCCTAAGATTTCTTAGCTGACGCGGGAGTCTGCTAGCCTCCCATGCATTATGCACTTATTATTAAGTCGCATTCACTTAAGACCTGACTGCTTCTTCCAACACATTTCAAACCAGAGACGTGTGAAAGAGGGTTGTCCACTTACGCGTACTAAGGTTAAATGAGTTTTATTAATGAGTTTCGCTTGAAAGGACGGTGAAGCGAACTGGAATCTGCGACGTTTGTTGAGAAACTCTGATCTATTTCCAAAGGTCATCCATCCACCAGGAGCGTGACAATAATCCACGACGGGTCCCCTTCACTGACGCTGCTCATTGCAGAGGCCTCCATGCGTCTCGCCTTTACTGTGAACCGACGGGTACGACTTGACGAGCATTCCTTTGGCTTTTCGTTGAACTCTTTGCTTGAAACACGCTCTTCCAAGTGTCCCTTGTGGAAAAATTTGCATGCATCTTTAGCGAGCTTGCATTTATCAGGTGAACGCATATCTGCGCAAAGGATACAGGATTTCTTTGATGATCTCGCCCCCTTACTTGTGGTTGCAGTGGAACTGGGCACATTACCTTGTTTCCGCATCTGGAGTTGCTGGCTGGCGGCCGACTCTGTTTTCAATGCGAGAGTGTTGGCGCAGTCTAAAGTGATGTTCCATTCCACTAGCAAACGTTGAAGGTGGGAATCCTTGATGCCACAAATTAATCGGTCCCTCATCATCACTTTGAGCGGTAGCACAGCGGAGAATTCACTCGCTGGGGCTTGCGGGACCTGTCGAGTCTTTTGTGGTGAACTGGCATTTGACACAAGCATGGCTGTGGTGGCCGTTGCCAGAGAGGGTGTGGTCGGTGTGGCCGTCACTGTACCGAAGTTGCAGTCGGCAGTGATTTTTTGCAGTGCGGCCGCATCCTCGGAGTTTGATTCGTTCCGTTGATGGAATTTGAACCGACTGAGCACTTTCGCTGGCTTGGGGTCGTGGTGCTCATTGAGGCGCTTGATGATCTCAAGCTCGACCTCCGAAGCTTTTTGTGCGCGGGCAGGGCTCGTACGGTGTCGTAGGTTTATTCATGCAAAACGCCAGGAAGACGGCTTGCTACTTTGCGGAGCTTGTGATGTTCTTAGCCTTGAAGTAGGATTCGAGGCATTCCAACTACAAACTTCATTTTTCACCAGGAGAAAGCTTTATAATTCATCCGTGATGAGCGGAGCCGTCCATCCTCAGGGGTGCAGAAACTTCCTTGTCGTTAATTGAACGCAAACTGGGGTTAAATGCGTTTCATTAATGAATTTTGGTTAAAACGACGGTGCTATCAGTGCATTGATGCATCACTGTGATCCAAAGGTGGCTCATTCAAAGTGGGTTCGGAACTACAATAGCACGTCCTGGATGCCCAGTTCCCAGTGGTGCTGGCTAGATTGACAGCTTTCAGGCTCCTTGTCAATTCCAGTGCCACACGTAGTCGCATGCCAAGCCCTTCTATAGCGTTACGGAGAAGTTTTGTGACCAGAAGCGTAATAAAGGACTATGCTACAAGTTAACATTTGCTGTGCTGTTGGCAGTGGGTACGACTTCTGTTTGAAGACTGGATTAATGATGCGTTTATAACATGCACATAGCCATATCACGCAGTGTGACTTCCCCACGGGTACAACCGGAGTAGCCCATGTAGATTTCCGCACCGGGGACAAAATTCCTTGTTGCACGAGTTGCGTGATGGTGTACTACACCTTTGGCTCATGGGCCAAAGGAACAAGTCGACGCTTGTGGTAGTTGGGTTTGAAGTTTAGATTTAGTGTGAAAGTATGTGGGTCCGCCAAGTCCTTACTCGAAGACCCTTGGAAATTCTTTTGGCAGTCCTTGAGTCTGTAGGAGTGGCACGGCTAATTGAAGGACACCTTAAATAGTAGTGCTTTGTGTTGTGTTAGGCGGTAGACAAGAGCAAGACCGTCCTTTCTCAAGCCTCGTCAAAGGGTGTTTCAATTTGTCATCTTCTTGGACCCCCCCCCTCTCTCTCTCTCTCTCTCCCCTTCTGAATGCGCAATAGACCTTTCCGCAAAAGACCTTGTAAAGGGGGGAATTGTGGGGCTCTCCGGATGTACGCTCGTATCGGCTCGAATGCTTTGTATATCGTAGTAGTAGCACGATTCACTCTTTCTTATCTTTAGGAGCTCAGAACATGCTAAAAATTGAGTGAGTGGTAAAAAAAGTGGTCAGCACACCCTCTGTTTTGCTCTCCCTCTGCCACGTCTTCGCTTCTTGGACGATCCCTCGTGCCATACATCTGGACGTCGCAGTGCATAAAGTAGACGCTGGGGGCATCACATGTTTCCAGAAAGGTCTGTTGCCCACGCATCACGTAGCTTATCGAATACTTCAAACCGGTTTCTTTCAAGCAGACTTGCTCCACGTCTTTTCACGGTCAGCAATGGTGGCTCACGCTCCCTTCCCTTGAACCGCGTGGAAAAATTGACACTTCCCAGAACCACCAACTTACATTGTGGATACGTCCGGAGAGCAGTTTAGGTTTAAGTCACTGCTGCCGTTCCAAGCCGACACTATTTCTTTAGAACAATTGTTGACCAAGCCTCACCATCTATGCAGATGAAAATTTCATTTACTTGAACTTCGACGATTTCTACCTTGGTTCAATGATCCCAGATGATGATTGGATTCCACTACCGGAGCGTGGTGCTTGGATTTGGCCAACTACTGACGGCATGCATGTATGATCTGTCCCTTTCCACCACAGAAATGGCGTGTTTAAAATTATAGCTACTTGCATTGTGCGCAACATTTTCTAGCTGTACTCAAAGATGTCTTCCCTGCGCCAGGGCTGTGGCTTGGCATTGATGAACCGTTTCATGCCTTGTGTAGGTGGTGTTTGTCCATGTGGCGAACCTCTGCCATCTCTGGAGTCCGGAAATGTGGGGTTTTCCGTTTGTGGCACACTCCACAGCAATCACAAGTTGTTGAGCCCCAGTGAAAGCGAGATCTGGTGTGGCGAGAAGGTGTCGCTAAATGGCTTCCTCACACACCCTACAAACTAACCGGTCACAAAACTTGTACGAAAATTATGTCTACTCGCAGTGCTGAGCGACACGACGCAGCACAGCAATGTAGTTGGGCACAGACTCGACGGAAGCCCTTGTCGAGTGTGAACCTGTGACCTGTTGCCAACGTCCTTAGCCCAGTCTTCTCAAAAGCGGAGACAAAAAAAAAGAGATTAAAAGAGGGGCGTACACAGATGGTTCACATGCGCGGCAGAAGACTCCACGCTTCATGTCGTCCACGAACTCATCAGCCAACAGGTAGAATTAAGTCCAGCTGTTCTCTAACCTGTTTTCATTCTTCTGATGTTAATGCTGGGTGCCCCCCCTGTTGTTTATGCTCATATCCACATGTTATGTACAAAAGCAGAGGTTACATCCATTCGAACTGTCTGGATTAATGAAACGAAAAACACAGCTGCTCATCCGAACAGATACAATCAAACGTCTGCTCCGTGTCCAGGATTTTTGGGTGCAATTTTGAATCCGACACGAGTTCTTAAAACTGATTATTTTGCAGCCGTGTCAGTTACGGGCTCGATTTCACATTTTGTCACATGCAAACACAATTTCACAGGCACACAAGTGTGATGTAAAATTCCGACATGGTGCAAATTAAGTAAGAACAGAAGAGGTTTATTCATTGTTTACAATTGGTGTTTACAGCGAAAGGTGTCACACTTTAAGGCCGTTTCACTCACCTGCAAACTGCTAACGAAGGGAATGACTTCAAACCGATTTAAGCCTCTTGTGACTGACTGGTCAGCCACTGGTCATAAGCTGTTGCAAGTGTGTGAAGCTGCTTTTACATGAATAAGCTGTAGTAGCTTCCAAAGTTACGGCTTTCATGTGCCTTATACGTTTGAGGCGACATGCCCGTTTGCTTTACCCTAGGTCTCGAGAGAAACTCTTATTACCATTTGTGAACTTCTTTTTGTATACGTAAAGTGTTGCTTTTCAGTGTGAACTTGCCATTTTGCAAGGGACTGAGGAAATAGCATTCTTTGAAACCAGCACTGCATTGCAACAATATATTTAATGCGGTGAAATAAAAACTTTTCGAGTTCAAAGTATGCACTCTTGTTTTTTCTCTTCATAGTTCCACTGGGCATGCCTATCGTCATACGAGTGTTTCTGACGGTACTAATCTAATTTCTTTACCACTTCCCCAATTTGCGGTTCGAGCGTAGAGCAGCTTTTTTTATTTTGGGTCGGGAGAGCCGCGGCACCGCTAGAAGGCAAGCACGAAGATCTGCGTCGCCGCGAGTAACGGTGATGCGATGACAACTTACAGGCGAAATAAAAATGCTGGCAATACTTCAAATTCAGCTTGTGGGTCGGCGTAAGCGTTCGGAACGACAGAACATATTTTCGTATCGAAAAAGGCAAGCGTTCATTCATGACAGGGTTCACATCCGCCACGTCGGGGACGAACCTGCGCGGCAAGAATAGCGGCGACATCGAGACCCGACGTTGGAAACCGAAGGCTCGACTTCGAAAACCAGCGGTAGGCGTTGGTAGTAACCTTGCTTCGCTCTTATCAAGCGACGAGTTGAGAACGCTAAGAAAAGTACTTGCGCCTTTTACGCACTCCTGTGCAGAAGCACGATGCGAGACGTCGCATACTGCGGGCGTCGCGTAGTTGCGTCACCAAGTGTTGAGTCCCTCGCGTCACCGCGTTCACAGCGTCTCAGCCGCTACTGCGTCGATCGCGTAGGCTTCCCGTCTCAAGCGTTTCTGGCTTCAGCCGCGACTGCACCGATGATCGACCGCGTACGCTTCGTGCTTCAGGCGGCGGCGGACGCCATGTTTACCTTGCCACAGCGGCGCGAGTGACGTCATGTCACGTGACAATTCGCTAACCAATAAAACAACTGGTTTCGGTTTGGAGCGGAAGTGACGTCAGGTCACGTGACATGACAAATTGCCTTAGCGGAAGTGACGTCATGTCACTGACAAGGGGGCGTTGTCAGGTGCTGTACGGGATATGGTTTGCTTATACGCGTCCCGGGGCGCCGAGGTTTGTTTGCTTAGAACCGAGAGTGAGCGCGTTAGTGTCCGCAAGTTCCCTCCCAAATACTTTTTCCCTCCATTCGTGTGCGGCGAGACCCCTCACTCTTTAACGGCGTCGGCGGGTTGGCGCAGTTAACGTCGTCTGCTTTACGTCTGCTATCAAAGCTATGGCTGCTTTACCTTTCCTGCGTCTGTCGGAGATTCACCGCTTTTTCACCGGCGAGAGTCATTGTTGCCTCGGGAAGCAAGGAGATAACAAGAGGAAGAAATTGACCTCTTAATCGAAAATTGAGGTCAGCGATCAAAGTATAATACAGGAAGGGTTCACAAGAGTCGTGCGGGCATATTCCATTCAGCACGCCAGCCGGTCGTGGGCAGACGGTCGCCGAGTCGCGAAGCGCCTGCTAGGCCTAACTGCCCAGCTCGTTTGGTCGCGTTCGGTGGAATCGATGCCGTTGGAGCTTTTCCTGGGTGTTTGTAGATGCAGCGTTCTTGTTCGTCGTGGTCTGTTTCAAGTGCTTCTTAATTTTTTCTTGCTGCTTGAAGTCGGGACGCGTCAGAAGCGCAGGTAGAAAAATAAACGTCTGTGGGTCGTCGCGACCGCGACGCCGTCGGCCATGCTGAAAGACAGCTTCGGAGCTGCCGTAGGATTTCATCGTAACCTGCGCAAAACTTAAGAAAATTTCGTTTCGTGAATACGAATTTGTTCTTAAGTGTTGTCTTACGCACAATTTTGGCGTGCGATCGTTTCGTGAATCTGGCCTCTGCACTTCCGAAAGTCGCAGGAAAGGTAAGACAGACGCAGACGACGTTGCGAGCAGACGACGTTGCAAAGGAGCAGACGACGCTCCGATAGAAGGTCGCGATCAGCCAATCAGGGCTCGGCGTTCTGACGTCACCGCTACCCCCTGCGCAAGAAGCAGACGAACTTGCCCTCCACATAGAGAGAAGATCGTACGAGTCTTTCGTCGAGCATTTCTGGCCGTCGTCGGGTGGGTCGTGCCGTTGATGGAGTGTCGTTTGTGTGTTGTGTCTAACGGTGCACTACTAGGTTTTCCCGCCGCGATCGCCGTTCAGATTGCGGTGGACTAATGGCGGCACGATCTTTTCCCATTCCGGACCGGGGAGCGGTTGACCGGTCAAATAGTCTCCGCGTTGGTCAACGGTGTTTGTTGGAAGTCGTGTCGTTCTGTTCCTCCGTGTCCGAGAAGATGCTGCCACCGCTTTCGTTTCTCGTTATGATTGTCAGGGTTGTACAAAACTGGGGAAAGAAATATTTTCGGTGGAAGGGTCTCAATTCGTTTGTTTTTGTTATTCTCGTTTCCAAGATTAGAGAGAGACCGCTTTTTAAGTCATGCCCAGTGGAATGTTGGATGTGTACCAAGTGTGAGGGCGGCCTGGTACAGTTTGGCGAACCTGGTTTGCGTATAGACCTTTCCAGCGGCAGTCTCGAACGAAGCGATTTACAGCGCGCGTCCATGATTTTGAGAGTGTACGTCAGTGTTGCCCGACTGCGCTGAGCTGTGGAGTTTCTCGTCAGTTGGATGTGGCAGCCTGCGTAGGCGCAATTCCGGACGCTGGTAGCGGCTGAATTGTCGCGTTTTCTTTTTTATTTTGTGTTCTGTGGCGAACATAGTTTATAGAGGTATTTAAGATAGCAGTGCTCTATTTTTGGGAAGAAAAGCAAAGAAATGAAAGCTGTTTTTGTGAGTCCATGCGCGACAGAACAAATGCAACTGGAATGTATGTTTCATTTTATGTTCATCGTATTACGGCACCGTACACTCCGCCGTGTCAATCTATATAGGTCAAAATATTTCACTACACAGGATATCCGAACTGCATGGATATTCCCCGCCCACAACATGAAATTCAATGAGTCTCATCAATCCAACAACATATATTGTACTTACCCCACGGTGCCGCGTTATCCGAACAGGATTTGAGAAACCTCTCAAATAACACAGCATATTCAATACACAGTGTCGACGACAGCCATTTCACCTCAATCGGACGGAATCCGGCGTGTTTTGGCGAACATGTAGAAGAGAGCAGCTTTTTTGCACAGCTTCAAAGCAAATGAACGAACGTGTCTGTTCTTTCCCCACACCCCGGACCCCACCCTATCAGCTATTTTTCGCGAAGACCCGGAACACAGCCGGGAAGGTTTTTGGAGATTATCTAAACGGAAATAATCCTCCGGGAACGTCAAACTGCCGGCGTCGCGGGCTGCTTGACGTTCGCTTTCTTCGTTCATTTCCTGCCAAGGCCGAGCAGGCTACGAGCCCTTGTATTCTCTGGTTCTCACGGTGGAAGATAACATACAAAGGGTAAGCATCCTAAACAGGCGAACAAAGTAAAAACTTCCAAGAAAAGCCGGCGAACTCCGAATGCAAAATGCAGGTGGGGAGTCACGCTGACCGGGTCTCCACAGCTGAGGCGGGTGCCAGGAATTTCTGGCTGATAGGGGTCGCTCGATTCGCAAAATGATGGCGGCCAGAGCGCTCTTTTTGCAAAGGTCAATAGATGAGCAATATAGTCAGCGTAGCATGATTGCTACCACGGGATCTTTAACCTGTGCATCACGTATTACTGATCGCACGGAGGGATGATGCTTGTTTTCACTCTAGCGGTGTGCTTCGTAATTTTTTTGCTTTAAACGACAAATTTACTATTTGACCGGTGAAATGCTTTTTCAAGAACTGACATCCTTTCTGGAAGCCAGAACGGCTGCTTGTACTACCGCAACGTAAATAAACACTCAACTAAACTCCAAACACGTTGCCGATTTTCTGTCTTGCCACCATCTGTGTATGATCAAGTTTATGTTTCCTTTAAAACGATCAATTTCACAGCCTCTCCTAAGAATTTGGAATTGGTAAGAGCACTCCAACAATCTAGCACACAGTGTGTCCAGGCGATCGTTTTATGTCAGTATTGGCATCAGAAAAACTTTGTGCACCGAGCACACGCGACATGAAGCCGAGTTTTATATAACTAAGCTAAACCTTCACGCCCACGCGAAGCCTGCCGCCGTATAACTGACGCTCCTGTTGAGTTTCATGGCCCGTTTACAAACTGATCCGCATAGGCCCAAAGAGAATTTTCGGATCCGGGTTTGGCGAAATCGACTCCTTGGCCAACGTAATATCCGGATCAGTCCGCGTCCTCTCGTTACCGAATTTTCCGCCAGCAGCGACGAGTCCATTTCGCCCACCTGATTCCAAAATCTACTTTCCGCCTGCGTGGAACCGGCCGAGAATCTGCAAGTTTGTAAACGCGCCAAAAGTCCGACCGGAGCCAAAGCTACGATACCATTCGGTGAATAGGGCAGCACCACAAGTGCATATTCACGGCGCTCGTTATGTTTGTTTGGTTTTTATCACTGGCTGAACCGATCACCCGTAGAGGATTCCCATGATGCTGCACTTTGTTTTGTGCATGGTTGGTTTTGGCGGGAAGAGCACACGCATAAAAACGGATGAAAGCCGTGATGATGCACTTTTTCACTGAACTTTTTGCACCGCTTCAATGACTCCATAGGATCATAGGATCGACTGCGGTCGAATCTAATATGAAGCGAAGCATACACCTGGTGCACCGGTATAACAAAATGACAAAATGAAAAAAAAAGCACAGTTTCTACATCATAGTTCGCTTCTCTTTCTATAAACGTTTTCTAAAATCGCCTTGTGCGCGCCGCCATTTTCGTCTGCCGGGCGGTGCAGCGCCTTCTGAGCATGCGCTGTTGATCTGCTGTGTGGAATATCGGACACTGCGCATGCGTCCATAGCTCAGTGACTCAGCGTTTTTCACCCGGGTGATAACCGATGCAAAAATCTATTCATCACTCAACTATATAACGTCGTTGCACTGCGGTGGCTCTGTCGTCGGCACTGGGCACGTGCGCGCATGCTTCATCCCACGGGTATCTGTTTTTTGTTTTTTTCGAGTGTGAAACAAACCTTTTTTTCTTAAAAAAAAGCAGCTAGTGTATTGGTCTATAGATCGTGTCGGCTTAATTTCCAGACACACCTGGCGCTACGAGCTAACAAAGCAGCGTCAAGAGCGCGAGTCACTTGACGTTTTCTGTTTATGATTGGTTCAGGGACGATAGAATACATACAGAAACATGACGAACACCATGATGGTGCGCTTCTTACGCTCTCTGGGTGGTCCCATCAGCTGCTAGCCTCGGCTGCGCCTGGCCTTCGGAGCAACCACGTCTCCGCAAGAATCACTTTCCTCCTCTGCCACTTGGCTTTCTCCGGGGGCGCAGGGGTCGAGAAGCGAAAACTAAATTTATTGGCGGGGAGGTGTGTTTGCCCCGCTGCGTGCCCGAGGCAGGTTCGATTCAGTGGGCGCTTGTTTCGGCAAACCGAGACGGCTGTAAACCCGCGGGGATTTATCAGCTCGAGATTGGTTCCTTTCTACTTCACGTGGTTCCGGTCCTTTGGTTTTACGCCTCACCCTGTCCGAATCTCAATACTGGATTTTGGTAATATTTAAGCTATTAGCTAACTTAAGATCTTTAGGCCACTTTGACGTGTGTTTCTGGCCATTTATTTCACCCGCTTAATTTTGCGGCGAAAATGACGTCACATGACTTGATGTCACATAATCTATACACAAATTCAGGTTCACCGCTAGATGTAGCTAGGAAAACAGCAACAACAATTCAGCTTCTTCGCTAAAACAAGTGGGGAAACTGAATATGTTTTGAAATCATGTGTCGTCAAGTCATCTAACGCCAATTTGCGAGTTATATATACGAGGATAAAACGACACGTGACCTGCCGGGGCACTTTGAATTATGTATGCAGATAAAATCTCTCAATTAGGCAGCAATATAGTTGGTTCTGCCAGATTTGTATGTGCTTGTTTCATACCTCGCGCATTATCAAATTGAACTGATAAACTGGTGCATCCGAGCTCTATGCTCAAATTCATTCGTTTTAAAGGGATACTTCAACGAAATTTCAAATATATTCGTCGTGTTGAAGAATAGGTTGAATATGATCCCCAATATCCGTAAATGACAACCACACGTTTGTATTTTGAGCCTGGTGGCTTTATTTTTTTTTTATAAACGGCCCATTCTAGCAAGCGCTAAGAGAAGGCCCAGCTTAGAGCACGTGACATCCGACGCAATCGTGACGTAGGTCGCCACGGGACGAGCAAAATTACAGCGAGGCTGACGTCGAGGGGATGGCCGAGTCGTTCCAGCCACCGAAGCGGATGCTTTTGTATGAATTTGGAGTGACGGGTGAATCTTTTGTAATCTTGTAGGGGGACAATAGCTACTTCTGGAACATAAAAGAGATTCTCGGGAAGACGGGAGTTCCTCCTTCCCCTCTTCTCTCGTCGTGGCCGGAGGCGAGACACTCACCGTCACTAGCTGTCAAGGTTCCTAGACGAGCATTACAAACGAGGCGTTAGCGACATCCACCAGATACTCTTTGCTAATCGCTTAATTCCTTTTAAAATTCCTTTTCGAGACTTTTTAACAAGATATCGGTGAGTTCGATGTGATACTGTTCCTTTGAACACATATAGACCATAAAATAAGTGCTAAAATTTCGTTGCAGTATCCCTTTAAACCTGTAGCAACTTGAGAGAAGCCGCGTTTATTCCAAACCTCCGAAAGAGGAAGGCTCTAGCTTTGGATTTTTAGAGCGCAGCGCTCAGGAACCCGTTTCCGCGTATTCGCGACTCCAGCAAAACGGACGCCACCAAGCGGGAAAACCGGGAACCAGCCGGTCCAGGTCGCTCCGCGCCCCTCCGCGTCTCCGGTTGCTTTTGCGGACACGTGTTGTCGGCGCGGCGGCGAACAATGTATAATGACGAAGGTCCGAAAATTTCTTAAGTTTGCCTTAGTGTTCATTTGTGTGGTGAAGCCTCAGTAATGCGGATTCTTGGGCGAGTTGGTACTGAAACTTGAAGAACATAATAGTGCTTCACGACAGGGACGAAGGGTAGGAAGGAGACAACACAACGCGCTAACTTCAACTGGTTTAATCGTCATAATGAAGGGCATATAAAAGGACCCGATGTACTAGAAATGAAGTTGAGTAATGCGGATTCTTGACGATTAGACCAGTTGAAGTTTAAACCGATTACAGATTAAATCAGTTGAATGACGAGTAAACCAGTTGAAGTTAGCGCATCGTGTTGTCTCGTTCCTACCCTTCGTCCCTGTCGTGAAGCGCTATTATGTTCTCCAAGCCTCAGTAGATTGATTCCTTCCATCACGTGTTTGAAAGCCCGTTTACTCCACAACACATGGTCGCGTGCTTTCGATTTCTTGGATGGGGAGGAATCACGGAAAAACGTTTTGATTTCTTGTCTGTCTCCAACCACATTCAAAGTGACGACTAGTTGGTATCTGATGAGTGGTTCCTTTATAAGGATGTAGAACAGTGGACTGAGGACGACAGACGAGGCATGAAACTTGAGGGAACACCAATGTTGCAATCAATTGAATGGGAAGGTTCGATAGCTGCTTTTCTTGAGTTTGGTTGTATTCTGTTAGCATCAAGTTTGGGCCACCCACGCCGGTCGGTGCGTTGGCTATTCATCTTGGCTGTTTTTCGCCGAAAAAGCCTCTGGACCACACTGAAAGAGTTTGGCTGATTTCGCAATTACTTGATTCAGGAAAACCTGCTCGCTGCAAATGATGAATGAGGGAAATTATCTGTTTTCAAAAGGTAGGGAACAAGTCGCAACGTTAGAAGCTGCCACGGCATTTTGATCTATCGCGCCTCCAATATTTATATTATAGCCCCATCGAAGCCAGCAGCAATATACGTCTACATTCCTCAGGGTGACGGGCCACAAAAAATACTCATTTTCTCAGTTCGGGATTCGAAGCAAAATTCAATGCCCAGAGAGGTTCTGCGTGAATCTCCAATGAAGGCTCTGTTCAGTTTGTCTTCGTGCTGCGGCTAGAAGCATTTGGCTAAGTTTAAGTAGTATCTCTCTGTCTGTCAAATATACTTTTGTTCAAAAGTTCGTCTAATAGCTAGTGAACTAAGCTCATATCTCAACCCGAAGAATATACTAATATCGCTTTAGTGGGACATAGTACATAATATAATACATAACCCGCTCGTCAAAATGACTTCTCGATTGCTACTAAAACCTGAATTGAAATACGAGTATCAGCTACTTAGTGGGGCGCCGGCGGGTTAACATGGTCCTTGGCTCAAGAAGCGCTTGCTTAATTTTCGTAATTTTCCTGCAGCCTGTGTTGTTGACCGAGCAGACGACTGGAGCTGTTTCTTAAACGCGGATACGCACAAAAGCTCGTTTTCGCGGAAAGATAAGTCGCATGGTCGAGGCATGCGAGTTAGCTGCAAATTACTCCCGGTGGAACAACTCTGTAGTCATCGCCGCTTTCCTTAGATGGTCAAAACTGATTAGAGTTTATTACCGTCTCTCCGGAGCCCATAGTTTTAATTTTGAACGAAATCTCCTAAATGAAAGTTTGATATGAAAAAAAAAAAAATCCGGGAAAACAAAACTACGTTTTGGAAGTATATGTGCACTGGCTACACTTAACCGTATCAGTTCAAATACCTTTAAAATTGGGCATTAAACAAAATAAAATATGTTAAATTGAACGCGCCACCTGTTCAGGCGGCCCGGCCGAGCCAACGCGGCCTGGACTCAGCCGCCATCCTTGTTTGGTGGTGGCGCCCCCTACAGGTCGCTGGAGTCGCGAATAGCAGCGTCGCCGTCGGAGTAATCAGGCTAAATTTAGCGCTAGAACTGACGTCGCATAACCTCAACACCAATTCACTTTCCCCTCTAAATTTAGCGCAAAACTGAACTGGTGTTGAGGTCACGTGACGTTAATTTTCCCGCGAAATCTAGCGGAGAAACTAGCGTGCGTTCCAAAGGTGCACCCTCCCGTTCTAAATAATATTTGTCCTTCCAAACATCTTCTTTCCTCGCTCTCTCCATCTTTCGCACTTTATATCCAAGCAGTGCAGCCTTTCTGGCCTTAGAATAGCGTCCCACGTTTTCAGTTTTCTGTCACCCTATCAACTCTCATGCCTCTTTTCAAATTTTTTTCTCAGCTACCGCTGGTGGCCCAAATGCGCCGGAACCCTTGGAGACCAAAGTCGGGCTCCGGACCGACTCCTGCTACTCCCGGGCGGCAGCATGTCCCGGGGTCTGAGCGCAGGCGAGTATGAAGGCCTCCTCAAGTGCCCCAATGTCCACAGCGTCACCATGCAACTGGGACAGACGGTGCACCTACTCTGCGTCATGGAGTCCGCCGCGGACCACATGGGGAGTTAGAACGCATCGTTCGTATTTTCAGGCTCACCACCCGAGACTTGTGTAATGAATATTCAATAATAAATTGGCTTACACCTAGTAGAGAACGCACCTCACACCTTCTAGTCAACTGAGTGCCGCTGGAAAACATCCACCCGGTACGGGATTCGGTCCCGGTTTCTTTCTAAGATTATTATGCAATTAAATGCAAAGGTGCAAGCGAGCTGGACAAGAATAACAATAATAATCGCTAGAGAAACGGTACAAAGGAAAAACACAAATCTCCAAAAAAAGTTAGGTGATTGGTGCGCTGCCGAAAAAATCCGCCTGGTCATGGTATCGAACATGGCACCTCCCTATTCCCAGTAAAGCGCTCTACCAACTGGGCTAACTCCTAGTTAGACGTCAGTAGAGCAAACGGTTTTGATTCCAGGACCAGGCGGATTTTTTCGGTCGCGCACCAATCACCTCGCTGTTTTTGGAAGTTTGTGTCCGCCCTTTGTCCCTTTTCTTCCCCTTCTCCATGGATCATTATTGTCCTTCTTGTCCAGCTCGCATGAACCTTTGCATCAATTGCATTATAATCCTAAACTTAAATTGCAAACCATCCATTGCGGGTATTAGACTGGTGGCAGCTGATATAACCCGTCTGCTCCACTGATGTCTAACTCCTGGTTAGCTCAGCTGGTATTGCACCCCACTGGAAATGGAGAGTTCTCTGGTTCAATACAAGGAACAGGCGGACTTTTTCGGTCACGCACTATTCGCCTAGATGTTTTTGGAGATATGTGCTTGCTCTTTTTTCCATTTGCTTTATCTCCGAAATTAATATTGTCATTCTTGTCCAGCTCGCTTCCACCTTTGCATTAATTGCATTATAATCCTAAACTTAAATCGCAGGCCGTTCATCCTTGTTGGTGTCAGACTGGTGGCAGCTGATATAACCCGCTTGCTCCACTGATGACTAACTCTTGGTTAGCTCAGCTTGTAGAGCACCCCACTAGAAATGGAGAGTTCTCTGGTTCAATACCAGGAACAGGCGGACTTTTTCGGTCACGCACTCTTTGCCTAGATGTGTTTGGAGATATGTACTTGCCCTTTTTCCATTTGCTTTATCTCCGAAATTAATATTGTCATTCTTGTCCAGCTCGCTTCCATCTTTGCTTTAATTGCATTATAATCCTAAACTTAAATCGCAGGCCGTTCATCCTTGTTGGTGTCAGACTGGTGGCAGCTGATATAACCCGCTTGCTCCACTGATGACTAACTCTTGGTTAGCTCAGCTTGTAGAGCACCCCACTAGAAATGGAGAGTTCTCTGGTTCAATACCAGGAACAGGCGGACTTTTTCGGTCACGCACTCTTTGCCTAGATGTGTTTGGAGATATGTACTTGCCCTTTTTGCCCTTTGCTTTATCTCCGAAATTAATATTGTCATTCTTGTCCAGCTCGCTTCCACCTTTGCATTAATTGCATTATAATCCTAAACTTAAATCGCAGGCCGTTCATCCTTGTTGGTGTCAGACTGGTGGCAGCTGATATAACCCGCTTGCTCCACTGATGACTAACTCTTGGTTAGCTCAGCTTGTAGAGCACCCCACTAGAAATGGAGAGTTCTCTGGTTCAATACCAGGAACAGGCGGACTTTTTCGGTCACGCACTCTTTGCCTAGATGTGTTTGGAGATATGTACTTGCCCTTTTTTCCATTTGCTTTATCTCCGAAATTAATATTGTCATTCTTGTCCAGCTCGCTTCCACCTTTGCATTAATTGCATTATAATCCTAAACTTAAATCGCAGGCCGTTCATCCTTGTTGGTGTCAGACTGGTGGCAGCTGATATAACCCGCTTGCTCCACTGATGACTAACTCTTGGTTAGCTCAGCTTGTAGAGCACCCCACTAGAAATGGAGAGTTCTCTGGTTCAATACCAGGAACAGGCGGACTTTTTCGGTCACGCACTCTTTGCCTAGATGTGTTTGGAGATATGTACTTGCCCTTTTTTCCATTTGCTTTATCTCCGAAATTAATATTGTCATTCTTGTCCAGCTCGCTTCCATCTTTGCTTTAATTGCATTATAATCCTAAACTTAAATCGCAGGCCGTTCATCCTTGTTGGTGTCAGACTGGTGGCAGCTGATATAACCCGCTTGCTCCACTGATGACTAACTCTTGGTTAGCTCAGCTTGTAGAGCACCCCACTAGAAATGGAGAGTTCTCTGGTTCAATACCAGGAACAGGCGGACTTTTTCGGTCACGCACTCGTTGCCTAGATGTGTTTGGAGATATGTACTTGCCCTTTTTGCCCTTTGCTTTATCTCCGAAATTAATATTGTCATTCTTGTCCAGCTCGCTTCCACCTTTGCATTAATTGCATTATAATCCCAAACTTAAATCGCAGGCCGTTCATCCTTGTTGGTGTCAGACTGGTGGCAGCTGATATAACCCGCTTGCTCCACTGATGACTAACTCTTGGTTAGCTCAGCTTGTAGAGCACCCCACTAGAAATGGAGAGTTCTCTGGTTCAATACCAGGAACAGGCGGACTTTTTCGGTCACGCACTCTTTGCCTAGATGTGTTTGGAGATATGTACTTGCCCTTTTTTCCATTTGCTTTATCTCCGAAATTAATATTGTCATTCTTGTCCAGCTCGCTTCCACCTTTGCATTAATTGCATTATAATCCTAAACTTAAATCGCAGGCCGTTCATCCTTGTTGGTGTCAGACTGGTGGCAGCTGATATAACCCGCTTGCTCCACTGATGACTAACTCTTGGTTAGCTCAGCTTGTAGAGCACCCCACTAGAAATGGAGAGTTCTCTGGTTCAATACCAGGAACAGGCGGACTTTTTCGGTCACGCACTCGTTGCCTAGATGTGTTTGGAGATATGTACTTGCCCTTTTTGCCCTTTGCTTTATCTCCGAAATTAATATTGTCATTCTTGTCCAGCTCACTTCCACCTTTGCATTAATTGCATTATAATCCTAAACTTAAATCGCAGGCCGTTCATCCTTGTTGGTGTCAGACTGGTGGCAGCTGATATAACCCGCTTGCTCCACTGATGACTAACTCTTGGTTAGCTCAGCTTGTAGAGCACCCCACTAGAAATGGAGAGTTCTCTGGTTCAATACCAGGAACAGGCGGACTTTTTCGGTCACGCACTCTTTGCCTAGATGTGTTTGGAGATATGTACTTGCCCTTTTTTCCATTTGCTTTATCTCCGAAATTAATATTGTCATTCTTGTCCAGCTCGCTTCCACCTTTGCATTAATTGCATTATAATCCTAAACTTAAATCGCAGGCCGTTCATCCTTGTTGGTGTCAGACTGGTGGCAGCTGATATAACCCGCTTGCTCCACTGATGACTAACTCTTGGTTAGCTCAGCTTGTAGAGCACCCCACTAGAAATGGAGAGTTCTCTGGTTCAATACCAGGAACAGGCGGACTTTTTCGGTCACGCACTCTTTGCCTAGATGTGTTTGGAGATATGTACTTGCCCTTTTTTCCATTTGCTTTATCTCCGAAATTAATATTGTCATTCTTGTCCAGCTCGCTTCCATCTTTGCTTTAATTGCATTATAATCCTAAACTTAAATCGCAGGCCGTTCATCCTTGTTGGTGTCAGACTGGTGGCAGCTGATATAACCCGCTTGCTCCACTGATGACTAACTCTTGGTTAGCTCAGCTTGTAGAGCACCCCACTAGAAATGGAGAGTTCTCTGGTTCAATACCAGGAACAGGCGGACTTTTTCGGTCACGCACTCTTTGCCTAGATGTGTTTGGAGATATGTACTTGCCCTTTTTGCCCTTTGCTTTATCTCCGAAATTAATATTGTCATTCTTGTCCAGCTCGCTTCCACTTTTGCATTAATTGCATTATAATCCTAAACTTAAATCGCAGGCCGTTCATCCTTGTTGGTGTCAGACTGGTGGCAGCTGATATAACCCGCTTGCTCCACTGATGACTAACTCTTGGTTAGCTCAGCTTGTAGAGCACCCCACTAGAAATGGAGAGTTCTCTGGTTCAATACCAGGAACAGGCGGACTTTTTCGGTCACGCACTATTCGCCTAGATGTTTTTGGAGATATGTACTTGCCCTTTTTGCCCTTTGCTTTATCTCCGAAATTAATATTGTCATTCTTGTCCAGCTCGCTTCCACCTTTGCATTAATTGCATTATAATCCTAAACTTAAATCGCAGGCCGTTCATCCTTGTTGGTGTTAGACTGGTGGCAGCTGATATAACCCGCTTGCTCCACTGATGACTAACTCTTGGTTAGCTCAGCTTGTAGAGCACCCCACTAGAAATGGAGAGTTCTCTGGTTCAATACGAGGAACAGGCGGACTTTTTCGGTCACGCACTATTCGCCTAGATGTGTTTGGAGATATGTACTTGCCCTTTTTGCCCTTTGCTTTATCTCCGAAATTAATACTGTCATTCTTGTCCAGCTCGCTTCCACCTTTGCATTAATTGCATTATAATCCTAAACTTAAATCGCAGGCCGTTCATCCTTGTTGGTGTCAGACTGGGGGCAGCTGATATAACCCGCTTGCTCCACTGATGACTAACTCTTGGTTAGCTCAGCTTGTAGAGCACCCCACTAGAAATGGAGAGTTCTCTGGTTCAATACCAGGAACAGGCGGACTTTTTCGGTCACGCACTCTTTGCCTAGATGTGTTTGGAGATATGTACTTGCCCTTTTTGCCCTTTGCTTTATCTCCGAAATTAATATTGTCATTCTTGTCCAGCTCGCTTCCACCTTTGCATTAATTGCATTATAATCCTAAACTTAAATCGCAGGCCGTTCATCCTTGTTGTTTCAGACTGGTGGCAGCTGATATAACCCGCTTGCTCCACTGATGACTAACTCCCTATTTAGCTCAGCTTATAGAGCACCCCACTAGAAATGGAGAGTTCTCTGGTTCAATACCAGGAACAGGCGGACTTTTCCGGTCACGCACTAATCGCCTAGATGTTTTTGGAGATATGTACTTGCCCTTTTTGCCCTTTGCTTTATCTCCGAAATTAATATTGTCATTCTTGTCCAGCTCGCTTCCACCTTTGCATTAATTGCATTATAATCCTAAACTTAAATCGCAGGCCGTTCATCCTTGTTGGTGTCAGACTGGTGGCAGCTGATATAACCCGCTTGCTCCACTGATGACTAACTCTTGGTTAGCTCAGCTTGTAGAGCACCCCACTAGAAATGGAGAGTTCTCTGGTTCAATACCAGGAACAGGCGGACTTTTTCGGTCACGCACTATTCGCCTAGATGTTTTTGGAGATATGTGCTGGCTCTTTTTTCCATTTGCTTTATCTCCGAAATTAATATTGTCATTCTTGTCCAGCTCACTTCCATCTTTGCTTTAATTGCATTATAATCCTAATCTTAAATTGCAGGCCGTTCATCCTTGTTAGTGTTAGACTGGTGGCAGCTAATAAAACCTGTTGGCTCTACTGACGTCTAACTCCTCGTTAGCTCAGTTGGTAGAGCACCCCACTGGAATTTTTCGGTCGCGCACCAATCACCTAGTTGTGTTGGGAGATTTGCGTTTGTCCTTTATTCCCTTTGCTCCCCTTCTCCAGGGATTAATATTGTCATATGTACAAGAATAGCAGAATGCTTTACCAACTGAGCGAACCAGAAGCTCGCATTCAATAGAGCAAAGAGATGGCAACAGTTGTACCAAGTCTTTATCATAGCCATCGCAGGGGTTAGGTCACTTGTTAATAATGTTTTGACTGATTTCATCCTTGCGGTGGCTATAATACAGACTGACAACAACTGTTGCCATCTATTGCTGTACTGACTTCCAACTCCTGGTTAGGTCAGAAGGTAGAGTGCTCCGCTACTCTTTAAGGAATCAAATCACGGACCGGGGAGATTTTTTCAGGGGTCACCACTCACCCAGGGAGCGCTAGCGTCGCTCCATTTTAGGTGGAAACCGATTTACTTTTACGTAACGTTTCTCCGACTTATGGAATTCTCATAACGCTCATTACATCAAACAGTAAATATGATTCGTCTGGCTTCCTCGGCGAGCTCAAGTGACTCGATTAAGCGCGGTTGCTAATGAAATTGCAATTGCCGATGATAATTCTTCGAGTGAAGGTATAGGATTGCGACGCATTCAACATTCTGAGAATCGTGGAACTGAGCGGATAAACTAAACGTTTCACGGAGGCCTCCAGAACTTAGCAACGCACCTATTGTCTTTTGAAACAATAGATCTTCAGCGGAGGCTCATCCAATGAAAGGTGAAGGCTCCGCTCAGATCCCACATAACGCGAGTTCTTGTGTCAGTGGCCCTCTGTGGGTAAACTAGTGTTCAGTCGCAGATGCTACAGTCGGCAACAATTTAAAGAACACGATGCTTGGTTTATTATGTCCCCACATCTTGCTTCGTGATTCATTCTTCGGCGTTCTTATTGGCAGTCGCCCAAATCTCAATAACCGAGGAGCAATAGACCCTTTTTCAAAATTCCATCGAGCAACATTGGGGGTCGCTATTGCGGTCGCCATTGCAACATCTCACGCTGCCTGCTGATAGTTAGGGGGAGAAAATCGGCTCAGAAGGGCGGTAAGAATCATATGTTTGTCTTCTTAGACTCAGGCTAGGTGGCGCGAGCTACCGCCCATTAAAAAAGGTTATAGCCATTAACATCCATCCACCCCTCCATTGGACAGAAAGCGGATGACTGGACCCGAGTCGCCGAACGCAGACGCGTCACGCGTTTTTGAATACGAGCTGATCCAAATTTACGCCGAACACCGACGCAGCCCCTCGTGTCCAGTGCATGCTCAGAATGAGCACGAAATGGCGGCCAGTCGATGGCGTGAAATTTTGAGAAGTGTCTAATATAAGAGATGCTTGTGAGGCGCTATGCTTTGCGCTGCTTTAACGTGTCAGCGACCACAAACATAAAATGTATCTATCCGACAATTCCATATATGTAATGATGAAAGTGTCCTATCCACCGTATATAGCTTTGTAGCATGCCATGATTTCCGAAGTTACATTCTGTGATGCGAGAGAAGTCCTTGGTGCATTTTTTCATTGGGTATAGGGTGTTCGCGCCACTTCCGGCCGGCGTGACAGTGAAGAGAGGGTTACTTCCGGTCCTCCTATGTTCACCTTATAGTTGGGTGGATGCCCGACGACTCTCGTTGCACTATTTTGAGCAATTGCGCGAATGCCGTGCGGCTAAGTTGCCGATGCGCACCGACACGAACGATATGTCACAAGGCAAGCCATTTTCTGTTACCTCGAAACGAGGGACGCCACCGAAGTCGTCGAGCCTTGGTGATCTGAAGAAGGCGGCATTTGCAGACGGCGCTAACCTACTTCAATTGGCTGTCAACAGATGGCACAAAGCGACAAACGCAAGGATGCGGCGGCAGCGGCGCCTGAACCGACTACCTGCGTAGAGCGATATGTGCCATCCGAGAAATTACGAAAGGTATAAATGTGAGGTGAGACGGTGCTCTAAGAAGATTCTAAGATTGAACTTTAGCATTTTGTGCATCACAGAGTCGCGTCGCGCTGAAGGAAGCGTAGTAAAATGTTTCGGAATATCGTCTTCCAAACGCAAGACCGGGTTTGGCGATTCCAGCCTGGGAGCGCGGCACGTATATTTGTCGCTTGGGAAAGGTAGGCACCCGTCCCAAATGCCTTTTCGTTTACGAAGTAGCAGAACGCGTTTAAGGACTTGTAGGTTTTATGTCGTTCTCAGGTATGTGAACCAGGCGGATCAAAAAGGTAGTCGTGAAGATGCGCCCACGATACCGATGGCATTTTCGTCCTTTCTTTGGAGGAACAAGTGATTTTTCTTTTCCCCCAGGGCAACACGAAGGCATGTCGGTTCCGTGTAAGTACATTTTGGAAGATACTACACTTAGTCCTCGGCGGCGAGCTTTTTAAAAGGCGCGCTACTTAATGCGGGTCCTCAAAATCAAGCCAAAACCAATAGCCAACCAGAAGCAACAAGTTATCTTCGGAAGTTGGGTCATGTTCGTTTTTGTTTACACCTGAACTAACTAATTTTTCTCCGGGATGTCATGAATCCAAAAACAACCATGCGAATTTGAAGGCTGATCACATTAAAGCTCAGGGGTCTGTCATTCATCCACATTACGTATAGTTTCGAAAAGTATCTTTTAATTTCGGTAAGGGACTTGACCAAAACACACGCATACACACTCACACACGCACAAAGAAACTTCTAAAACAAGGCATGTTTCGCATGTCAGCGAGCGATGTCTGCGGTAGCTTGGTGTGGTGAAAGTGGGTTCTACGAAAACAAAACACGCGGAAACCAAAACCTTCGTTGCTACCGTTGTTGAGTTTATTTCATACGTCCTAAGCCGGTTGTGACAAACAAGAGTAACTGCGTGATTTTCATACATCATTAAAATAATGAAAGACAACGCTTGTTCTACAAGTAAATGTTCAACGACTGTTTGTTATTGATCTTGTTATTTTACTTCGACAAACTTTCAATCAAAACTCAAGTTTCTTCACAACAAAAAATGACAGCATGCACGTAAAAATATATAATTTAACGAGCCTTAAAGGGACACTGACAGGGTATTTATGCTCGCCGAGGTTTTTAGTTGTACGTGACATATGAGAGCTCAACTACCCAGAACAGAATTTGTGGCTCGAAATTCGGTTTCTTTCCGCCCGAAAACCGCCGATCAAGAACTGGCCGGTTCGAGTCTCGCTCACTCTCTTTTTCGCGGTCACGGGCCGTTTTCTAAGGTATCGATGCGACCACCAAATTTAATCAAAGTCGTGGGTCACTGAAGGCACACACTCAATATTAAAAATAGAAAAAAATATGAATCCCATTTTTTGTGGCTTCTAAAAAGCTGTAAATACGTTGATTGAAAAAAAAGTTCCACAGAAAACCGGAAGCATTCTGTGCGTTCGTCGTTTCGCGTATCGTGGGACTCCCGGGGACGGCGATGGCAGCGGACGACGGGCGTGGGACCTCTATTTCAGAACTGTCGTTCGCGGTACCGGCGAATTCTGTCTACCTTTAAAAGAGAAATTTGGGACTGATCAAAAGAATTGGTATTCATCCCGTACGACACGCCCGACCACCAAGCCGATTTCCACGAAGACGTCGCCGAGCCGTCGCTCCCTTCTCGTGGCTGAAGACATCGCTCGCGCAAACGTCAAGCACGACGTGTCTACTTCGAGTTGAATATGCACGCGTACGATTTTTTTACTAGGTGCGAATGTCCCCAAAGCGTGGTGCTTCCCGACTTCGACCCGGGAGTGCTTTTGCTAGAGAAAAATCAACAGCAAACTTTCCAACTTACAGTTTACCGGCCGAATTATTACTAAGGAAAGAGATCCACTAGAAAAGTTATGCCCCAGTAGCTCAGTGGAAAAGACATCCGGTTCACACGCGGTAGAACCGGGTTCGATCCCCCGTGATACTTTTTTTTTTTTTCAAACATTTTTCGATGTTTACATATCTTTCTTTTTTTTTTCTTTTTTTACAATCATTACTGAAGAAACAAACAAATGTTATGGACGATACTTAGCTGAATTAAATGGTATGGGATTTCCGTTTTGACAGCTGCGAACTCAATGTAATCACTTTCCACAAAATGCAAGGAGCATACAAATCAGGTAGCGTCCGCTTTCCGAGGTGCCCGTATATGTTCTACAGGAATTGCAGCCAGCCATTGGTCCCAATCCCGTTGATCTTTCGGAAACTCTGTCGCACAATGCCACTTTTTTTCGGACGCAGGACATGTGAGCCAGCTCTTCACGCAACAACTTGGGTGTATTCTTTTCGGAGCCGATCGTGGAAATTCACCACGGGCACTCATTACTCATCTCCAACTCCTCAATGTACAAAACAACTCATTTTGGAATACAAAACAACGAGCGGAACAAACATAACTGCAAAAGAATCGCACGGCGAGCAGTTCCCGTCCCGCACGCCGCATCGCACGCCGCATGTCGTGTCGTCTGCTACGGAGAGGAGAAAAAAAAAAAAAAAAAAAACGCACGGTCGGGTGTAGCCACGTGACTTCCGCCACTTACTCTCTTCTCTCCACTTCTCCGACCTCCGTCGGGTTTCGGTTTCGGTTTCGAGCAGTTGCGTCTTTTAGCTTTATTAAAAAAATACGCTACTCTGTTGCAAAATATTAATTGGGTAGTCCTCCGACACCATAATGAAGCGCCTGGCAAAAAATGAAAAAATTTTTTTGGGGGGTGTCAGTGTCCCTTTAATAGCGGTAAACAGAGATCTGATAGGAAATAATTACAGCAAAAGTATATCTATCTTTTTTTTATCAATGTGTAACTCTGACACTATACGAGCGATGTTTTGAACTCACCTTAATATATGGATTCCCTAGGGTAGAATCACTGCCTAGCTATAGCGAAGTGCACTTAAAACACACACACACACACACGCACAATCGCAGAACGTGTACCGGTTGAAACCACATGCCTTTAATGATTCCACTCTGACCAAAATGAAAATTATACTGGTATCCACCTCAACAACCGTAGTAACAAAGTCGGGCTACTTGTGGAGCATTACAGTTTCACTGTTTTATGTAGTGAATTAAAATATATCTGGGCAAATTTTATAGTAACTTGCATTCAATTTATTAAGAATCACACGTTTTCAACACCAATTGCATAGTTAATTCCTCTGCCAACAAAATATTGAAAGAACTACTTCGTCCAGCGCATCAATGATGCGCAAAACTTCCTTTATCTATATGGCATTGAGTATAGGCGGAGCGCTTTTGTACGGCGAGGGCTTTGCAAGCAGCTCTAAAACTTCTTCAGAAGTGTAGTTCTCCTCGAGCGACGCGCTGCAATTTGTCAACATTTCGATAGTCTGAATGCCGGCTCACTCGTCTCGACCGGATATATGAGAAGATAAAATCAAGTAATAGGCTGCGCATTTATAATATTTTTTTACTCTTTAGAAATTAGGGACGCCAAAAAAAGAGCTCCCAGATCTCTGGCAAGCTCAGGAATACATCAGTTTAAATATATATATATATATATATATATATATATATATATATATATATATATATATATATATATATACCTAAAGCTCTAAAAGAGCAATGGGTGCTTTATAATCTTGACGAAGTCCCAACGCCGCACACGCGGTGTAGCCTTGCCATCTGTCTGTCGCCAGCCACCGTGCGAAATAAGAGCCCCCGTTAATAACGTACCCCTATTAAACAACGTGTTGTTTGTAATGTGCTACGGTTCCTATAATAGGCCAGCACGGAGGCGGCTTCCACCTAAAGGAATAGTGAATTAAATCGGTCAGCACTTCAGGATTTTTATATGTTAATACCGTCCTCTCAGAGCCGTATTTTGATAAAGGAATCCGCCCAAGACGAGCTTGGCAGTGATGAAGAGGATCACAAAAGATTCCTGAATGCCGGTTGTGACAGCTTCTAATAGAAGAATGGAAGCTGACGTGGTTACAGTCAAAATGTGAAGATGAAGGAAAGCGTAGCTAGGGAGTACTTCTGTCGAAGGCACAGACCATGCATCAGCATTTGAAAGTGAAAGCCCATGCTGACTCGACCTCTCTGCTACTGGAGGATATTACATGTATAACAATCACTGGAGGGAGTCGCCGAAGTCAGGGATTATTGTAAAACATTTTAATGCGTTATACGAACAAATAATAGATTTTCGTTATCTTGAGGAAAGTAAGTTTTTAAAATTATATTCGTGCCCAGTGTAGTCCCGTAAAAGTTTTGGAATACCTTCTCCTTCCAAGATCATGCTGACGGTGTTGATAACTTCAACTTCATGCGCATCGATCTTCTTTCCTCTTTCTGGGCCTGGGTGTTGTTTACTCTCTTGAAGTTGGTAGTACAGCAGCTCATGTTGTTGAGGCCATTCACGAGAGGTGACACTGACTGAAAAACGAAGCACGAGCAGATACATCGCATGCCAAGAACAACAACGGGTCCTTGCACATAAACAGTGCCCACAGCTTCCGGGAACCAAGAGGCTTGTTTATAAGCACTAAGTTGGTTGATACAGAAAAAAAATATTAATGAAGGAATAAATGAAGAAAGTGACGAAAAATAAAACTAACGAAGTGTTGCCCTACAACGATCGTCCCGCTAAGCGTATACCTCATAATCGACACTGCATCCTACCACGAGCCGCGGTGTGTGATTATAACCGATGATGACAATAAAAGACTGTACACGTGGCTGCCACATGGCGAGGCCTTGTGCTCGTGCGAGCGAACCTCCCGGGGTGCAGTCTTCACTGACGGGGGTTTGGGAAAGCCTCTCTCCCCCTTCCTGTGGGTGATACGAAAAGAGTAAGAAGGATAGATTGGTCCCTTATCTCCTGGGAGCCCTTTGAGTTGCACTCTCTCCACCGCCCCCATCACGAGGAAAGCTGAGAAATGGAGAAGGAAGGGAAAGAAGAGGGGAGGAGAGAGCTGCGAAGGGATTTGAAAACGGAAACGGGAGGCAACGGCTTTGAGCCCTGACTTCCCACGCTTCGTTGGAGACATTTTAAAGGGATGCGTTTTTTGCTACGCGAGGCGTGACATTGAGCTTTTTCTATGTACGTTGACGTCCACTCGGTGTTTTGAGTGCGTGTGTTTGTGCGCTCGTTTTGAATGTAAAAGAGAAAAAAAGAAAGCTCGTTTTTGTTTTTTTAGAATTTGTGTTCAACTTACAGCGTCTCTATGTTTTTATGTTTCTTTACGTGGCAGCATTTCTAGTGAAACGTACGCCTCGGCGATCGGTGCTTGTGTCGGCGTTGGTGTGGGTGCATGCTTATTTTGATTCGCATCAGCAATTGCTGGGCGTACGAATTTGTCAGTGTTGTTTCTTCTCGTGGCGTGTTTTGTGTGTGCTTATGTGGGCGGGTGTTTTTATGCGTAAGTGCGAGTGTGCCCGCGTGTTCGTTTACGTGCGTGTTCGGGTGAGTGACTAATATAAGTTTATCGGTTTAAATGACCGCGCTTCATCTCAAATTTTATTATATTTGTTCCTTTTATTGATGTCTAAATGATTTCGCGTGCCCTCTATGCGTTAGTTTAGTTTATTTTTCTATGTGTATACGTGCTGGATATGTGAGTTGAATCGCTGCTATATTGCAGAGCCGATATGTGTACGCGCAAGAAATCTAAAAAAACAATTAAGTGAAAAATAGTGCGTCATTTCCTCTTTTAATACAAAAAAAGACTGTTTCACGCTCCCAAACGATCATCCACTGATGCACGGTCGGCAGCGTACAAAACTGCACATCAAGAATATACGCTTAATCATATTTTTTTAGTCATACACTGAATATCATGTTAGCAAATAATTTTAAACAATTGTGGAATGTCGTTAATCCCAAGTGTCAGTCCAACATTGTTTTTTAATCATATGGTGGTATAGATATACCAGAAACTGAAAGTGCAAGTGTATTAAATGATGTTTTTAGTTTGTCATTTAAAACCTCTGATGTTAACCAAGCACAGGTATTGTCGTTCCCTGATTTTTTGCCTATGGACTCGAGGTAGGCTTGAGAGCTCCTTTTCTCGGAAGCCGTGCAGGTCATGAGGAGGTGTTCGACGCCGGGTCAGGTTCAGTGGTGTCCGGTTGACGGCTTCGTCGTCGTACTAGTGAGGCACTGTCAGTAGTTGCGCCAGCGTTCTGAAACGTCGGGACGGAAGAGGACTGTTTCGAATCTCCTAAAACCCATCCGAAGCGGATCGGGATCAGGGACCTGTAGACACGTCAAGTGCTTTTTGCGCCGCGTTAGCCGGCTCCTTTGGATCATCTCGTCCGGGTTGTAACGTTCGCCTTGCTGGGTTAAGACCGAAGGCGACAGAGATGCCAGGCTGGACGCCCCGTCTGTAAACAGAGAGGAGCTCGTGAGGGGCTAGGTTGGATTCTTCGTTCCCGAGGAGGCAAGAGGGGCCAGGAAGGAATCGAGTGAATTGGGAGCGTCGTTCCCTGGCCCCCTTTGACCAAGAGGTCCAGGCGTTTTATTTGAACCACTCTAACGCTGCCCGTGTGTCGCCGTTTCCATTTGCGGAGTGCTTCCTGGGAGTCTGCGTAGACTCGAAGAACATCCATCTTTCGAAGGGGGGCTCGGTGGTGCTCTACGACGAGTTGAATTGCCCGCCAGTTCGGCGTTTTTGATGCTCGTGCCGTGCGACAGACGGATTGGCCGCGTCTCTTCGTCACGGACAAAGTGCATAGCCGCCGCTGCATCTCCGTGTTGAATTGTTGATGCGTCCGTGTAGGCCACCGGGAGTCGCGAAGGGTCGGCCCACTCGCGCACCGTGCGTTCAGGCTGTCGATAGCTATCGTTGGGAGGAGCCCATATCGCCAGTAGAGAAAATGACCCGGTACGTTCAAAATAAGTCCTGTTAGAAGACAATTTAATGCGAAACAATAATTCTACAAGATATCAAAGTTCATCGGGGAATATTCGACAGTAATTGTAGGATTTCTTATCGCGTTAGCAGGCCAGCAAATTACTCTGTATTCATCCTATATTAGCACTGAAGTACATTCAGGATTATGAACTACAGGGTGTTACGGCAGCCATTTGTTTGTGGTTTTGCTGACGCGAAAGTGTTTTTGTTGTATTATTTTTCCTCCCGACGTCTTATCCAAATGTTTAAAAAAATAAAAAAAATGTCGATGAACCATGAAAGTGATTTTAATATTACGAGCGTTAAAAAAAAGACCTGAATGCGACGTAGTGGGATCACTCGTGTCTGTAAGGACAGTCTTTGTCAAAGACTGTCCTTACAGACAGGTGGGGTTCAACTACGTCGCATGTAGGCCCTCTTCAAAGACTCTTTGACGTCACCGCGATGTCCAGGCCGTTGATCTAAACAGGTGCTGAGATTGAAAAGAACACACAACGTGTGAGTTGTGTGTTCTTTTACACATCACGCGTTTTTTGGTTTTTTTTTGTCACAGTGAAGAGAAAACACTGTAGTTGGCCGTTCGAATGTTCTGACAATTATTTGTACATTGTTCATCTTCTAATTGTGGTATAAAATATTCCGAAGGTTTTTGTATACCTAATTTGACACGTCTAATAGATGACTCAATACAAATTTACATAAGACCCAATTGTTTTCATTTATCGTTGTATGAGGTAAGTTTTTCCTTTACATTGTGTTAAAAATACTGCCGCCTCGTACTATCCAGACGAAGAAATTTGTCGTAAAGTGACAAGTATGTCAGCTTGACAAGGTTGGGCTATATACATAGGTATGTCATTTCAAATTCCGAACCAAAATGCTTAAAAAGAACACGCAAAAAAATTTGTAAACAGTCTAGATGGAAAAATAATGTTAGAAAACGAATTTACAACGAAGAAACAAAAAATTTAGGGAATTATTTACGACTCAATACGCATTTGTAGCTGGCGGCCGCGGAAGCCGCCGCTGGTCAAGTGGTACACATGTGCGCCGTCGCGCAGCGCCGGTGTCGCCTCAAAGTCACGCCGCCGCCGCACGCTAACCGCTCATTCACACTGGAAGCGGATCCGCGTTCGCAAAGCCGTTGCGAACGCGGTTGTATAAAGATCCAGTACAATTGCACGCGCACTCGATGACGTCAAGTGCGCGTGCAATTGCACTGCATCTTTATACAACCGCCTTCGCAACGGCTTTGTGAACGCGTATCCGCTTCCTGTGTGAATGAGCGGTAAGCGTGGTGCACGGCCGTTTTAACGCGTTTCTCCACGCCACTGCCGCCTCTGCCGCGCATTCGTCTGCTCCGCGGTGCCGCCGCGCATTCGTCTGCTCCGCGGCGCCGCCGCGCATTCGTCTGCTCCGCGGCGCCGCCGGGCATTCGTCTGCTCGGCGCCTCCGCCGCGCATTCGTCTGCTCCGCGCCTCCGCCAGGCATTCGTCTGCTCCGCGCCGCCGCCGGGCATTCGTCTGCTCCGCGCCTCCGCCAGGCATTCGTCTGCTCCGCGCCTCCGCCAGGCATTCGTCTGCTCCGCGCCGCCGCCGGGCATTCGTCTGCTCGGCGCCTCCGCCGCGCATTCGTCTGCTCCGCGCCTCCGCCAGGCATTCGTCTGCTCCGCGCCGCCGCCGGGCATTCGTCTGCTCCGCGCCGCCGCCGGGCATTCGTCTGCTCCGCGCCTCCGCCAGGCATTCGTCTGCTCCGCGCCTCCGCCAGGCATTCGTCTGCTCCGCGCCTCCGCCAGGCATTCGTCTGCTCCGCGCCTCCGCCAGGCATTCGTCTGCTCCGCGCCTCCGCCAGGCATTCGTCTGCTCCGCGCCTCCGCCAGGCATTCGTCTGCTCCGCGCCTCCGCCAGGCATTCGTCTGCTCCGCGCCTCCGCCAGGCATTCGTCTGCTCCGCGCCGCCGCCAGGCATTCGTCTGCTCCGTGCCTCCGCCGGGCATTCGTCTGCTCCGCGCCTCCGCCAGGCATTCGTCTGCTCCGCGCCGCCGCCAGGCATTCGTCTGCTCCGCGCCGCCGCCAGGCATTCGTCTGCTCCGCGCCTCCGTCAGGCATTCGTCTGCTCCGCGCCGCCGCCGGGCATTCGTCTGCTCCGCGCCTCCGCCAGGCATTCGTCTGCTCCGCGCCTCCGCCAGGCATTCGTCTGCTCCGCGCCGCCGCCAGGCATTCGTCTGCTCCGCGCCTCCGCCAGGCATTCGTCTGCTCCGCGCCGCCGCCGGGCATTCGTCTGCTCGGCGCCTCCGCCGCGCATTCGTCTGCTCCGCGCCTCCGCCAGGCATTCGTCTGCTCCGCGCCGCCGCCGGGCATTCGTCTGCTCCGCGCCTCCGCCAGGCATTCGTCTGCTCCGCGCCTCCGCCAGGCATTCGGCTGCTCCGCGCCGCCGCCAGGCATTCGTCTGCTCCGCGCCTCCGCCAGGCATTCGTCTGCTACGCGCCACCGCCAGGCATTCGTCTGCTCCGCGCCTCCGCCGGGCATTCGTCTGCTCCGCGCCTCCGCCAGGCATTCGTCTGCTCCGCGCCTCCGCCAGGCATTCGTCTGCTCCGCGCCTCCGCCAGGCATTGGTCTGCTCCGCGCCGCCGCCAGGCATTCGTCTGCTCCGCGCCTCCGCCAGGCATTCGTCTGCTCCGCGCCTCCGCCGCGCATTCGTCTGCTCCGCGCCTCCGCCAGGCATTCGTCTGCTCCGCGCCTCCGCCAGGCATTCGTCTGCTCCGCGCCTCCGCCAGGCATTCGTCTGCTCCGCGCCTCCGCCAGGCATTCGTCTGCTCCGCGCCGCCGCCAGGCATTCGTCTGCTCCGCGCCTCCGCCGGGCATTCGTCTGCTCCGCGCCTCCGCCAGGCATTCGTCTGCTCCGCGCCGCCGCCAGGCATTCGTCTGCTCCGCGCCGCCGCCAGGCATTCGTCTGCTCCGCGCCTCCGTCAGGCATTCGTCTGCTCCGCGCCGCCGCCGGGCATTCGTCTGCTCCGCGCCTCCGCCAGGCATTCGTCTGCTCCGCGCCTCCGCCAGGCATTCGTCTGCTCCGCGCCGCCGCCAGGCATTCGTCTGCTCCGCGCCTCCGCCAGGCATTCGTCTGCTCCGCGCCGCCGCCGGGCATTCGTCTGCTCGGCGCCTCCGCCGCGCATTCGTCTGCTCCGCGCCTCCGCCAGGCATTCGTCTGCTCCGCGCCGCCGCCGGGCATTCGTCTGCTCCGCGCCTCCGCCAGGCATTCGTCTGCTCCGCGCCTCCGCCAGGCATTCGGCTGCTCCGCGCCGCCGCCAGGCATTCGTCTGCTCCGCGCCTCCGCCAGGCATTCGTCTGCTCCGCGCCACCGCCAGGCATTCGTCTGCTCCGCGCCTCCGCCGGGCATTCGTCTGCTCCGCGCCTCCGCCAGGCATTCGTCTGCTCCGCGCCTCCGCCAGGCATTCGTCTGCTCCGCGCCTCCGCCAGGCATTCGTCTGCTCCGCGCCGCCGCCAGGCATTCGTCTGCTCCGCGCCTCCGCCAGGCATTCGTCTGCTCCGCGCCTCCGCCGCGCATTCGTCTGCTCCGCGCCTCCGCCAGGCATTCGTCTGCTCCGCGCCGCCGCCAGGCATTCGTCTGCTCCGCGCCTCCGCCAGGCATTCGTCTGCTCCGCGCCTCCGCCAGGCATTCGTCTGCTCCGCGCCGCCGCCAGGCATTCGTCTGCTCCGCGCCTCCGCCAGGCATTCGTCTGCTCCGCGCCTCCGCCAGGCATTCGTCTGCTCCGCGCCTCCGCCGGGCATTCGTCTGCTCCGCGCCTCCGCCAGGCATTCGTCTGCTCCGCGCCTCCGCCAGGCATTCGTCTGCTCCGCGCCTCCGCCAGGCATTCGTCTGCTCCGCGCCTCCGCCAGGCATTCGTCTGCTCCGCGCCTCCGCCGGGCATTCGTCTGCTCCGCGCCTCCGCCGGGCATTCGTCTGCTCCGCGCCTCCGCCAGGCATTCGTCTGCTCCGCGCCTCCGCCAGGCATTCGTCTGCTCCGCGCCGCCGCCAGGCATTCGTCTGCTCCGCGCCTCCGCCAGGCATTCGTCTGCTCCGCGCCGCCGCCAGGCATTTGTCTGCTCCGCGCCTCCGCCAGGCATTCGTCTGCTCCGCGCCTCCGCCAGGCATTCGTCTGCTCCGCGCCTCCGCCAGGCATTCGTCTGCTCCGCGCCTCCGCCAGGCATTCGTCTGCTCCGCGCCGCCGCCGGGCATTCGTCTGCTCGGCGCCTCCGCCGCGCATTCGTCTGCTCCGCGCCTCCGCCAGGCATTCGTCTGCTCCGCGCCTCCGCCAGGCATTCGTCTGCTCCGCGCCGCCGCCAGGCATTTGTCTGCTCCGCGCCTCCGCCAGGCATTCGTCTGCTCCGCGCCTCCGCCAGGCATTCGTCTGCTCCGCGCCTCCGCCAGGCATTCGTCTGCTCCGCGCCGCCGCCAGGCATTCGTCTGCTCCGCGCCTCCGCCAGGCATTCGTCTGCTCCGCGCCGCCGCCAGGCATTTGTCTGCTCCGCGCCTCCGCCAGGCATTCGTCTGCTCCGCGCCTCCGCCAGGCATTCGTCTGCTCCGCGCCTCCGCCAGGCATTCGTCTGCTCCGCGCCTCCGCCAGGCATTCGTCTGCTCCGCGCCGCCGCCAGGCATTTGTCTGCTCCGCGCCTCCGCCAGGCATTCGTCTGCTCCGCGCCTCCGCCAGGCATTCGTCTGCTCCGCGCCTCCGCCAGGCATTCGTCTGCTCCGCGCCTCCGCCAGGCATTCGTCTGCTCCGCGCCTCCGCCAGGCATTCGTCTGCTCCGCGCCTCCGCCAGGCATTCGTCTGCTCCGCGCCTCCGCCAGGCATTCGTCTGCTCCGCGCCGCCGCCGGGCATTCGTCTGCTCGGCGCCTCCGCCGCGCATTCGTCTGCTCCGCGCCTCCGCCAGGCATTCGTCTGCTCCGCGCCTCCGCCAGGCATTCGTCTGCTCCGCGCCGCCGCCAGGCATTTGTCTGCTCCGCGCCTCCGCCAGGCATTCGTCTGCTCCGCGCCTCCGCCAGGCATTCGTCTGCTCCGCGCCTCCGCCAGGCATTCGTCTGCTCCGCGCCGCCGCCAGGCATTCGTCTGCTCCGCGCCTCCGCCAGGCATTCGTCTGCTCCGCGCCGCCGCCAGGCATTTGTCTGCTCCGCGCCTCCGCCAGGCATTCGTCTGCTCCGCGCCTCCGCCAGGCATTCGTCTGCTCCGCGCCTCCGCCAGGCATTCGTCTGCTCCGCGCCTCCGCCAGGCATTCGTCTGCTCCGCGCCGCCGCCGGGCATTCGTCTGCTCGGCGCCTCCGCCGCGCATTCGTCTGCTCCGCGCCTCCGCCAGGCATTCGTCTGCTCCGCGCCTCCGCCAGGCATTCGTCTGCTCCGCGCCGCCGCCAGGCATTCGTCTGCTCCGCGCCTCCGCCAGGCATTCGTCTGCTCCGCGCCTCCGCCAGGCATTCGTCTGCTCCGCGCCGCCGCCGGGCATTCGTCTGCTCGGCGCCTCCGCCGCGCATTCGTCTGCTCCGCGCCTCCGCCAGGCATTCGTCTGCTCCGCGCCGCCGCCGGGCATTCGTCTGCTCCGCGCCTCCGCCAGGCATTCGTCCGCTCCGCGGCGCCGCCGCGCATTCGTCTGCTCCGCGGCACCGCCGCCGTCATCTGACCGGCGCACATGTCTCACGTCTGCTTGCGCTTTTTCAGGAGCTTCCTTTGGGGTCTAACCACTCATTAACACTGGAACGGATACGCGTTCGAAAAGCGGTTGCGAACGGGGTAGCATAAAGATCCAGTACAATTGCACGCGCACTTGATGTCATCGAGTGCGCGAGCAAATTGTATTGGATCTTTATAGACGCTTTACACACGCGCCAAATTACAGCCGCCATTGCTGACCTTCTCTTGTCTTACCGAGATGCCGAGCAACTGAAACGGTATGTTGACGATCCTCTACAAAGGCCGACGCCTTAAAAAAGGACACAGTTGAATCTAATATGGTGATAACCTGGACTGCTATGGTAATGATGAAGTGAAATAAACGAAATAAGAGGAAACAAAAACTGAAGGTCAGTTATGGCGGCGTCCATGCACAGCTGCTGCAAAGCGTCTATATAAACGCGTTCGCAACTGCTTTGTGAACGCGTATTTGCTTCCAGTGTGAATGAGGAGTAAGCGCGGTGCACGGCCGTTTTAACACGTTTCTCCACGCCGCTGCCACCGCCGCCGCGCGGCGCAAAAGTCTCTCACGTCTGCTCGCGCTTTTTCAGGAGCTTCCTTTGGGCTCTAACCGCTCATTCACACTGGAAGCGGATACGCGTTCGAAAAGAGGTTGCGAACGCGGTTGTATAAAGATCCAGTACAATTGCAAGCGCACTTGATGTCATCGAGTGCGCGTGACATTGTACTGGATCTTTATACAACCGCGTTCGCAACCGCTTTGCGAACGCGGATCTGCTTCCAGTGTGAATGAGCGGTAAAAGTTACTTATTAATCTTCATTTTTTGTTGCACTTGAAACAAAGATAAATAAGAAACTCTTAGAGACCTTAGGAAGCTTCCGAAAGAGTGCATGTACCACGCGGCGCACACTACAAATAAGTATCGCGCCGCAAGTATAGCTCTAAAATGTTTTGTTTTTCGTTGTAAATTCGTTTTATGAGTTCTTTTCCCAACCAGGCTTTTTTTTATATAATGTAAAAAACAAAGCCAAGTTGTGAACGCAACTTGCAAGACGCATTTGTTAGTAAGTCGATATTAGTCTAGTACACTAAATCTGAACTATCATCAAGAAATTCCTCTTAATTTGTTCATACTCATAACCAAATCTGCATTTCAGCCCGAACAAAAATAGCTGTCTCCGCGACCTTCGCTTCACTTCTCCATTGGTCAATCCAATTGTGAATGCTTCATAAAAATAGCAATGTCGTGTCTCTTTTGCTACCCTCGATTGGTTCGATTGGCCAGACATGTTGGTGACGTCAGCCCATCCTCAACACCTGATTGGACAATCAATTTTAGACCCCGAATGTCATAGCGAGTTCCCGACGCTCGATTGACGCAGCTGGTCCACCTCTGCGTGGAACCAGGCAAGTTTGTTCACGGAGTCGGTGCTACCGTCTGCCTCTTTTCCTCCCCTCCTGGGAAAGCGGGCCCTAATTAGGTCTAAGCGGTGAACGGAAGCAAATCAATTAGTCTCTGCCCGAGTTCATTTAGCCGTCGGGAACACCGCGATGAAGGCGGCCATCGTTTCTTTCTCTGTCTCTCTTTGCTTTAGTCGTGGCGACACAGTTGGCCGGCATACTCCTTCTTTTGCATTTGAGCGTGGAAAGTATCGTCTGACACAGTGGTTCTCAGCCATGGATGTGTCGGGGACCCCTTGCGGACCGCTGGCAGTGATGGGGGACCCCTTCCAGCGGGCGGGGGGGGGGGGGGGGGGGGGAAGGGGGGACGTTAGTAAGTTAACACATCTGGAGCATGAAACAGGTGCCTTTTATTGCTACATAGCAGAAAAACATAAAACAAAGGTGCCACATCACTTCATTCTGGTCAGTTCATCAATACGTGGCACACTCGCGCTTCAAACTACAAAAAACGTGCCAACTAAAGAAAAAAAAAAAATTTTATTGAGGGTCTTGCGGACCCCAGAAGTGGCTTCGCGGACCCCCTGGGGTTCGCGGACCCCTATTTGGGAACCACTGGTCTGACGGATGCGGGCAATTTATTATGTGATGGCTTCGCTCTCGAATATTTTTTTTTTTTTTTTTAGAATAATTAAATTTATCTTTTTTCTGCATATTCGCATTTTGAGCCCGATTGTGTTAAAGGAAAAAAATAAGATTGTTTCGATTTGTCACTGTCGTTACTTTTTTATTCTCGTGATTATTATTACAAGTGTCATTAGCATAGAGTACCGAGTTGCACCTTCTATTTTTTTATTCGGCGACGAGAAGCTTTTATTAAGGATACCAACCGTCGGTAATTTCTTTTTGTTACATATAGCTTCCCCATGGAATCGCCTCTTCTTGTGCCCTCTACGACTGAGACATCGGACGTCATTTGCTCTTCACTTTGATTGGGTTTTCAAACTACTTCGAGTCAACTACTCTAACAGACAGTATAAACCCAGCGTGGAACTCTGCAAAGTAAGTAAGTAGTTTTTTTTTTTTTTTTTTTGAATATCCAGCTGCGACATTTTTGTTTTCGTTACCAAAAAAACATCGATAGCGGTTTAGTTTATTTACTCTCAAAATACTTCTGTTGACTTCCAAACAAAAAATTCTACCGAAGAAAAATTAATTTTTATAGTGCGCATATTAGGCCAGAAACAACCTTGCTAGCCGTGACACTTGACCGGCGGCCCTTCTGCTCAACCAGCGCAGCCTAAAGGGCGCTCTCGTGAAATTGCCTACCTGTCGGAGTTCTAATTCCAAATCCGGTACTAGACCCTTTTCGAAAGTAATCGCCAACGCCTGTCCACCATTGCTTGATCACGCACTCCGAGCATGTATTGGACACGAGTACTGACGTCAGCGTCCGCCAAGGACTCGGATCCAATCACGTGCTTTGTGTTCAAGCAATGCCGGCCGCCAATGTTGCTCGACGACTCGTGAAAAAATAATCGAGCATAAAATAAACACATACGACCCTGGGATTACGAATTGGCGAACGCTCGCTCTCCGCTCACGTGCTCTATAGCGGTCCGGACAAAATGCCAATGTTTAGAGTTTACCGCTCTCTTATTACGAAGATATAAGCCTCAACTAAAATTTTTATTAGCGAAAATGGCGGCCAACAGAGCCGTCGTATTTGCGAAGAAAATTAATCTAATTTGCAATGCCAACTAACAACGGCACCAGTTATATAAAAAAATGGGCTCCAATTTTCCATTAAAATTTTCGGATAATCTGATTTATCAAAACATAACGGTTCGTTGTGCAACTTTGTCGTCTGTTTCGAACCGAATGGCGACCGAAAATTTAGGCGAAGGCTAAGCCTTTGAAAGCGTCCTTTATTTTTGCGAGAATAAAATACCTCCGATTTTTTTTTTCTTTTACACGCGCTATACATGCGTTTATTATTTATTCTGTCGTTGGATGACGTAATTTTATTATACATCCCACCTAGACATTACATATAGCCTTCGTCTGAAGTCCCCAAAAGGACGCAAGGCTCTATGGATCTGCTAGAGTGTTACTATGGGCGGTTTCACCAAAAGCCTTTGCACTTCTGCTAGGCCGCGTTCCGCCATCTTGATGAACACGGTTCGCCTCGTCGCTTTTTGGCGTTGATGATACCCTCAAGTACGACGAGGGGCTCCGTCGGCGACAGAACTCAGTAAGTACAATGATGGACTTTCGCGGGCGGGATCTATCCTGAGGCCATTATGACCAACGTTGTGTCGACTGCTCGATTGCCGGCTCATCTTAAATCCGAATAAAAACGGGCACGTACGAAAATCGGGTATCAGAAGATGCTGCTTCTTATCGCTGACTACTCTGTGATAATCATTCTATTATGACGCAAACGCAAAAAAAAAAAAAAGAAATACCTGCTGTATTTAGAAAACACTGTTGCCGGAAATAAAAAAAGAACATATAACACAACCTTTTTTTTTTATTGCGGCGTTTGTTTAGATTTTGAGCCGACGTTCGGCTCTGATGTCTGGCGCTGCTATCGGCACGGCGCGTGCTGTCAGACGCTTAACTTTTGGCGAATCTGCAGATTCACCAAAAGTTAAGCGTTAAGCATTTCAGGTGTGGGCTATGTTTGTGCGCAGTAAGCATGGTTTCTGCGTACGAACATGGCCCACAGCTAAAATGGCCAAACAATACTTTGTTTTTGTAAACAACGTGGGTGTCCAGGACGAGCTTTGTTGTCTGTGCAATATGTTCCGAATCTTTGCTAAACTGTGTAATCTAGGAAATGCGGTTTTGTTGATTGCATGTGTATCATGAAAGTTTCTTTTGGTAGAAAGAAAAAAGAAAAGAAACGCACGCAGGTGTCACGCAAAATATCGAAGAGAACGGCTTACATCTTAGTTCTGGGGCACGTCTCTCTCTCTCTTTTTGTATTTGCAGTGTGACTACCACGTTCTCGCGCATGTATGCCCTTATATTCGCCCCCGTTTCTCTATTCATCTCTCCTCTCAACACAGCACTCTTTCGGTTTTTTTGCTGGCGCATTTTGTCATTTTTTTTATTTCATTCTAAATTTTATATTTACCTCGTTACACGAGATACCGATTTGCTGCTCGCCAGAGCCTAGTAAACAAAATCTGATTTCCCCGTGCGCACAAAAAGACGTGGAAAAAAAAAACAAAAAAACTGACACCAGTCGTTTTTGTACCGCCCGAGGCTAGGATCAGGAGTGAGTCTCTGAGTAAACGCTGATTCTACTTTAACATCGTACGGTGCGACTTGCAATGGTGTTCATGTTCGGGATCCGCGGCCCTGCGTTTATTTATTATTGTGGGCCAACTGAGTACCGATGCTCCTCCGACCGAGAACGACGTTGAAGGTCCGCCGGCACGAAAGAGGAGGGCGTGAAAGGAAAAGAGAGGGGGGACGGGCGTTGGGCACGAGAGAAGAACGATGGCTCGAACAGATGGCAGTTATGGATCTCCGCCTTGGCGTAATTATCTGAATGCCGTGCAGCTCTCGGACGGGATCAGAGATTGTAGCGGGCGAGCGGAATGCCAGACGAGGGGATGCGTGCGAGAAGAAAATGTTTACGCGAAGAAAGCGTGTATGTATTCAGAGAGGGGGAGAGAGGGGGAGAGATTTTTCGAAGTTTGATGTAATGCAAGCAGTCAGGCGAGCTGGTTAACGAGGGACATGGTATTCCTGAGGCGAGGGTGCAAAAAGAACCTTCAGACACGAAACTCCGTATCGACCGTCCCTTTTTGTCTGCTGTTCGTTTCTGGCCGTCCCTCTTTGTCGCCTCGCTCCAGGTTTTTCATGTCTGTAAACGTTTCGTGCAATCGGAGAAACAAACGCACTATACATAGTTTCACCTTAACGAGACACTAACGGTGTATTAATGTACTCCAAAGGTTGTATTTGAACATGAGGTATACGAGCCCAACTAAGCAGAGCAGAATTCGCGGCTCGAAATTCGTTTGTTTTTTTTGTCCGCCCGAAAATGACCGGTCGAGAATTGGCCGGTTTGAGTCGCGCTCACTCTCTTCCATGATATGTGCACAAGATGTTTTCAAAGTTTTGGGTCATCCAAGGCACACATTCCATACTAAAAAAAAGGAAACGCATGTAAACCCCCTTTTGTGCCCTCCAAAATGCTGCATGCACGTTGATAAAAAAAAAAAAAAAAAAAACAAGAAAAAAAAAACATGCTTCACAGATTACATGAAGTACACGTTCACGCCATTCTCATTTTCGAGACGTTCCGCCATCGCGTCGTCCGGCCCGGACGACGCGATGGCGGCGCTTGACGAACCAACGCAGTGACGAACGTGGGGCCGCTACTTCGGAACTGTCGCTCGTGGTGCCGGCCAATCGATCTTCAAGCGCAGAACATGGAGCGGAAGGGATAGAAGTGAGAACCAATCGTACCGCCAACAGAACACGCCGATTCGTCGTCGTTGACGTCATCTGTTTTATATGCCGAAGAAAGTGTAGGGGAAAAAAACGAGTTAGGGTGTAGCCACGTGGTTTGCGACGTCTCTTCACGTTCATGTTTTGGTTTGGGTTTCAAGCAGTTCATTGTTTTTGTTTTGTTTTACTAATACTATACTTCCATACGCCGAAAAATATTGATTGGGTAGTTTCCAGACACCATATTAGATCGCCTAGTACTGAAGAAACTCAATTTTCGTTTTTCTTGTACATCCATCGCACATGACGCAATCTCAATAAACATCGTCATCTTCTGTTTTGGTTTTGTCAAAACATAGCGTACGGCTCGTTCCTCGCGGCGGAGTTCTAACATTTTGGTGCCGAGACTCTGGATGACAACGATATAGTCACGACGGAATGACGACGGGTCATCCACCCGCAACGAAACGAGCCAAGGGACGCCACAAGAGAGCGAGCTCCAACGACGCTACCGACGTTATCACTCAACGAGGCCTAGTGACGTCGCAACGAAACGCGCCAAGGGACGCCGCAAGAGAACGAGCTCCAACAACGCTACCGACGTTATCACTCAACGAGGCCCAGTGACGTCGCAACAAAACGCGCCAAGAAAACGCGCCAAGGGACGCCGGAAGAGAACGAGCTCCAACGACGCCACCGACGTTATCACTCAACGAGGCCTAGTGACGTCGCAACGAAACGCGCCAAGGGACGCCGCAAGAGAACGAGCTCCAACAACGCTACCGACGTTATCACTCAACGAGGCCTAGTGACGTCGCAACGAAAGGCGCCAAGAAAACGCGCCAAGGGACGCCGCAAGAGAGCAAGCTCCAACGACGCTACTGACGTTATCGCTCAACGTGGCCTAGTGACGTCGCAACGAAACGCGCCAAGAAAACGCGCCAAGGGACGCCGCAAGAGAGCAAGCTCCAACGACGCTACTGACGTTATCGCTCAACGAGGCCTAGTGACGTCGCAACGAAACGCGCCAAGAAAACGCGCCAAGGGACGCCGCAAGAGAGCAAGCTCCAACGACGCTACTGACGTTATCACTCAACGAGGCCTAGTGACGTCGCAACGAAACGCGCCAAGAAAACGCGCCAAGGGACGCCGCAAGAGAGCAAGCTCCAACGACGCTACTGACGTTATCGCTCAACGAGGCCTAGTGACGTCGCAACGAAACGCGCCAAGAAAACGCGCCAAGGGACGCCGCAAGAGAGCAAGCTCCAACAACGCTACCGACGTTATCACTCAACGAGGCCTAGTGACGTCGCAACGAAAGGCGCCAAGAAAACGCGCCAAGGGACGCCGCAAGAGAGCAAGCTCCAACGACGCTACTGACGTCATCGCTCAACGAGGCCTAGTGACGTCGCAACGAAACGCGCCAAGAAAACGCGCCAAGGGACGCCGCAAGAGAGCAAGCTCCAACAACGCTACTGACGTTATCACTCAACGAGGCCTAGTGACGTCGCAACGAAAGGCGCCAAAAAAACGCGCCAAGGGACGCCGCAAAAGAGCAAGCTCCAACGACGCTACTGACGTTATCAGTCAACGAGGCCTAGTGACGTCGCAACGAAAGGCGCCAAGAAAACGCGCCAAGGGACGCCGCAAGAGAGCAAGCTCCAACGACGCTACTGACGTTATCGTTCAACGAGGCCTAGTGACGTCGCAACGAAAGGCGCCAAGAAAACGCGCCAAGGGACGCCGCAAGAGAGCAAGCTCCAACAACGCTACCGACGTTATCGCTCAACGAGGCCTAGTGACGTCGCAACGAAAGGCGCCAAAAAAACGCGCCAAGGGACGCCGCAAAAGAGCAAGCTCCAACGACGCTACTGACGTTATCAGTCAACGAGGCCTAGTGACGTCGCAACGAAAGGCGCCAAGAAAACGCGCCAAGGGACGCCGCAAGAGAGCAAGCTCCAACGACGCTACTGACGTTATCGCTCAACGAGGCCCAGTGACGTCGCAACGAAAGGCGCCAAGAAAACGCGCCAAGGGACGCCGCAAGAGAGCAAGCTCCAACAACGCTACCGACGTTATCGCTCAACGAGGCCTAGTGACGTCGCAACGAAAGGCGCCAAGAAAACGCGCCAAGGGACGCCGCAAGAGAGCAAGCTCCAACGACGCTACCGACGTTATCACTCAACGAGGCCTAGTGACGTCGCAACGAAAGGCGCCAAGAAAACGCGCCAAGGGACGCCGCAAGAGAGCAAGCTCCAACGACGCTACTGACGTTATCAGTCAACGAGGCCTAGTGATGTCGCAACGAAAGGCGCCAAGAAAACGCGCCAAGGGACGCCGCAAGAGAGCAAGCTCCAACAACGCTACCGACGTTATCACTCAACGAGGCCTAGTGACGTCGCAACGAAAGGCGCCAAGAAAACGCGCCAAGGGACGCCGCAAAAGAGCAAGCTCCAACGACGCTACTGACGTTATCAGTCAACGAGGCCTAGTGACGTCGCAACGAAAGGCGCCAAGAAAACGCGCCAAGGGACGCCGCAAGAGAGCAAGCTCCAACGACGCTACTGACGTTATCGTTCAACGAGGCCCAGTGACGTCGCAACGAAAGGCGCCAAGAAAACGCGCCAAGGGACGCCGCAAGAGAGCAAG
Source organism: Ixodes scapularis (assembly GCF_016920785.2). Taxonomy (NCBI): domain Eukaryota; kingdom Metazoa; phylum Arthropoda; class Arachnida; order Ixodida; family Ixodidae; genus Ixodes; species Ixodes scapularis. Next base: position 79,295,984 of record NW_024609837.1, read on the forward strand.
CTCCAACAACGCTACCGACGTTATCGCTCAACGAGGCCTAGTAACGTCGCAACGAAAGGCGCCAAAAAAACGCGCCAAGGGACGCCGCAAGAGAGCAAGCTCCAACAACGCTACCGACGTTATCGCTCAACGAGGCCTAGTGACCTCGCAACGAAAGGCGCCAAGAAAACGCGCCAAGGGACGCCGCAAGAGAGCAAGCTCCAACAACGCTACCGACGTTATCGCTCAACGAGGCCTAGTGACGTCGCAACGAAAGGCGCCAAAAAAACGCGCCAAGGGACGCCGCAAGAGAGCAAGCTCCAACGACGCTACTGACGTTATCACTCAACGAGGCCTAGTGACGTCGCAACGAAACGCGCCAAGAAAACGCGCCAAGGGACGCCGCAAGAGAGCAAGCTCCAACGACGCTACTGACGTTATCGCTCAACGAGGCCTAGTGACGTCGCAACGAAACGCGCCAAGAAAACGCGCCAAGGGACGCCGCAAGAGAGCAAGCTCCAACAACGCTACCGACGTTATCACTCAACGAGGCCTAGTGACGTCGCAACGAAAGGCGCCAAGAAAACGCGCCAAGGGACGCCGCAAGAGAGCAAGCTCCAACGACGCTACTGACGTCATCGCTCAACGAGGCCTAGTGACGTCGCAACGAAACGCGCCAAGAAAACGCGCCAAGGGACGCCGCAAGAGAGCAAGCTCCAACAACGCTACTGACGTTATCACTCAACGAGGCCTAGTGACGTCGCAACGAAAGGCGCCAAAAAAACGCGCCAAGGGACGCCGCAAAAGAGCAAGCTCCAACGACGCTACTGACGTTATCAGTCAACGAGGCCTAGTGACGTCGCAACGAAAGGCGCCAAGAAAACGCGCCAAGGGACGCCGCAAGAGAGCAAGCTCCAACGACGCTACTGACGTCATCGCTCAACGAGGCCTAGTGACGTCGCAACGAAAGGCGCCAAGAAAACGCGCCAAGGGACGCCGCAAGAGAGCAAGCTCCAACGACGCTACTGACGTCATCGCTCAACGAGGCCTAGTGACGTCGCAACGAAACGCGCCAAGAAAACGCGCCAAGGGACGCCGCAAGAGAGCAAGCTCCAACGACGCTACTGACGTTATCACTCAACGAGGCCTAGTGACGTCGCAACGAAAGGCGCCAAAAAAACGCGCCAAGGGACGCCGCAAAAGAGCAAGCTCCGACGACGCTACTGACGTTATCAGTCAACGAGGCCTAGTGACGTCGCAACGAAAGGCGCCAAGAAAACGCGCCAAGGGACGCCGCAAGAGAGCAAGCTCCAACGACGCTACTGACGTTATCGCTCAACGAGGCCCAGTGACGTCGCAACGAAAGGCGCCAAGAAAACGCGCCAAGGGACGCCGCAAGAGAGCAAGCTCCAACAACGCTACCGACGTTATCGCTCAACGAGGCCTAGTGACGTCGCAACGAAAGGCGCCAAGAAAACGCGCCAAGGGACGCCGCAAGAGAGCAAGCTCCAACGACGCTACCGACGTTATCACTCAACGAGGCCTAGTGACGTCGCAACGAAAGGCGCCAAGAAAACGCGCCAAGGGACGCCGCAAGAGAGCAAGCTCCAACGACGCTACTGACGTTATCAGTCAACGAGGCCTAGTGATGTCGCAACGAAAGGCGCCAAGAAAACGCGCCAAGGGACGCCGCAAGAGAGCAAGCTCCAACAACGCTACCGACGTTATCACTCAACGAGGCCTAGTGACGTCGCAACGAAAGGCGCCAAGAAAACGCGCCAAGGGACGCCGCAAAAGAGCAAGCTCCAACGACGCTACTGACGTTATCAGTCAACGAGGCCTAGTGACGTCGCAACGAAAGGCGCCAAGAAAACGCGCCAAGGGACGCCGCAAGAGAGCAAGCTCCAACGACGCTACTGACGTTATCGTTCAACGAGGCCCAGTGACGTCGCAACGAAAGGCGCCAAGAAAACGCGCCAAGGGACGCCGCAAGAGAGCAAGCTCCAACGACGCTACTGACGTTATCGCTCAACAAGGCCCAGTGACGTCGCAACGAAACGCGCCAAGAAAACGCGCCAAGGGACGCCGCAAGAGAGCAAGCTCCAACGACGCTACTGACGTTATCGTTCAACGAGGCCCAGTGACGTCGCAACGAAAGGCGCCAAGAAAACGCGCCAAGGGACGCCGCAAAAGAGCAAGCTCCAACGACGCTACTGACGTTATCAGTCAACGAGGCCTAGTGACGTCGCAACGAAAGGCGCCAAGAAAACGCGCCAAGGGACGCCGCAAGAGAGCAAGCTCCAACGACGCTACTGACGTTATCGCTCAACAAGGCCCGGTGACGTCGCAACGAAACGCGCCAAGAAAACGCGCCAAGGGACGCCGCAAGAGAGCAAGCTCCAACGACGCTACTGACGTTATCGTTCAACGAGGCCCAGTGACGTCGCAACGAAAGGCGCCAAGAAAACGCGCCAAGGGACGCCGCAAAAGAGCAAGCTCCAACGACGCTACTGACGTTATCAGTCAACGAGGCCTAGTGACGTCGCAACGAAAGGCGCCAAGAAAACGCGCCAAGGGACGCCGCAAGAGAGCAAGCTCCAACGACGCTACTGACGTTATCGTTCAACGAGGCCCAGTGACGTCGCAACGAAAGGCGCCAAGAAAACGCGCCAAGGGACGCCGCAAGAGAGCAAGCTCCAACAACGCTACCGACGTTATAGCTCAACGAGGCCTAGAGACGTCGCAACGAAAGGCGCCAAGAAAACGCGCCAAGGGACGCCGCAAGAGAGCAAGCTCCAACGACGCTACTGACGTTATCGCTCAACAAGGCCCAGTGACGTCGCAACGAAACGCGCCAAGAAAACGCGCCAAGGGACGCCGCAAGAGAGCAAGCTCCAACGACGCTACCGACGTTATCACTCAACGAGGCCTAGTGACGTCGCAACGAAAGGCGCCAAGAAAACGCGCCAAGGGACGCCGCAAGAGAGCAAGCTCCAACGACGCTACTGACGTCATCGCTCAACGAGGTCTAGTGACGTCGCAACGAAACGCGCCAAGAAAACGCGCCAAGGGACGCCGCAAGAGAGCAAGCTCCAACAACGCTACCGACGTTATCACTCAACGAGGCCTAGTGACGTCGCAACGAAAGGCGCCAAGAAAACGCGCCAAGGGACGCCGCAAAAGAGCAAGCTCCAACGACGCTACTGACGTTATCAGTCAACGAGGCCTAGTGACGTCGCAACGAAAGGCGCCCAGAAAACGCGCCAAGGGACGCCGCAAGAGAGCAAGCTCCAACGACGCTACTGACGTTATCACTCAACGAGGCCTAGTGACGTCGCAACGAAACGCGCCAAGAAAACGCGCCAAGGGACGCCGCAAGAGAGCAAGCTCCAACGACGCTACTGACGTTATCGCTCAACGAGGCCTAGTGACGTCGCAACGAAACGCGCCAAGAAAACGCGCCAAGGGACGCCGCAAGAGAGCAAGCTCCAACGACGCTACTGACATTATCGCTCAACGAGGCCTAGTGACGTCGCAACGAAACGCGCCAAGAAAACGCGCCAAGGGACGCCGCAAGAGAGCAAGCTCCAACAACGCTACCGACGTTATCACTCAACGAGGCCTAGTGACGTCGCAACGAAAGGCGCCAAGAAAACGCGCCAAGGGACGCCGCAAAAGAGCAAGCTCCAACGACGCTACTGACGTTATCAGTCAACGAGGCCTAGTGACGTCGAAACGAAAGGCGCCAAGAAAACGCGCCAAGGGACGCCGCAAGAGAGCAAGCTCCAACAACGCTACCGACGTTATCACTCAACGAAGCCTAGTGACGTCGCAACGAAAGGCGCCAAGAAAACGCGCCAAGGGACGCCGCAAAAGAGCAAGATCCAACGACGCTACTGACGTTATCGGTCAACGAGGCCCAGTGACGTCGCAACGAAAGGCGCCAAGAAAACGCGCCAAGGGACGCCGCAAGAGAGCAAGGTCCAACAACGCTACCGACGTTATCGCTCAACGAGGCCTAGTGACGTCGCAACGAAAGGCGCCAAGAAAACGCGCCAAGGGACGCCGCAAGTGAGCAAGCTCCAACCACGCTACTGACGTTATCGCTCAACGAGGCCTAGTGACGTCGCAACGAAACGCGCCAAGAAAACGCGCCAAGGGACGCCGCAAGAGAGCAAGCTCCAACGACGCTACTGACGTTATCACTCAACGAGGCCTAGTGACGTCGCAACGAAAGGCGCCAAGAAAACGCGCCAAGGGACGCCGCAAGAGAGCAAGCTCCAACGACGCTACTGACGTTATCGCTCAACGAGGCCTAGTGACGTCGCAACGAAACGCGCCAAGAAAACGCGCCAAGGGACGCCGCAAGAGAGCAAGCTCCAACAACGCTACCGACGTTATCACTCAACGAGGCCTAGTGACGTCGCAACGAAAGGCGCCAAGAAAACGCGCCAAGGGCCGCCGCAAAAGAGCAAGCTCCAACGACGCTACTGACGTTATCAGTCAACGAGGCCTAGTGACGTCGCAACGAAAGGCGCCAAGAAAACGCGCCAAGGGACGCCGCAAGAGAGCAAGCTCCAACGACGCTACTGACGTTATCGCTCAACGAGGCCTAGTGACGTCGCAACGAAAGGCGCAGAGAAAACGCGCCAAGGGACGCCGCAAGAGAGCAAGCTCCAACAACGCTACCGACGTTATCGCTCAACGAGGCCTAGTGACGTCGCAACGAAACGCGCCAAGAAAACGCGCCAAGGGACGCCGCAAGAGAGCAAGCTCCAACAACGCTACCGACGTTATCGCTCAACGAGGCCTAGTGACGTCGCAACGAAAGGCGCCAAGAAAACTCGCCAAGGGACGCCGCAAGTGAGCAAGCTCTAACGACGCTACTGTCGTTATCGCTCAACGAGGCCTAGTGACGTCGCAACGAAACGCGCCAAGAAAACGCGCCAAGGGACGCCGCAAGAGAGCAAGCTCCAACGACGCTACTGACGTTATCACTCAACGAGGCCTAGTGACGTCGCAACGAAAGGCGCCAAGAAAACGCGCCAAGGGACGCCGCAAGAGAGCAAGCTCCAACGACGCTACTGACGTTATCGCTCAACGAGGCCTAGTGACGTCGCAACGAAACGCGCCAAGAAAACGCGCCAAGGGACGCCGCAAGAGAGCAAGCTCCAACAACGCTACCGACGTTATCACTCAACGAGGCCTAGTGACGTCGCAACGAAAGGCGCCAAGAAAACGCGCCGAGGGATGCCGCAAAAGAGCAAGCTCCAACGACGCTACTGACGTTATCAGTCAACGAGGCCTAGTGACGTCGACACGAAAGGCGCCAAGAAAACGAGCCAAGGGACGCCGCAAGAGAGCAAGCTCCAACGACGCTACTGACGTTATCGCTCAACGAGGCCTAGTGACGTCGCAACGAAAGGCGCCAAGAAAACGCGCCAAGGGACGCCGCAAGAGAGCAAGCTCCAACAACGCTACCGACGTTATCGCTCAACGAGGCCTAGTGACGTCGCAACGAAACGCGCCAAGAAAACGCGCCAAGGGACGCCGCAACAGAGCAAGGTCCAACAACGCTACCGACGTTATCGCTCAACGAGGCCTAGTGACGTCGCAACGAAAGGCGCCAAGAAAACGCGCCAAGGGACGCCGCAAGTGAGCAAGCTCCAACGACGCTACTGACGTTATCGCTCAACGAGGCCTAGTGACGTCGCAACGAAACGCGCCAAGAAAACGCGCCAAGGGACGCCGCAAGAGAGCAAGCTCCAACGACGCTACTGACGTTATCACTCAACGAGGCCTAGTGACTTCGCAACGAAAGGCGCCAAGAAAACGCGCCAAGGGACGCCGCAAGAGAGCAAGCTCCAACGACGCTACTGACGTTATCGCTCAACGAGGCCTAGTGACGTCCCAACGAAAGGCGCCAAGAAAACGCGCCCAGGGACGCCGCAAGAGAGCAAGCTCCAACGACGCTACTGACGTTATCGCTCAACGAGGCCTAGTGACGTCGCAACGAAAGGCGCCAAAAAAACGCGCCAAGGGACGCCGCAAGAGAGCAAGCTCCAACGACGCTACTGACGTTATCGCTCAAAGAGGCCTAGTGACGTCGCAACGAAACGCGCCAAGAAAACGCGCCAAGGGACGCCGCAAGAGAGCAAGCTCCAACGACGCTACTGACGTTATCACTCAACGAGGCCTAGTGACGTCGCAACGAAAGGCGCCAAGGGACGCCGCAAGAGAGCAAGCTCCAACGACGCTACTGACGTTATCGCTCAACGAGGCCTAGTGACGTCGCAACGAAAGGCGCCAAGAAAACGCGCCAAGGGACGCCGCAAGAGAGCAAGCTCCAACGACGCTACTGACGTTATCGCTCAACGAGGCCTAGTGACGTCGCAACGAAACGCGCCAAGAAAACGCGCCAAGGGACGCCGCAAGAGAGCAAGCTCCAACAACGCTACCGACGTTATCACTCAACGAGGCCTAGTGACGTCGCAACGAAAGGCGCCAAGAAAACGCGCCAAGGGCCGCCGCAAGAGAGCAAGCTCCAACAACGCTACTGACGTTATCACTCAACGAGGCCTAGTGACGTCGCAACGAAAGGCGCCAAGAAAACGCGCCAAGGGACGCCGCAAGAGAGCAAGCTCCAACAACGCTACTGACGTTATCACTCAACGAGGCCTAGTGACGTCGCAACGAAACGCGCCAAGAAAACGCGCCAAGGGACGCCGCAAGAGAGCAAGCTCCAACGACGCTACTGACGTTATCACTCAACGAGGCCTAGTGACGTCGCAACGAAAGGCGCCAAGAAAACGCGCCAAGGGCCGCCGCAAGAGAGCAAGCTCCAACAACGCTACTGACGTTATCACTCAACGAGGCCTAGTGACGTCGCAACGAAACGCGCCAAGAAAACGCGCCAAGGGACGCCGCAAGAGAGCAAGCTCCAACGACGCTACTGACGTTATCGCTCAACGACGCCTAGTGACGTCGCAACGAAACGCGCCAAGAAAACGCGCCAAGGGACGCCGCAAGAGAGCAAGCTCCAACAACGCTACCGACGTTATCACTCAACGAGGCCTAGTGACGTCGCAACGAAAGGCGCCAAGAAAACGCGCCAAGGGACGCCGCAAGAGAGCAAGCTCCAACGACGCTACTGACGTCATCGCTCAACGAGGCCTAGTGACGTCGCAACGAAACGCGCCAAGAAAACGCGCCAAGGGACGCCGCAAGAGAGCAAGCTCCAACAACGCTACTGACGTTATCACTCAACGAGGCCTAGTGACGTCGCAACGAAAGGCGCCAAAAAAACGCGCCAAGGGACGCCGCAAAAGAGCAAGCTCCAACGACGCTACTGACGTTATCAGTCAACGAGGCCTAGTGACGTCGCAACGAAAGGCGCCAAGAAAACGCGCCAAGGGACGCCGCAAGAGAGCAAGCTCCAACGACGCTACTTACGTTATCGCTCAACGAGGCCCAGTGACGTCGCAACGAAAGGCGCCAAGAAAACGCGCCAAGGGACGCCGCAAGAGAGCAAGCTCCAACAACGCTACCGACGTTATCGCTCAACGAGGCCTAGTGACGTCGCAACGAAAGGCGCCAAGAAAACGCGCCAAGGGACGCCGCAAGAGAGCAAGCTCCAACGACGCTACCGACGTTATCACTCAACGAGGCCTAGCGACGTCGCAACGAAAGGCGCCAAGAAAACGCGCCAAGGGACGCCGCAAAAGAGCAAGCTCCAACGACGCTACTGACGTTATCAGTCAACGAGGCCTAGTGATGTCGCAAAGAAAGGCGCCAAGAAAACGCGCCAAGGGACGCCGCAAGAGAGCAAGCTCCAACAACGCTACCGACGTTATCACTCAACGAGGCCTAGTGACGTCGCAACGAAAGGCGCCAAGAAAACGCGCCAAGGGACGCCGCAAAAGAGCAAGCTCCAACGACGCTACTGACGTTATCAGTCAACGAGGCCTAGTGACGTCGCAACAAAAGGCGCCAAGAAAACGCGCCAAGGGACGCCGCAAGAGAGCAAGCTCCAACGACGCTACTGACGTCATCGCTCAACGAGGCCTAGTGACGTCGCAACGAAACGCGCCAAGAAAACGCGCCAAGGGACGCCGCAAGAGAGCAAGCTCCAACAACGCTACCGACGTTATCACTCAACGAGGCCTAGTGACGTCGCAACGAAAGGCGCCAAGAAAACGCGCCAAGGGACGCCGCAAAAGAGCAAGCTCCAACGACGCTACTGACGTTATCAGTCAACGAGGCCTAGTGACGTCGCAACGAAAGGCGCCAAGAAAACGCGCCAAGGGACGCCGCAAGAGAGCAAGCTCCAACGACGCTACTGACGTTATCGCTCAACGAGGCCCAGTGACGTCGCAACGAAAGGCGCCAAGAAAACGCGCCAAGGGACGCCGCCAGAGAGCAAGCTCCAACGACGCTACTGACGTTATCGCTCAACGAGGCCTAGTGACGTCGCAACGAAACGCGCCAAGGGACGCCGCAAGAGAGCAAGCTCCAACGACGCTACTGACGTTATCACTCAACGAGGCCTAGTGACGTCGCAACGAAACGCGCCAAGAAAACACGCCAAGGGACGCCGCAAGAGAGCAAGCTCCAACGACGCTACTGACGTTATCGCTCAACGAGGCCTAGTGACGTCGCAACGAAACGCGCCAAGAAAACGCGCCAAGGGACGCCGCAAGAGAGCAAGCTCCAACGACGCTACTGACGTTATCGCACAACGAGGCCTAGTGACGTCGCAACGAAACGCGCCAAGAAAACGCGCCAAGGGACGCCGCAAGAGAGCAAGCTCCAACAACGCTACCGACGTTATCGCTCAACGAGGCCTAGTGACGTCGCAACGAAACGCGCCAAGAAAACGCGCCAAGGGACGCCGCAAGAGAGCAAGCTCCAACGACGCTACTGACGTTATCGCACAACGAGGCCTAGTGACGTCGCAACGAAACGCGCCAAGAAAACGCGCCAAGGGACGCCGCAAGAGAGCAAGCTCCAACAACGCTACCGACGTTATCGCTCAACGAGGCCTAGTGACGTCGCAACGAAACGCGCCAAGAAAACGCGCCAAGGGACGCCGCAAGAGAGCAAGGTCCAACAACGCTACCGACGTTATCGCTCAACGAGGCCTAGTGACGTCGCAACGAAAGGCGCCAAGAAAACGCGCCAAGGGACGCCGCAAGTGAGCAAGCTCCAACGACGCTACTGACGTTATCGCTCAACGAGGCCTAGTGACGTCGCAACGAAACGCCCCAAGAAAACGCGCCAAGGGACGCCGCAAGAGAGCAAGCTCCAACGACGCTACTGACGTTATCACTCAACGAGGCCTAGTGACGTCGCAACGAAAGGCGCCAAGAAAACGCGCCAAGGGACGCCGCAAGAGAGCAAGCTCCAACGACGCTACTGACGTTATCGCTCAACGAGGCCTAGTGACGTCGCAACGAAACGCGCCAAGAAAACGCGCCAAGGGACGCCGCAAGAGAGCAAGCTCCAACAACGCTACCGACGTTATCACTCAACGAGGCCTAGTGACGTCGCAACGAAAGGCGCCAAGAAAACGCGCCAAGGGCCGCCGCAAGAGAGCAAGCTCCAACAACGCTACTGACGTTATCACTCAACGAGGCCTAGTGACGTCGCAACGAAAGGCGCCAAGAAAACGCGCCAAGGGACGCCGCAAGTGAGCAAGCTCCAACGACGCTACTGACGTTATCACTCAACGAGGCCTAGTGACGTCGCAACGAAAGGCGCCAAGAAAACGCGCCAAGGGCCGCCGCAAGAGAGCAAGCTCCAACAACGCTACCGACGTTATCACTCAACGAGGCCTAGTGACGTCGCAACGAAACGCGCCAAGGGACGCCGCAAGAGAGCAAGCTCCAACGACGCTACTGACGTTATCGCTCAACGACGCCTAGTGACGTCGCAACGAAACGCGCCAAGAAAACGCGCCAAGGGACGCCGCAAGAGAGCAAGCTCCAACAACGCTACCGACGTTATCACTCAACGAGGCCTAGTGACGTCGCAACGAAAGGCGCCAAGAAAACGCGCCAAGGGACGCCGCAAGAGAGCAAGCTCCAACGACGCTACTGACGTCATCGCTCAACGAGGCCTAGTGACGTCGCAACGAAACGCGCCAAGAAAACGCGCCAAGGGACGCCGCAAGAGAGCAAGCTCCAACAACGCTACTGACGTTATCACTCAACGAGGCCTAGTGACGTCGCAACGAAAGGCGCCAAAAAAACGCGCCAAGGGACGCCGCAAAAGAGCAAGCTCCAACGACGCTACTGACGTTATCAGTCAACGAGGCCTAGTGACGTCGCAACGAAAGGCGCCAAGAAAACGCGCCAAGGGACGCCGCAAGAGAGCAAGCTCCAACGACGCTACTTACGTTATCGCTCAACGAGGCCCAGTGACGTCGCAACGAAAGGCGCCAAGAAAACGCGCCAAGGGACGCCGCAAGAGAGCAAGCTCCAACAACGCTACCGACGTTATCGCTCAACGAGGCCTAGTGACGTCGCAACGAAAGGCGCCAAGAAAACGCGCCAAGGGACGCCGCAAGAGAGCAAGCTCCAACGACGCTACCGACGTTATCACTCAACGAGGCCTAGTGACGTCGCAACGAAAGGCGCCAAGAAAACGCGCCAAGGGACGCCGCAAAAGAGCAAGCTCCAACGACGCTACTGACGTTATCAGTCAACGAGGCCTAGTGATGTCGCAAAGAAAGGCGCCAAGAAAACGCGCCAAGGGACGCCGCAAGAGAGCAAGCTCCAACAACGCTACCGACGTTATCACTCAACGAGGCCTAGTGACGTCGCAACGAAAGGCGCCAAGAAAACGCGCCAAGGGACGCCGCAAAAGAGCAAGCTCCAACGACGCTACTGACGTTATCAGTCAACGAGGCCTAGTGACGTCGCAACGAAAGGCGCCAAGAAAACGCGCCAAGGGACGCCGCAAGAGAGCAAGCTCCAACAACGCTACCGACGTTATCGCTCAACGAGGCCTAGTGACGTCGCAACGAAAGGCGCCAAGAAAACGCGCCAAGGGACGCCGCAAAAGAGCAAGCTCCAACGACGCTACTGACGTTATCAGTCAACGAGGCCTAGTGACGTCGCAACGAAAGGCGCCAAGAAAACGCGCCAAGGGACGCCGCAAAAGAGCAAGCTCCAACGACGCTACTGACGTTATCAGTCAACGAGGCCTAGTGACGTCGCAACGAAAGGCGCCAAGAAAACGCGCCAAGGGACGCCGCAAGAGAGCAAGCTCCAACGACGCTACTGACGTTATCGCTCAACGAGGCCTAGTGACGTCGCAACGAAAGGCGCCAAGAAAACGCGCCAAGGGACGCCGCAAGAGAGCAAGCTCCAACAACGCTACCGACGTTATCGCTCAACGAGGCCTAGTGACGTCGCAACGAAACGCGCCAAGAAAACGCGCCAAGGGACGCCGCAAGAGAGCAAGCTCCAACAACGCTACCGACGTTATCGCTCAACGAGGCCTAGTGACGTCGCAACGAAAGGCGCCAAGAAAACTTGCCAAGGGACGCCGCAAGTGAGCAAGCTCTAACGACGCTACTGACGTTATCGCTCAACGAGGCCTAGTGACGTCGCAACGAAACGCGCCAAGAAAACGCGCCAAGGGACGCCGCAAGAGAGCAAGCTCCAACGACGCTACCGACGTTATCGCTCAACGAGGCCTAGTGACGTCGCAACGAAACGCGCCAAGAAAACGCGCCAAGGGACGCCGCAAGAGAGCAAGCTCCAACAACGCTACCGACGTTATCACTCAACGAGGCCTAGTGACGTCGCAACGAAAGGCGCCAAGAAAACGCGCCGAGGGATGCCGCAAAAGAGCAAGCTCCAACGACGCTACTGACGTTATCAGTCAACGAGGCCTAGTGACGTCGCAACGAAAGGCGCCAAGAAAACGCGCCAAGGGACGCCGCAAGAGAGCAAGCTCCAACGACGCTACTGACGTTATCGCTCAACGAGGCCTAGTGACGTCGCAACGAAAGGCGCCAAGAAAACGCGCCAAGGGACGCCGCAAGAGAGCAAGCTCCAACAACGCTACCGACGTTATCGCTCAACGAGGCCTAGTGACGTCGCAACGAAACGCGCCAAGAAAACGCGCCAAGGGACGCCGCAAGAGAGCAAGGTCCAACAACGCCACCGACGTTATCGCTCAACGAGGCCTAGTGACGTCGCAACGAAAGGCGCCAAGAAAACGCGCCAAGGGACGCCGCAAGTGAGCAAGCTCCAACGACGCTACTGACGTTATCGCTCAACGAGGCCTAGTGACGTCGCAACGAAACGCCCCAAGAAAACGCGCCAAGGGACGCCGCAAGAGAGCAAGCTCCAACGACGCTACTGACGTTATCACTCAACGAGGCCTAGTGACGTCGCAACGAAAGGCGCCAAGAAAACGCGCCAAGGGACGCCGCAAGAGAGCAAGCTCCAACGACGCTACTGACGTTATCGCTCAACGAGGCCTAGTGACGTCGCAACGAAACGCGCCAAGAAAACGCGCCAAGGGACGCCGCAAGAGAGCAAGCTCCAACAACGCTACCGACGTTATCACTCAACGAGGCCTAGTGACGTCGCAACGAAAGGCGCCAAGAAAACGCGCCAAGGGCCGCCGCAAGAGAGCAAGCTCCAACAACGCTACTGACGTTATCACTCAACGAGGCCTAGTGACGTCGCAACGAAAGGCGCCAAGAAAACGCGCCAAGGGACGCCGCAAGTGAGCAAGCTCCAACGACGCTACTGACGTTATCACTCAACGAGGCCTAGTGACGTCGCAACGAAAGGCGCCAAGAAAACGCGCCAAGGGCCGCCGCAAGAGAGCAAGCTCCAACAACGCTACCGACGTTATCACTCAACGAGGCCTAGTGACGTCGCAACGAAACGCGCCAAGGGACGCCGCAAGAGAGCAAGCTCCAACGACGCTACTGACGTTATCGCTCAACGACGCCTAGTGACGTCGCAACGAAACGCGCCAAGAAAACGCGCCAAGGGACGCCGCAAGAGAGCAAGCTCCAACAACGCTACCGACGTTATCACTCAACGAGGCCTAGTGACGTCGCAACGAAAGGCGCCAAGAAAACGCGCCAAGGGACGCCGCAAGAGAGCAAGCTCCAACGACGCTACTGACGTCATCGCTCAACGAGGCCTAGTGACGTCGCAACGAAACGCGCCAAGAAAACGCGCCAAGGGACGCCGCAAGAGAGCAAGCTCCAACAACGCTACTGACGTTATCACTCAACGAGGCCTAGTGACGTCGCAACGAAAGGCGCCAAAAAAACGCGCCAAGGGACGCCGCAAAAGAGCAAGCTCCAACGACGCTACTGACGTTATCAGTCAACGAGGCCTAGTGACGTCGCAACGAAAGGCGCCAAGAAAACGCGCCAAGGGACGCCGCAAGAGAGCAAGCTCCAACGACGCTACTTACGTTATCGCTCAACGAGGCCCAGTGACGTCGCAACGAAAGGCGCCAAGAAAACGCGCCAAGGGACGCCGCAAGAGAGCAAGCTCCAACAACGCTACCGACGTTATCGCTCAACGAGGCCTAGTGACGTCGCAACGAAAGGCGCCAAGAAAACGCGCCAAGGGACGCCGCAAGAGAGCAAGCTCCAACGACGCTACCGACGTTATCACTCAACGAGGCCTAGTGACGTCGCAACGAAAGGCGCCAAGAAAACGCGCCAAGGGACGCCGCAAAAGAGCAAGCTCCAACGACGCTACTGACGTTATCAGTCAACGAGGCCTAGTGATGTCGCAAAGAAAGGCGCCAAGAAAACGCGCCAAGGGACGCCGCAAGAGAGCAAGCTCCAACAACGCTACCGACGTTATCACTCAACGAGGCCTAGTGACGTCGCAACGAAAGGCGCCAAGAAAACGCGCCAAGGGACGCCGCAAAAGAGCAAGCTCCAACGACGCTACTGACGTTATCAGTCAACGAGGCCTAGTGACGTCGCAACGAAAGGCGCCAAGAAAACGCGCCAAGGGACGCCGCAAGAGAGCAAGCTCCAACGACGCTACTGACGTTATCGCTCAACGAGGCCCAGTGACGTCGCAACGAAAGGCGCCAAGAAAACGCGCCAAGGGACGCCGCAAGAGAGCAAGCTCCAACAACGCTACCGACGTTATAGCTCAACGAGGCCTAGAGACGTCGCAACGAAAGGCGCCAAGAAAACGCGCCAAGGGACGCCGCAAGAGAGCAAGCTCCAACGACGCTACTGACGTTATCGCTCAACGAGGCCCAGTGACGTCGCAACGAAACGCGCCAAGAAAACGCGCCAAGGGACGCCGCAAGAGAGCAAGCTCCAACGACGCTACCGACGTTATCACTCAACGAGGCCTAGTGACGTCGCAACGAAAGGCGCCAAGAAAACGCGCCAAGGGACGCCGCAAGAGAGCAAGCTCCAACGACGCTACTGACGTCATCGCTCAACGAGGCCTAGTGACGTCGCAACGAAACGCGCCAAGAAAACGCGCCAAGGGACGCCGCAAGAGAGCAAGCTCCAACAACGCTACCGACGTTATCACTCAACGAGGCCTAGTGACGTCCCAACGAAAGGCGCCAAGAAAACGCGCCAAGGGACGCCGCAAAAGAGCAAGCTCCAACGACGCTACTGACGTTATCAGTCAACGAGGCCTAGTGACGTCGCAACGAAAGGCGCCAAGAAAACGCGCCAAGGGACGCCGCAAGAGAGCAAGCTCCAACGACGCTACTGACGTTATCGCTCAACGAGGCCCAGTGACGTCGCAACGAAAGGCGCCAAGAAAACGCGCCAAGGGACGCCGCCAGAGAGCAAGCTCCAACGACGCTACTGACGTTATCGCTCAACGAGGCCTAGTGACGTCGCAACGAAACGCGCCAAGAAAACGCGCCAAGGGACGCCGCAAGAGAGCAAGCTCCAACGACGCTACTGACGTTATCACTCAACGAGGCCTAGTGACGTCGCAACGAAACGCGCCAAGAAAACACGCCAAGGGACGCCGCAAGAGAGCAAGCTCCAACGACGCTACTGACGTTATCGCTCAACGAGGCCTAGTGACGTCGCAACGAAACGCGCCAAGAAAACGCGCCAAGGGACGCCGCAAGAGAGCAAGCTCCAACGACGCTACTGACGTTATCGCTCAACGAGGCCTAGTGACGTCGCAACGAAACGCGCCAAGAAAACGCGCCAAGGGACGCCGCAAGAGAGCAAGCTCCAACAACGCTACCGACGTTATCACTCAACGAGGCCTAGTGACGTCGCAACGAAAGGCGCCAAGAAAACGCGCCAAGGGACGCCGCAAAAGAGCAAGCTCCAACGACGCTACTGACGTTATCAGTCAACGAGGCCTAGTGACGTCGCAACGAAAGGCGCCAAGAAAACGCGCCAAGGGACGCCGCAAGAGAGCAAGCTCCAACAACGCTACCGACGTTATCACTCAACGAGGCCTAGTGACGTCGCAACGAAATGCGCCAAGAAAACGCGCCAAGGGACGCCGCAAAAGAGCAAGATCCAACGACGCTACTGACGTTATCGCTCAACGAGGCCCAGTGACGTCGCAACGAAAGGCGCCAAGAAAACGCGCCAAGGGACGCCGCAAGAGAGCAAGGTCCAACAACGCTACCGACGTTATCGCTCAACGAGGCCTAGTGACGTCGCAACGAAAGGCGCCAAGAAAACGCGCCAAGGGACGCCGCAAGTGAGCAAGCTCCAACGACGCTACTGACGTTATCGCTCAACGAGGCCTAGTGACGTCGCAACGAAACGCGCCAAGAAAACGCGCCAAGGGACGCCGCAAGAGAGCAAGCTCCAACGACGCTACTGACGTTATCACTCAACGAG
Source organism: Ixodes scapularis (assembly GCF_016920785.2). Lineage (NCBI taxonomy): Eukaryota > Metazoa > Arthropoda > Arachnida > Ixodida > Ixodidae > Ixodes > Ixodes scapularis. The sequence continues at coordinate 79,311,807 of NW_024609837.1, forward strand.
GCCTAGTGACGTCGCAACGAAAGGCGCCAAGAAAACGCGCCAAGGGACGCCGCAAGAGAGCAAGCTCCAACGACGCTACTGACGTTATCGCTCAACGAGGCCTAGTGACGTCGCAACGAAACGCGCCAAGAAAACGCGCCAAGGGACGCCGCAAGAGAGCAAGCTCCAACAACGCTACCGACGTTATCACTCAACGAGGCCTAGTGACGTCGCAACGAAAGGCGCCAAGAAAACGCGCCAAGGGCCGCCGCAAAAGAGCAAGCTCCAACGACGCTACTGACGTTATCAGTCAACGAGGCCTAGTGACGTCGCAACGAAAGGCGCCAAGAAAACGCGCCAAGGGACGCCGCAAGAGAGCAAGCTCCAACGACGCTACTGACGTTATCGCTCAACGAGGCCTAGTGACGTCGCAACGAAAGGCGCCAAGAAAACGCGCCAAGGGACGCCGCAAGAGAGCAAGCTCCAACAACGCTACCGACGTTATCGCTCAACGAGGCCTAGTGACGTCGCAACGAAACGCGCCAAGAAAACGCGCCAAGGGACGCCGCAAGAGAGCAAGCTCCAACAACGCTACCGACGTTATCGCTCAACGAGGCCTAGTGACGTCGCAACGAAAGGCGCCAAGAAAACTTGCCAAGGGACGCCGCAAGTGAGCAAGCTCTAACGACGCTACTGACGTTATCGCTCAACGAGGCCTAGTGACGTCGCAACGACACGCCCCAAGAAAACGCGCCAACGGACGCTGCAAGAGAGCAAGCTCCAACGACGCTACCGACGTTATCGCTCAACGAGGCCTAGTGACGTCGCAACGAAACGCGCCAAGAAAACGCGCCAAGGGACGCCGCAAGAGAGCAAGCTCCAACAACGCTACCGACGTTATCACTCAACGAGGCCTAGTGACGTCGCAACGAAAGGCGCCAAGAAAACGCGCCGAGGGATGCCGCAAAAGAGCAAGCTCCAACGACGCTACTGACGTTATCAGTCAACGAGGCCTAGTGACGTCGCAACGAAAGGCGCCAAGAAAACGCGCCAAGGGACGCCGCAAGAGAGCAAGCTCCAACGACGCTACTGACGTTATCGCTCAACGAGGCCTAGTGACGTCGCAACGAAAGGCGCCAAGAAAACGCGCCAAGGGACGCCGCAAGAGAGCAAGCTCCAACAACGCTACCGACGTTATCGCTCAACGAGGCCTAGTGACGTCGCAACGAAACGCGCCAAGAAAACGCGCCAAGGGACGCCGCAAGAGAGCAAGGTCCAACAACGCTACCGACGTTATCGCACAACGAGGCCTAGTGACGTCGCAACGAAAGGCGCCAAGAAAACGCGCCAAGGGACGCCGCAAGTGAGCAAGCTCCAACGACGCTACTGACGTTATCGCTCAACGAGGCCTAGTGACGTCGCAACGAAACGCGCCAAGAAAACGCGCCAAGGGACGCCGCAAGAGAGCAAGCTCCAACGACGCTACTGACGTTATCACTCAACGAGGCCTAGTGACGTCGCAACGAAAGGCGCCAAGAAAACGCGCCAAGGGACGCCGCAAGAGAGCAAGCTCCAACGACGCTACTGACGTTATCGCTCAACGAGGCCTAGTGACGTCGCAACGAAACGCGCCAAGAAAACGCGCCAAGGGACGCCGCAAGAGAGCAAGCTCCAACAACGCTACCGACGTTATCACTCAACGAGGCCTAGTGACGTCGCAACGAAAGGCGCCAAGAAAACGCGCCAAGGGCCGCCGCAAGAGAGCAAGCTCCAACAACGCTACCGATGTTATCACTCAACGAGGCCTAGTGACGTCGCAACGAAACGCGCCAAGAAAACGCGCCAAGGGACGCCGCAAGTGAGCAAGCTCCAACGACGCTACTGACGTTATCACTCAACGAGGCCTAGTGACGTCGCAACGAAAGGCGCCAAGAAAACGCGCCAAGGGCCGCCGCAAGAGAGCAAGCTCCAACAACGCTACCGATGTTATCACTCAACGAGGCCTAGTGACGTCGCAACGAAAGGCGCCAAGAAAACGCGCCAAGGGACGCCGCAAGAGAGCAAGCTCCAACAACGCTACTGACGTTATCACTCAACGAGGCCTAGTGACGTCGCAACGAAAAGCGCCAAGAAAACGCGCCAAGGGACGCCGCAAGAGAGCAAGCTCCAACAACGCTACTGACGTTATCACTCAACGAGGCCTAGTGACGTCGCAACAAAACGCGCCAAGAAAACGCGCCAAGGGACGCCGCAAGTGAGCAAGCTCCAACGACGCTACTGACGTTATCACTCAACGAGGCCTAGTGACGTCGCAACGAAAGGCGCCAAGAAAACGCGCCAAGGGCCGCCGCAAGAGAGCAAGCTCCAACAACGCTACCGACGTTATCACTCAACGAGGCCTAGTGACGTCGCAACGAAAGGCGCCAAGAAAACGCGCCAAGGGACGCCGCAAGAGAGCAAGCTCCAACGACGCTACTGACGTTATCACTCAACGAGGCCTAGTGACGTCGCAACGAAAGGCGCCAAGAAAACGCGCCAAGGGCCGCCGCAAGTGAGCAAGCTCCAACGACTCTACTGACGTTATCACTCAACGAGGCATAGTGACGTCGCAACGAAAGGCGCCAAGAAAACGCGCCAAGGGACGCCGCAAGTGAGCAAGCTCCAACGACGCTACTGACGTTATCACTCAACGAGGCCTAGTGACGTCGCAACGAAAGGTGCCAAGAAAACGCGCCAAGGGCCGCCGCAAGAGAGCAAGCTCCAACAACGCTACCGACGTTATCACTCAACGAGGCCTAGTGACGTCGCAACGAAAGGCGCCAAGAAAACGCGCCAAGGGACGCCGCAAGAGAGCAAGCTCCAACAACGCTACCGACGTTATCACTCAACGAGGCCTAGTGACGTCGCAACGAAACGCGCCAAGAAAACGCGCCAAGGGCCGCCGCAAGAGAGCAAGCTCCAACAACGCTACCGACGTTATCACTCAACGAGGCCTAGTGACGTCGCAACGAAAGGCGCCAAGAAAACGCGCCAAGGGACGCCGCAAGAGAGCAAGCTCCAACAACGCTACTGACGTTATCACTCAACGAGGCCTATTGACGTCGCAACGAAAGGCGCCAAGAAAACGCGCCAAGGGACGCCGCAAGTGAGCAAGCTCCAACGACGCTACTGACGTTATCGCTCAACGAGGCCTAGTGACGTCGCAACGAAACGCGCCAAGAAAACGCGCCAAGGGACGCCGCAAGAGAGCAAGCTCCAACGACGCTACTGACGTTATCACTCAACGAGGCCTAGTGACGTCGCAACGAAAGGCGCCAAGAAAACGCGCCAAGGGACGCCGCAAGAGAGCAAGGTCCAACGACGCTACTGACGTTATCGCTCAACGAGGCCTAGTGACGTCGCAACGAAACGCGCCAAGAAAACGCGCCAAGGGACGCCGCAAGAGAGCAAGCTCCAACAACGCTACCGACGTGATCACTCAACGAGGCCTAGTGACGTCGCAACGAAAGGCGCCAAGAAAACGCGCCAAGGGATGCCGCAAAAGAGCAAGCTCCAACGACGCTACTGACGTTATCAGTCAACGAGGCCTAGTGACGTCGCAACGAAAGGCGCCAAGAAAACGCGCCAAGGGACGCCGCAAGAGAGCAAGCTCCAACGACGCTACTGACGTTATCGCTCAACGAGGCCTAGTGACGTCGCAACGAAAGGCGCCAAGAAAACGCGCCAAGGGACGCCGCAAGAGAGCAAGCTCCAACAACGCTACCGACGTTATCGCTCAACGAGGCCTAGTGACGTCGCAACGAAAGGCGCCAAGAAAACGCGCCAAGGGACGCCGCAAGAGAGCTAGGTCCAACAACGCTACCGACGTTATCGCTCAACGAGGCCTAGTGACGTCGCAACGAAAGGCGCCAAGAAAACGCGCCAAGGGACGCCGCAAGTGAGCAAGCTCCAACGACGCTACTGACGTTATCGCTCAACGAGGCCTAGTGACGTCGCAACGAAACGCGCCAAGGGACGCCGCAAGAGAGCAAGCTCCAACGACGCTACTGACGTTATCACTCAACGAGGCCTAGTGACGTCGCAACGAAAGGCGCCAAGAAAACGCGCCAAGGGACGCCGCAAGAGAGCAAGCTCCAACGACGCTACTGACGTTATCGCTCAACGAGGCCTAGTGACGTCGCAACGAAACGCGCCAAGAAAACGCGCCAAGGGACGCCGCAAGAGAGCAAGCTCCAACAACGCTACCGACGTTATCACTCAACGAGGCCTAGTGACGTCGCAACGAAAGGCGCCAAGAAAACGCGCCAAGGGACGCCGCAAGAGAGCAAGCTCCAACGACGCTACTGACGTTATCACTCAACGAGGCCTAGTGACGTCGCAACGAAAGGCGCCAAGAAAACGCGCCAAGGGACGCCGCAAGAGAGCAAGCTCCAACAACGCTACTGACGTTATCGCTCAACGAGGCCTAGTGACGTCGCAACGAAAGGCGCCAAGAAAACGCCCCAAGGGACGCCGCAAGAGAGCAAGCTCCAACAACGCTACCGACGTTATCACTCAACGAGGCCTAGTGACGTCGCAACGAAAGGCGCCAAGAAAACGCGCTAAGGGACGCCGCAAGAGAGCAAGCTCCAACAACGCTACCGACGTTATCACTGAACGAGGCCGAGTGACGTCGCAACGAAAGGCGCCAAGAAAACGCGCCAAGGGACGCCGCAAGAGAGCAAGCTCCAAAAACGCTACCGACGTTATCACTCAACGAGGCCTAGTGACGTCGCAACGAAAGCGCCAAGAAAACGCGCCAAGGGACGCCGCAAGAGAGCAAGCTCCAACAACGCTACCGACGTTATCACTCAACGAGGCCTAGTGACGTCGCAACGAAACGCGCCAAGAAAACGCGCCAAGGGACGCCGCAAGAGAGCAAGCTCCAACGACGCTACTGACGTTATCAGTCAACGAGGCCTAGTGACGTCGCAACGAAAGGCGCCAAGAAAACGCGCCAAGGGACGCCGCAAGAGAGCAAGCTCCAACGACGCTACTGACGTTATCGCTCAACGAGGCCTAGTGACGTCGCAACGAAACGCGCCAAGAAAACGCGCCAAGGGACGCCGCAAGAGAGCAAGCTCCAACAACGCTACCGACGTTATCACTCAACGAGGCCTAGTGACGTCGCAACGAAAGGCGCCAAGAAAACGCGCCAAGGGATGCCGCAAAAGAGCAAGCTCCAACGACGCTACTGACGTTATCAGTCAACGAGGCCTAGTGACGTCGCAACGAAAGGCGCCAAGAAAACGCGCCAAGGGACGCCGCAAGAGAGCAAGCTCCAACGACGCTACTGACGTTATCGCTCAACGAGGCCTAGTGACGTCGCAACGAAAGGCGCCAAGAAAACGCGCCAAGGGACGCCGCAAGAGAGCAAGCTCCAACAACGCTACCGACGTTATCGCTCAACGAGGCCTAGTGACGTCGCAACGAAACGCGCCAAGAAAACGCGCCAAGGGACGCCGCAAGTGAGCAAGCTCCAACGACGCTACTGACGTTATCACTCAACGAGGCCTAGTGACGTCGCAACGAAAGGCGCCAAGAAAACGCGCCAAGGGCCGCCGCAAGAGAGCAAGCTCCAACAACGCTACCGACGTTATCACTCAACGAGGCCTAGTGACGTCGCAACGAAAGGCGCCAAGAAAACGCGCCAAGGGACGCCGCAAGAGAGCAAGCTCCAACGACGCTACTGACGTTATCACTCAACGAGGCCTAGTGACGTCGCAACGAAAGGCGCCAAGAAAACCCGCCAAGGGCCGCCGCAAGTGAGCAAGCTCCAACGACGCTACTGACGTTATCACTCAACGAGGCGTAGTGACGTCGCAACGAAAGGCGCCAAGAAAACGCGCCAAGGGACGCCGCAAGTGAGCAAGCTCCAACGACGCTACTGACGTTATCACTCAACGAGGCCTAGTGACGTCGCAACGAAAGGCGCCAAGAAAACGCGCCAAGGGCCGCCGCAAGAGAGCAAGCTCCAACAACGCTACCGACGTTATCACTCAACGAGGCCTAGTGACGTCGCAACGAAAGGCGCCAAGAAAACGCGCCAAGGGACGCCGCAAGAGAGCAAGCTCCAACAACGCTACCGACGTTATCACTCAACGAGGCCTAGTGACGTCGCAACGAAACGCGCCAAGAAAACGCGCCAAGGGCCGCCGCAAGAGAGCAAGCTCCAACAACGCTACCGACGTTATCACTCAACGAGGCCTAGTGACGTCGCAACGAAAGGCGCCAAGAAAACGCGCCAAGGGACGCCGCAAGAGAGCAAGCTCCAACAACGCTACTGACGTTATCACTCAACGAGGCCTAGTGACGTCGCAACGAAAGGCGCCAAGAAAACGCGCCAAGGGACGCCGCAAGTGAGCAAGCTCCAACGACGCTACTGACGTTATCGCTCAACGAGGCCTAGTGACGTCGCAACGAAACGCGCCAAGAAAACGCGCCAAGGGACGCCGCAAGAGAGCAAGCTCCAACGACGCTACTGACGTTATCACTCAACGAGGCCTAGTGACGTCGCAACGAAAGGCGCCAAGAAAACGCGCCAAGGGACGCCGCAAGAGAGCAAGCTCCAACGACGCTACTGACGTTATCGCTCAACGAGGCCTAGTGACGTCGCAACGAAACGCGCCAAGAAAACGCGCCAAGGGACGCCGCAAGAGAGCAAACTCCAACAACGCTACCGACGTGATCACTCAACGAGGCCTAGTGACGTCGCAACGAAAGGCGCCAAGAAAACGCGCCAAGGGATGCCGCAAAAGAGCAAGCTCCAACGACGCTACTGACGTTATCAGTCAACGAGGCCTAGTGACGTCGCAACGAAAGGCGCCAAGAAAACGCGCCAAGGGACGCCGCAAGAGAGCAAGCTCCAACGACGCTACTGACGTTATCGCTCAACGAGGCCTAGTGACGTCGCAACGAAAGGCGCCAAGAAAACGCGCCAAGGGACGCCGCAAGAGAGCAAGCTCCAACAACGCTACCGACGTTATCGCTCAACGAGGCCTAGTGACGTCGCAACGAAAGGCGCCAAGAAAACGCGCCAAGGGACGCCGCAAGAGAGCAAGCTCCAACGACGCTACCGACGTTATCGCTCAACGAGGCCTAGTGACGTCGCAACGAAAGGCGCCAAGAAAACGCGCCAAGGGACGCCGCAAGAGAGCAAGCTCCAACGACGCTACTGACGTTATCGCTCAACGAGGCCTAGTGACGTCGCAACGAAAGGCGCCAAGAAAACGCGCCAAGGGACGCCGCAAGAGAGCAAGCTCCAACGACGCTACCGACGTTATCGCTCAACGAGGCCTAGTGACGTCGCAACGAAAGGCGCCAAGAAAACGCGCCAAGGGACGCCGCAAGAGAGCAAGCTCCAACGACGCTACTGACGTTATCGCTCAACGAGGCCTAGTGACGTCGCAACGAAAGGCGCCAAGAAAACGCGCCAAGGGACGCCGCAAGAGAGCAAGCTCCAACGACGCTACTGACGTTATCGCTCAACGAGGCCTAGTGACGTCGCAACGAAAGGCGCCAAGAAAACGCGCCAAGGGACGCCGCAAGAGAGCAAGCTCCAACGACGCTACTGACGTTATCGCTCAACGAGGCCTAGTGACGTCGCAACGAAAGGCGCCAAGAAAACGCGCCAAGGGACGCCGCAAGAGAGCAAGCTCCAACAACGCTACCGACGTTATCGCTCAACGAGGCCTAGTGACGTCGCAACGAAAGGCGCCAAGAAAACGCGCCAAGGGACGCCGCAAGAGAGCAAGCTCCAACGACGCTACTGACGTTATCAGTCAACGAGGCCTAGTGACGTCGCAACGAAAGGCGCCAAGAAAACGCGCCAAGGGACGCCGCAAGAGAGCAAGCTCCAACGACGCTACTGACGTTATCAGTCAACGAGGCCTAGTGACGTCGCAACGAAAGGCGCCAAGAAAACGCGCCAAGGGACGCCGCAAGAGAGCAAGCTCCAACGACGCTACTGACGTTATCGCTCAACGAGGCCTAGTGACGTCGCAACGAAAGGCGCCAAGAAAACGCGCCAAGGGACGCCGCAAGAGAGCAAGCTCCAACGACGCTACTGACGTTATCGCTCAACGAGGCCTAGTGACGTCGCAACGAAACGCGCCAAGAAAACGCGCCAAGGGACGCCGCAAGAGAGCAAGCTCCAACAACGCTACCGACGTTATCACTCAACGAGGCCTAGTGACGTCGCAACGAAAGGCGCCAAGAAAACGCGCCAAGGGACGCCGCAAGAGAGCAAGCTCCAACGACGCTACTGACGTTATCACTCAACGAGGCCTAGTGACGTCGCAACAAAAGACGCCAAGAAAACGCGCCAAGGGACGCCGCAAGAGAGCAAGCTCCAACAACGCTACTGACGTTATCGCTCAACGAGGCCTAGTGACGTCGCAACGAAAGGCGCCAAGAAAACGCGCCAAGGGACGCCGCAAGAGAGCAAGCTCCAACAATGCTACCGACGTTATCACTCAACGAGGCCTAGTGACGTCGCAACGAAAGGCGCCAAGAAAACGCGCCAAGGGACGCCGCAAGAGAGCAAGCTCTAACAACGCTACCGACGTTATCACTCAACGAGGCCTAGTGACGTCGCAACGAAAGGCGCCAAGAAAACGCGCCAAGGGACGCCGCAAGAGAGCAAGCTCCAACAACGCTACCGACGTTATCACTCAACGAGGCCTAGTGACGTCGCAACGAAACGCGCCAAGAAAACGCGCCAAGGGACGCCGCAAGAGAGCAAGCTCCAACGACGCTACTGACGTTATCAGTCAACGAGGCCTAGTGACGTCGCAACGAAAGGCGCCAAGAAAACGCGCCAAGGGACGCCGCAAGAGAGCAAGCTCCAACGACGCTACTGACGTTATCGCTCAACGAGGCGTAGTGACGTCGCAACGAAAGGCGCCAAGAAAACGCGCCAAGGGACGCCGCAAGAGAGCAAGCTCCAACAACGCTACCGACGTTATCGCTCAACGAGGCCTAGTGACGTCGCAACGAAACGCGCCAAGAAAACGCGCCAAGGGACGCCGCAAGAGAGCAAGCTCCAACAACGCTACCGACGTTATCGCTCAACGAGGCCTAGTGACGTCGCAACGAAAGGCGCCAAGAAAACGCGCCAAGGGACGCCGCAAGAGAGCAAGCTCCAACAACGCTACCGACGTTATCGCTCAACGAGGCCTAGTGACGTCGCAACGAAACGCGCCAAGAAAACGCGCCAAGGGACGCCGCAAGAGAGCAAGCTCCAACAACGCTACCGACGTTATCGCTCAACGAGGCCTAGTGACGTCGCAACGAAAGGCGCCAAGAAAACGCGCCAAGGGACGCCGCAAGTGAGCAAGCTCCAACGACGCTACTGACGTTATCGCTCAACGAGGCCTAGTGACGTCGCAACGAAACGCGCCAAGAAAACGCGCCAAGGGACGCCGCAAGAGAGCAAGCTCCAACGACGCTACTGACGTTATCACTCAACGAGGCCTAGTGACGTCGCAACGAAACGCGCCAAGAAAACGCGCCAAGGGACGCCGCAAGAGAGCAAGCTCCAACAACGCTACCGACGTTATCACTCAACGAGGCCTAGTGACGTCGCAACGAAAGGCGCCAAGAAAACGCGCCAAGGGACGCCGCAAGAGAGCAAGCTCCAACGACGCTACTGACGTTATCACTCAACGAGGCCTAGTGACGTCGCAACAAAAGACGCCAAGAAAACGCGCCAAGGGACGCCGCAAGAGAGCAAGCTCCAACAACGCTACTGACGTTATCGCTCAACGAGGCCTAGTGACGTCGCAACGAAAGGCGCCAAGAAAACGCGCCAAGGGACGCCGCAAGAGAGCAAGCTCCAACAATGCTACCGACGTTATCACTCAACGAGGCCTAGTGACGTCGCAACGAAAGGCGCCAAGAAAACGCGCCAAGGGACGCCGCAAGAGAGCAAGCTCTAACAACGCTACCGACGTTATCACTCAACGAGGCCTAGTGACGTCGCAACGAAAGGCGCCAAGAAAACGCGCCAAGGGACGCCGCAAGAGAGCAAGCTCCAACAACGCTACCGACGTTATCACTCAACGAGGCCTAGTGACGTCGCAACGAAACGCGCCAAGAAAACGCGCCAAGGGACGCCGCAAGAGAGCAAGCTCCAACGACGCTACTGACGTTATCAGTCAACGAGGCCTAGTGACGTCGCAACGAAAGGCGCCAAGAAAACGCGCCAAGGGACGCCGCAAGAGAGCAAGCTCCAACGACGCTACTGACGTTATCGCTCAACGAGGCGTAGTGACGTCGCAACGAAAGGCGCCAAGAAAACGCGCCAAGGGACGCCGCAAGAGAGCAAGCTCCAACAACGCTACCGACGTTATCGCTCAACGAGGCCTAGTGACGTCGCAACGAAACGCGCCAAGAAAACGCGCCAAGGGACGCCGCAAGAGATCAAGCTCCAACAACGCTACCGACGTTATCGCTCAACGAGGCCTAGTGACGTCGCAACGAAAGGCGCCAAGAAAACGCGCCAAGGGACGCCGCAAGAGAGCAAGCTCCAACAACGCTACCGACGTTATCGCTCAACGAGGCCTAGTGACGTCGCAACGAAACGCGCCAAGAAAACGCGCCAAGGGACGCCGCAAGAGAGCAAGCTCCAACAACGCTACCGACGTTATCGCTCAACGAGGCCTAGTGACGTCGCAACGAAAGGCGCCAAGAAAACGCGCCAAGGGACGCCGCAAGTGAGCAAGCTCCAACGACGCTACTGACGTTATCGCTCAACGAGGCCTAGTGACGTCGCAACGAAACGCGCCAAGAAAACGCGCCAAGGGACGCCGCAAGAGAGCAAGCTCCAACGACGCTACTGACGTTATCACTCAACGAGGCCTAGTGACGTCGCAACGAATGGCGCCAAGAAAACGCGCCAAGGGACGCCGCAAGAGAGCAAGCTCAAACGACGCTACTGACGTTATCGCTCAACGAGGCCTAGTGACGTCGGAACGAAAGGCGCCAAGAAAACGCGCCAAGGGATGCCGCAAAAGAGCAAGCTCCAACGACGCTACTGACGTTATCAGTCAACGAGGCCTAGTGACGTCGCAACGAAACGCGCCAAGAAAACGCGCCAAGGGACGCCGCAAGAGAGCAAGCTCCAACGACGCTACTGACGTTATCACTCAACGAGGCCTAGTGACGTCGCAACGAAAGGCGCCAAGAAAACGCGCCAAGGGACGCCGCAAGAGAGCAAGCTCAAACGACGCTACTGACGTTATCGCTCAACGAGGCCTAGTGACGTCGCAACGAAAGGCGCCAAGAAAACGCGCCAAGGGATGCCGCAAAAGGGCAAGCTCCAACGACGCTACTGACGTTATCAGTCAACGAGGCCTAGTGACGTCGCAACGAAAGGCGCCAAGAAAACGCGCCAAGGGACGCCGCAAGAGAGCAAGCTCCAACGACGCTACTGACGTTATCGCTCAACGAGGCCTAGTGACGTCGCAACGAAAGGCGCCAAGAAAACGCGCCAAGGGACGCCGCAAGAGAGCAAGCTCCAACAACGCTACCGACGTTATCGCTCAACGAGGCCTAGTGACGTCGCAACGAAACGCGCCAAGAAAACGCCCCAAGGGACGCCGCAAGAGAGCAAGCTCCAACAACGCTAGCGACGTTATCGCTCAACGAGGCCTAGTGACGTCGCAACGAAAGGCGCCAAGAAAACGCGCCAAGGGACGCCGCAAGAGAGCAAGCTCCAACGACGCTACTGACGTTATCGCTCAACGAGGCCTAGTGACGTCGCAACGAAACGCGCCAAGAAAACGCGCCAAGGGACGCCTCAAGAGAGCAAGCTCCAACAACGCTACCGACGTTATCACTCAACGAGGCCTAGTGACGTCGCAACGAAAGGCGCCAAGAAAACGCGCCAAGGGACGCCGCAAGAGAGCAAGCTCCAACAACGCTACCGACGTTATCGCTCAACGAGGCCTAGTGACGTCGCAACGAAACGCGCCAAGAAAACGCGCCAAGGGACGCCGCAAGAGAGCAAGCTCCAACAACGCTACCGACGTTATCGCTCAACGAGGCCTAGTGACGTCGCAACGAAAGGCGCCAAGAAAACGCGCCAAGGGACGCCGCAAGTGAGCAAGCTCCAACGACGCTACTGACGTTATCGCTCAACGAGGCCTAGTGACGTCGCAACGAAACGCGCCAAGAAAACGCGCCAAGGGACGCCGCAAGAGAGCAAGCTCCAACGACGCTACTGACGTTATCACTCAACGAGGCCTAGTGACGTCGCAACGAAAGGCGCCAAGAAAACGCGCCAAGGGACGCCGCAAGAGAGCAAGCTCCAACGACGCTACTGCCGTTATCGCTCAACGAGGCCTAGTGACGTCGCAACGAAACGCGCCAAGAAAACGCGCCAAGGGACGCCGCAAGAGAGCAAGCTCCAACAACGCTACCGACGTTATCACTCAACGAGGCCTAGTGACGTCGCAACGAAAGGCGCCAAGAAAACGCGCCAAGGGATGCCGCAAAAGAGCAAGCTCCAACGACGCTACTGACGTTATCAGTCAACGAGGCCTAGTGACGTCGCAACGAAAGGCGCCAAGAAAACGCGCCAAGGGACGCCGCAAGAGAGCAAGCTCCAACGACGCTACTGACGTTATCGCTCAACGAGGCCTAGTGACGTCGCAACGAAAGGCGCCAAGAAAACGCGCCAAGGGACGCCGCAAGAGAGCAAGCTCCAACAACGCTACCGACGTTATCACTCAACGAGGCCTAGTGACGTCGCAACGAAAGGCGCCAAGAAAACGCGACAAGGGACGCCGCAAAAGAGCAAGCTCCAACGACGCAACTGACGTTATCAGTCAACGAGGCCTAGTGACGTCGCAACGAAACGCGCCAAGAAAACGCGCCAAGGGACGCCGCAAGAGAGCAAGCTCCAACAACGCTACCGACGTTATCGCTCAACGAGGCCTAGTGACGTCGCAACGAAAGGCGCCAAGAAAACGCGCCAAGGGACGCCGCAAGTGAGCAAGCTCCAACGACGCTACTGACGTTATCGCTCAACGAGGCCTAGTGACGTCGCAACGAAACGCGCCAAGAAAACGCGCCAAGGGACGCCGCAAGAGAGCAAGCTCCAACGACGCTACTGACGTTATCACTCAACGAGGCCTAGTGACGTCGCAACGAAAGGCGCCAAGAAAACGCGCCAAGGGACGCCGCAAGAGAGCAAGCTCCAACGACGCTACTGCCGTTATCGCTCAACGAGGCCTAGTGACGTCGCAACGAAACGCGCCAAGAAAACGCGCCAAGGGACGCCGCAAGAGAGCAAGCTCCAACAACGCTACCGACGTTATCACTCAACGAGGCCTAGTGACGTCGCAACGAAAGGCGCCAAGAAAACGCGCCAAGGGATGCCGCAAAAGAGCAAGCTCCAACGACGCTACTGACGTTATCAGTCAACGAGGCCTAGTGACGTCGCAACGAAAGGCGCCAAGAAAACGCGCCAAGGGACGCCGCAAGAGAGCAAGCTCCAACGACGCTACTGACGTTATCGCTCAACGAGGCCTAGTGACGTCGCAACGAAAGGCGCCAAGAAAACGCGCCAAGGGACGCCGCAAGAGAGCAAGCTCCAACAACGCTACCGACGTTATCACTCAACGAGGCCTAGTGACGTCGCAACGAAAGGCGCCAAGAAAACGCGACAAGGGACGCCGCAAAAGAGCAAGCTCCAACGACGCAACTGACGTTATCAGTCAACGAGGCCTAGTGACGTCGCAACGAAAGGCGCCAAGAAAACGCGCCAAGGGACGCCGCAAGAGAGCAAGCTCGAACGACGCTACTGACGTTATCGCTCAACGAGGCCTAGTGACGTCGCAACGACAGGCGCCAAGAAAACGCGCCAAGGGACGCCGCAAGAGAGCAAGCTCCAACGACGCTACCAACGTTATCACTCAACGAGGCCTAGTGACGTCGCAACGAAAGGCGCCAAGAAAACGCGCCAAGGGACGACGCAAGAGAGCAAGCTCCAACGACGCTACTGACGTTATCGCTCAACGAGGCCTAGTGACGTCGCAACGAAAGGCGCCAAGAAAACGCGCCAAGGGACGCCGCAAGAGAGCAAGCTCCAACAACGCTACCGACGTTATCACTCAACGAGGCCTAGTGACGTCGCAACGAAACGCGCCAAGAAAACGCGCCAAGGGACGCTGCAAGAGAGCAAGCTCCAACGACGCTACTGACGTTATCGCTCAACGAGGCCTAGTGACGTCGCAACGAAACGCGCCAAGAAAACGCGCCAAGGGACGCCGCAAGAGAGCAAGCTCCAACGACGCTACTGACGTTATCGCTCAACGAGGCCTAGTGACGTCGCAACGAAACGCGCCAAGAAAACGCGCCAAGGGACGCCGCAAGAGAGCAAGCTCCAACGACGCTACTGACGTTATCGCTCAACGAAGCCTAGTGACGTCGCAACAAAACGCGCCAAGAAAACCCGCCAAGGGACGCCGCAAGAGAGCAAGCTCCAACGACGCTACTGACGTTATCGCTCAACGAGGCCTAGTGACGTCGCAACGAAACGCGCCAAGAAAACGTGCCAAGGGACGCCGCAAGAGAGCAAGCTCCAACGACGCTACTGACGTTATCGCTCAACGAGGCCTAGTGACGTCGCAACCAAAGGCGCCAAGAAAACGCGCCAAGGAACGCCGCAAGAGAGCAAGCTCCAAGGACGCTACCGACGTTATCACTCAACGAGGCCTAGTGACGTCGCAACGAAACGCGCCAAGAAAACGTGCCAAGGGACGCCGCAAGAGAGCAAGCTCCAACGACGCTACTGACGTTATCGCTCAACGAGGCCTAGTGACGTCGCAACCAAAGGCGCCAAGAAAACGCGCCGAGGGACGCCGCAAGAGAGCAAGCTCCAACGACGCTACTGACGTTATCGCTCAACGAGGCCTAGTGACGTCGCAACGAAACGCGCCAAGAAAACGCGCCAAGGGACGCCGCAAGAGAGCGAGCCCCAGCGACGCTACCGACGTTATCACTCAACGAGGCCTAGTGACGTCGCAACGAAAGGCGCCAAGAAAACGCGCCAAGGGACGCCGCAAGAGAGCAAGCTCCAACGACGCTACCGACGTTATCACTCAACGAGGCCTAGTGACGTCGCAACCAAAGGCGCCAAGAAAACGCGCCAAGGGACGCCGCAAGAGAGCGAGCTCCAACGATGCTACCGACGTTATCACTCAACGAGGCCTAGTGACGTCGCAACGAAACGCGCCAAGAAAACGCGCCAAGGGAAGCCGCAAGAGAGCAAGCTCCAACGACGCTACCGACGTTATCACTCAACGAGGCCTAGTGACGTCGCAACGAAACGCGCCAAGAAAACGCGCCAAGGGACGCCGCAAGAGAGCAAGCTCCAACGAAGCTACTGACGTAATCAGTCAACGAGGCCTAGTGACGTCGCAACGAAAGGCGCCAAGAAAACGCGCCAAGGGACGCCGCAAGAGAGCAAGCTCCAACGACGCTACTGACGTTATCGCTCAACGAGGCCTAGTGACATCGCAACGAAACGCGCCAAGAAAACGCTCCAAGGGACGCCGCAAGAGAGCAAGCTCCAACGACGCTACTGACGTTATCACTCAACGAGGCCTAGTGACGTCGCAACGAAAGGCGCCAAGAAAACGCGCCAAGGGACGCCGCAAGAGAGCAAGCTCCAACGACGCTACTGACGTTATCGCTCAACGAGGCCTAGTGACGTCGCAACGAAACGCGCCAAGAAAACGCGCCAAGGGACGCCGCAAGAGAGCAAGCTCCAACAACGTTACCGACGTTATCACTCAACGAGGCCTAGTGACGTCGCAACGAAAGGCGCCAAGAAAACGCGCCAAGGGCCGCCGCAAAAGAGCAAGCTCCAACGACGCTACTGACGTTATCAGTCAACGAGGCCTAGTGACGTCGCAACGAAAGGCGCCAAGAAAACGCGCCAAGGGACGCCGCAAGAGAGCAAGCTCCAACGACGCTACTGACGTTATCGCTCAACGAGGCCTAGTGACGTCGCAACGAAAGGCGCCAAGAAAACGCGCCAAGGGACGCCGCAAGAGAGCAAGCTCCAACAACGCTACCGACGTTATCGCTCAACGAGGCCTAGTGACGTCGCAACGAAACGCGCCAAGAAAACGCGCCAAGGGACGCCGCAAGAGAGCAAGCTCCAACAACGCTACCGACGTTATCGCTCAACGAGGCCTAGTGACGTCGCAACGAAAGGCGCCAAGAAAACTTGCCAAGGGACGCCGCAAGTGAGCAAGCTCTAACGACGCTACTGACGTTATCGCTCAACGAGGCCTAGTGACGTCGCAACGAAACGCGCCAAGAAAACGCGCCAAGGGACGCCGCAAGAGAGCAAGCTCCAACGACGCTACCGACGTTATCGCTCAACGAGGCCTAGTGACGTCGCAACGAAACGCGCCAAGAAAACGCGCCAAGGGACGCCGCAAGAGAGCAAGCTCCAACAACGCTACCGACGTTATCACTCAACGAGGCCTAGTGACGTCGCAACGAAAGGCGCCAAGAAAACGCGCCGAGGGATGCCGCAAAAGAGCAAGCTCCAACGACGCTACTGACGTTATCAGTCAACGAGGCCTAGTGACGTCGCAACGAAAGGCGCCAAGAAAACGCGCCAAGGGACGCCGCAAGAGAGCAAGCTCCAACGACGCTACTGACGTTATCGCTCAACGAGGCCTAGTGACGTCGCAACGAAAGGCGCCAAGAAAACGCGCCAAGGGACGCCGCAAGAGAGCAAGCTCCAACAACGCTACCGACGTTATCGCTCAACGAGGCCTAGTGACGTCGCAACGAAACGCGCCAAGAAAACGCGCCAAGGGACGCCGCAAGAGAGCAAGGTCCAACAACGCTACCGACGTTATCGCTCAACGAGGCCTAGTGACGTCGCAACGAAAGGCGCCAAGAAAACGCGCCAAGGGACGCCGCAAGTGAGCAAGCTCCAACGACGCTACTGACGTTATCGCTCAACGAGGCCTAGTGACGTCGCAACGAAACGCGCCAAGAAAACGCGCCAAGGGACGCCGCAAGAGAGCAAGCTCCAACGACGCTACTGACGTTATCACTCAACGAGGCCTAGTGACGTCGCAACGAAAGGCGCCAAGAAAACGCGCCAAGGGACGCCGCAAGAGAGCAAGCTCCAACGACGCTACTGACGTTATCGCTCAACGAGGCCTAGTGACGTCGCAACGAAACGCGCCAAGAAAACGTGCCAAGGGACGCCGCAAGAGAGCAAGCTCCAACAACGCTACCGACGTTATCACTCAACGAGGCCTAGTGACGTCGCAACGAAAGGCGCCAAGAAAACGCGCCAAGGGCCGCCGCAAGAGAGCAAGCTCCAACAACGCTACTGACGTTATCACTCAACGAGGCCTAGTGACGTCGCAACGAAAGGCGCCAAGAAAACGCGCCAAGGGACGCCGCAAGTGAGCAAGCTCCAACGACGCTACTGACGTTATCACTCAACGAGGCCTAGTGACGTCGCAACGAAAGGCGCCAAGAAAACGCGCCAAGGGCCGCCGCAAGAGAGCAAGCTCCAACAACGCTACCGACGTTATCACTCAACGAGGCCTAGTGACGTCGCAACGAAACGCGCCAAGGGACGCCGCAAGAGAGCAAGCTCCAACGACGCTACTGACGTTATCGCTCAACGACGCCTAGTGACGTCGCAACGAAACGCGCCAAGAAAACGCGCCAAGGACGCCGCAAGAGAGCAAGCTCCAACAACGCTACCGACGTTATCACTCAACGAGGCCTAGTGACGTCGAAACGAAAGGCGCCAAGAAAACGCGCCAAGGGACGCCGCAAGTGAGCAAGCTCCAACGACGCTACTGACGTTATCGCTCAACGAGGCCTAGTGACGTCGCAACGAAACGCGCCAAGAAAACGCGCCAAGGGACGCCGCAAGAGAGCAAGCTCCAACGACGCTACTGACGTTATCACTCAACGAGGCCTAGTGACGTCGCAACGAAAGGCGCCAAGAAAACGCGGCAAGGGACGCCGCAAGAGAGCAAGCTCCAACAACGCTACCGACGTTATCGCTCAACGAGGCCTAGTGACGTCGCAACGAAACGCGCCAAGAAAACGCGCCAAGGGACGCCGCAAGAGAGCAAGCTCCAACAACGCTACCGACGTTATCGCTCAACGAGGCCTAGTGACGTCGCAACGAAAGGCGCCAAGAAAACGCGCCAAGGGACGCCGCAAGTGAGCAAGCTCCAACGACGCTACTGACGTTATCGCTCAACGAGGCCTAGTGACGTCGCAACGAAACGCGCCAAGAAAACGCGCCAAGGGACGCCGCAAGAGAGCAAGCTCCAACGACGCTACTGACGTTATCACTCAACGAGGCCTAGTGACGTCGCAACGAAAGGCGCCAAGAAAACGCGCCAAGGGACGCCGCAAGAGAGCAAGCTCCAACGACGCTACTGCCGTTATCGCTCAACGAGGCCTAGTGACGTCGCAACGAAACGCGCCAAGAAAACGCGCCAAGGGACGCCGCAAGAGAGCAAGCTCCAACAACGCTACCGACGTTATCACTCAACGAGGCCTAGTGACGTCGCAACGAAAGGCGCCAAGAAAACGCGCCAAGGGATGCCGCAAAAGAGCAAGCTCCAACGACGCTACTGACGTTATCAGTCAACGAGGCCTAGTGACGTCGCAACGAAAGGCGCCAAGAAAACGCGCCAAGGGACGCCGCAAGAGAGCAAGCTCCAACGACGCTACTGACGTTATCGCTCAACGAGGCCTAGTGACGTCGCAACGAAAGGCGCCAAGAAAACGCGCCAAGGGACGCCGCAAGAGAGCAAGCTCCAACAACGCTACCGACGTTATCACTCAACGAGGCCTAGTGACGTCGCAACGAAAGGCGCCAAGAAAACGCGACAAGGGACGCCGCAAAAGAGCAAGCTCCAACGACGCAACTGACGTTATCAGTCAACGAGGCCTAGTGACGTCGCAACGAAAGGCGCCAAGAAAACGCGCCAAGGGACGCCGCAAGAGAGCAAGCTCCAACGACGCTACTGACGTTATCGCTCAACGAGGCCTAGTGACGTCGCAACGACAGGCGCCAAGAAAACGCGCCAAGGGACGCCGCAAGAGAGCAAGCTCCAACGACGCTACCAACGTTATCACTCAACGAGGCCTAGTGACGTCGCAACGAAAGGCGCCAAGAAAACGCGCCAAGGGACGACGCAAGAGAGCAAGCTCCAACGACGCTACTGACGTTATCGCTCAACGAGGCCTAGTGACGTCGCAACGAAAGGCGCCAAGAAAACGCGCCAAGGGACGCCGCAAGAGAGCAAGCTCCAACAACGCTACCGACGTTATCACTCAACGAGGCCTAGTGACGTCGCAACGAAACGCGCCAAGAAAACGCGCCAAGGGACGCTGCAAGAGAGCAAGCTCCAACGACGCTACTGACGTTATCGCTCAACGAGGCCTAGTGACGTCGCAACGAAACGCGCCAAGAAAACGCGCCAAGGGACGCCGCAAGAGAGCAAGCTCCAACGACGCTACTGACGTTATCGCTCAACGAGGCCTAGTGACGTCGCAACGAAACGCGCCAAGAAAACGCGCCAAGGGACGCCGCAAGAGAGCAAGCTCCAACGACGCTACTGACGTTATCGCTCAACGAAGCCTAGTGACGTCGCAACAAAACGCGCCAAGAAAACCCGCCAAGGGACGCCGCAAGAGAGCAAGCTCCAACGACGCTACTGACGTTATCGCTCAACGAGGCCTAGTGACGTCGCAACGAAACGCGCCAAGAAAACGTGCCAAGGGACGCCGCAAGAGAGCAAGCTCCAACGACGCTACTGACGTTATCGCTCAACGAGGCCTAGTGACGTCGCAACCAAAGGCGCCAAGAAAACGCGCCAAGGAACGCCGCAAGAGAGCAAGCTCCAAGGACGCTACCGACGTTATCACTCAACGAGGCCTAGTGACGTCGCAACGAAACGCGCCAAGAAAACGTGCCAAGGGACGCCGCAAGAGAGCAAGCTCCAACGACGCTACTGACGTTATCGCTCAACGAGGCCTAGTGACGTCGCAACCAAAGGCGCCAAGAAAACGCGCCGAGGGACGCCGCAAGAGAGCAAGCTCCAACGACGCTACTGACGTTATCGCTCAACGAGGCCTAGTGACGTCGCAACGAAACGCGCCAAGAAAACGCGCCAAGGGACGCCGCAAGAGAGCGAGCCCCAGCGACGCTACCGACGTTATCACTCAACGAGGCCTAGTGACGTCGCAACGAAAGGCGCCAAGAAAACGCGCCAAGGGACGCCGCAAGAGAGCAAGCTCCAACGACGCTACCGACGTTATCACTCAACGAGGCCTAGTGACGTCGCAACCAAAGGCGCCAAGAAAACGCGCCAAGGGACGCCGCAAGAGAGCGAGCTCCAACGATGCTACCGACGTTATCACTCAACGAGGCCTAGTGACGTCGCAACGAAACGCGCCAAGAAAACGCGCCAAGGGAAGCCGCAAGAGAGCAAGCTCCAACGACGCTACCGACGTTATCACTCAACGAGGCCTAGTGACGTCGCAACGAAACGCGCCAAGAAAACGCGCCAAGGGACGCCGCAAGAGAGCAAGCTCCAACGAAGCTACTGACGTTATCAGTCAACGAGGCCTAGTGACGTCGCAACGAAAGGCGCCAAGAAAACGCGCCAAGGGACGCCGCAAGAGAGCAAGCTCCAACGACGCTACTGACGTTATCGCTCAACGAGGCCTAGTGACATCGCAACGAAACGCGCCAAGAAAACGCGCCAAGGGACGCCGCAAGAGAGCAAGCTCCAACGACGCTACTGACGTTATCACTCAACGAGGCCTAGTGACGTCGCAACGAAAGGCGCCAAGAAAACGCGCCAAGGGACGCCGCAAGAGAGCAAGCTCCAACGACGCTACTGACGTTATCGCTCAACGAGGCCTAGTGACGTCGCAACGAAACGCGCCAAGAAAACGCGCCAAGGGACGCCGCAAGAGAGCAAGCTCCAACAACGTTACCGACGTTATCACTCAACGAGGCCTAGTGACGTCGCAACGAAAGGCGCCAAGAAAACGCGCCAAGGGCCGCCGCAAAAGAGCAAGCTCCAACGACGCTACTGACGTTATCAGTCAACGAGGCCTAGTGACGTCGCAACGAAAGGCGCCAAGAAAACGCGCCAAGGGACGCCGCAAGAGAGCAAGCTCCAACGACGCTACTGACGTTATCGCTCAACGAGGCCTAGTGACGTCGCAACGAAAGGCGCCAAGAAAACGCGCCAAGGGACGCCGCAAGAGAGCAAGCTCCAACAACGCTACCGACGTTATCGCTCAACGAGGCCTAGTGACGTCGCAACGAAACGCGCCAAGAAAACGCGCCAAGGGACGCCGCAAGAGAGCAAGCTCCAACAACGCTACCGACGTTATCGCTCAACGAGGCCTAGTGACGTCGCAACGAAAGGCGCCAAGAAAACTTGCCAAGGGACGCCGCAAGTGAGCAAGCTCTAACGACGCTACTGACGTTATCGCTCAACGAGGCCTAGTGACGTCGCAACGAAACGCGCCAAGAAAACGCGCCAAGGGACGCCGCAAGAGAGCAAGCTCCAACGACGCTACCGACGTTATCGCTCAACGAGGCCTAGTGACGTCGCAACGAAACGCGCCAAGAAAACGCGCCAAGGGACGCCGCAAGAGAGCAAGCTCCAACAACGCTACCGACGTTATCACTCAACGAGGCCTAGTGACGTCGCAACGAAACGCGCCAAGAAAACGCGCCAAGGGACGCTGCAAGAGAGCAAGCTCCAACGACGCTACTGACGTTATCGCTCAACGAGGCCTAGTGACGTCGCAACGAAACGCGCCAAGAAAACGCGCCAAGGGACGCCGCAAGAGAGCAAGCTCCAACGACGCTACTGACGTTATCGCTCAACGAGGCCTAGTGACGTCGCAACGAAACGCGCCAAGAAAACGCGCCAAGGGACGCCGCAAGAGAGCAAGCTCCAACGACGCTACTGACGTTATCGCTCAACGAAGCCTAGTGACGTCGCAACAAAACGCGCCAAGAAAACCCGCCAAGGGACGCCGCAAGAGAGCAAGCTCCAACGACGCTACTGACGTTATCGCTCAACGAGGCCTAGTGACGTCGCAACGAAACGCGCCAAGAAAACGTGCCAAGGGACGCCGCAAGAGAGCAAGCTCCAACGACGCTACTGACGTTATCGCTCAACGAGGCCTAGTGACGTCGCAACCAAAGGCGCCAAGAAAACGCGCCAAGGAACGCCGCAAGAGAGCAAGCTCCAAGGACGCTACCGACGTTATCACTCAACGAGGCCTAGTGACGTCGCAACGAAACGCGCTTAGAAAACGTGCCAAGGGACGCCGCAAGAGAGCAAGCTCCAACGACGCTACTGACGTTATCGCTCAACGAGGCCTAGTGACGTCGCAACCAAAGGCGCCAAGAAAACGCGCCGAGGGACGCCGCAAGAGAGCAAGCTCCAACGACGCTACTGACGTTATCGCTCAACGAGGCCTAGTGACGTCGCAACGAAACGCGCCAAGAAAACGCGCCAAGGGACGCCGCAAGAGAGCGAGCCCCAGCGACGCTACCGACGTTATCACTCAACGAGGCCTAGTGACGTCGCAACGAAAGGCGCCAAGAAAACGCGCCAAGGGACGCCGCAAGAGAGCAAGCTCCAACGACGCTACCGACGTTATCACTCAACGAGGCCTAGTGACGTCGCAACCAAAGGCGCCAAGAAAACGCGCCAAGGGACGCCGCAAGAGAGCGAGCTCCAACGATGCTACCGACGTTATCACTCAACGAGGCCTAGTGACGTCGCAACGAAACGCGCCAAGAAAACGCGCCAAGGGAAGCCGCAAGAGAGCAAGCTCCAACGACGCTACCGACGTTATCACTCAACGAGGCCTAGTGACGTCGCAACGAAACGCGCCAAGAAAACGCGCCAAGGGACGCCGCAAGAGAGCAAGCTCCAACGAAGCTACTGACGTTATCAGTCAACGAGGCCTAGTGACGTCGCAACGAAAGGCGCCAAGAAAACGCGCCAAGGGACGCCGCAAGAGAGCAAGCTCCAACGACGCTACTGACGTTATCGCTCAACGAGGCCTAGTGACATCGCAACGAAACGCGCCAAGAAAACGCGCCAAGGGACGCCGCAAGAGAGCAAGCTCCAACGACGCTACTGACGTTATCACTCAACGAGGCCTAGTGACGTCGCAACGAAAGGCGCCAAGAAAACGCGCCAAGGGACGCCGCAAGAGAGCAAGCTCCAACGACGCTACTGACGTTATCGCTCAACGAGGCCTAGTGACGTCGCAACGAAACGCGCCAAGAAAACGCGCCAAGGGACGCCGCAAGAGAGCAAGCTCCAACAACGTTACCGACGTTATCACTCAACGAGGCCTAGTGACGTCGCAACGAAAGGCGCCAAGAAAACGCGCCAAGGGCCGCCGCAAAAGAGCAAGCTCCAACGACGCTACTGACGTTATCAGTCAACGAGGCCTAGTGACGTCGCAACGAAAGGCGCCAAGAAAACGCGCCAAGGGACGCCGCAAGAGAGCAAGCTCCAACGACGCTACTGACGTTATCGCTCAACGAGGCCTAGTGACGTCGCAACGAAAGGCGCCAAGAAAACGCGCCAAGGGACGCCGCAAGAGAGCAAGCTCCAACAACGCTACCGACGTTATCGCTCAACGAGGCCTAGTGACGTCGCAACGAAACGCGCCAAGAAAACGCGCCAAGGGACGCCGCAAGAGAGCAAGCTCCAACAACGCTACCGACGTTATCGCTCAACGAGGCCTAGTGACGTCGCAACGAAAGGCGCCAAGAAAACTTGCCAAGGGACGCCGCAAGTGAGCAAGCTCTAACGACGCTACTGACGTTATCGCTCAACGAGGCCTAGTGACGTCGCAACGAAACGCCCCAAGAAAACGCGCCAAGGGACGCCGCAAGAGAGCAAGCTCCAACGACGCTACCGACGTTATCGCTCAACGAGGCCTAGTGACGTCGCAACGAAACGCGCCAAGAAAACGCGCCAAGGGACGCCGCAAGAGAGCAAGCTCCAACAACGCTACCGACGTTATCACTCAACGAGGCCTAGTGACGTCGCAACGAAAGGCGCCAAGAAAACGCGCCGAGGGATGCCGCAAAAGAGCAAGCTCCAACGACGCTACTGACGTTATCAGTCAACGAGGCCTAGTGACGTCGCAACGAAAGGCGCCAAGAAAACGCGCCAAGGGACGCCGCAAGAGAGCAAGCTCCAACGACGCTACTGACGTTATCGCTCAACGAGGCCTAGTGACGTCGCAACGAAAGGCGCCAAGAAAACGCGCCAAGGGACGCCGCAAGAGAGCAAGCTCCAACAACGCTACCGACGTTATCGCTCAACGAGGCCTAGTGACGTCGCAACGAAACGCGCCAAGAAAACGCGCCAAGGGACGCCGCAAGAGAGCAAGGTCCAACAACGCTACCGACGTTATCGCTCAACGAGGCCTAGTGACGTCGCAACGAAAGGCGCCAAGAAAACGCGCCAAGGGACGCCGCAAGTGAGCAAGCTCCAACGACGCTACTGACGTTATCGCTCAACGAGGCCTAGTGACGTCGCAACGAAACGCGCCAAGAAAACGCGCCAAGGGACGCCGCAAGAGAGCAAGCTCCAACGACGCTACTGACGTTATCACTCAACGAGGCCTAGTGACGTCGCAACGAAAGGCGCCAAGAAAACGCGCCAAGGGACGCCGCAAGAGAGCAAGCTCCAACGACGCTACTGACGTTATCGCTCAACGAGGCCTAGTGACGTCGCAACGAAAGGCGCCAAGAAAACGCGCCAAGGGCCGCCGCAAGAGAGCAAGCTCCAACAACGCTACCGACGTTATCACTCAACGAGGCCTAGTGACGTCGCAACGAAACGCGCCAAGGGACGCCGCAAGAGAGCAAGCTCCAACGACGCTACTGACGTTATCGCTCAACGACGCCTAGTGACGTCGCAACGAAACGCGCCAAGAAAACGCGCCAAGGACGCCGCAAGAGAGCAAGCTCCAACAACGCTACCGACGTTATCACTCAACGAGGCCTAGTGACGTCGCAACGAAAGGCGCCAAGAAAACGCGCCAAGGGACGCCGCAAGAGAGCAAGCTCCAACGACGCTACTGACGTCATCGCTCAACGAGGCCTAGTGACGTCGCAACGAAACGCGCCAAGAAAACGCGCCAAGGGACGCCGCAAGAGAGCAAGCTCCAACAACGCTACTGACGTTATCACTCAACGAGGCCTAGTGACGTCGCAACGAAAGGCGCCAAAAAAACGCGCCAAGGGACGCCGCAAAAGAGCAAGCTCCAACGACGCTACTGACGTTATCAGTCAACGAGACCTAGTGACGTCGCAACGAAAGGCGCCAAGAAAACGCGCCAAGGGACGCCGGAAGAGAGCAAGCTCCAACGACGCTACTTACGTTATCGCTCAACGAGGCCCAGTGACGTCGCAACGAAAGGCGCCAAGAAAACGCGCCAAGGGACGCCGCAAGAGAGCAAGCTCCAACAACGCTACCGACGTTATCGCTCAACGAGGCCTAGTGACGTCGCAACGAAAGGCGCCAAGAAAACGCGCCAAGGGACGCCGCAAGAGAGCTAGCTCCAACGACGCTACCGACGTTATCACTCAACGAGGCCTAGTGACGTCGCAACGAAAGGCGCCAAGAAAACGCGCCAAGGGACGCCGCAAAAGAGCAAGCTCCAACGACGCTACTGACGTTATCAGTCAACGAGGCCTAGTGATGTCGCAAAGAAAGGCGCCAAGAAAACGCGCCAAGGGACGCCGCAAGAGAGCAAGCTCCAACAACGCTACCGACGTTATCACTCAACGAGGCCTAGTGACGTCGCAACGAAAGGCGCCAAGAAAACGCGCCAAGGGACGCCGCAAAAGAGCAAGCTCCAACGACGCTACTGACGTTATCAGTCAACGAGGCCTAGTGACGTCGCAACGAAAGGCGCCAAGAAAACGCGCCAAGGGACGCCGCAAGAGAGCAAGCTCCAACGACGCTACTGACGTTATCGCTCAACGAGGCCCAGTGACGTCGCAACGAAAGGCGCCAAGAAAACGCGCCAAGGGACGCCGCAAGAGAGCAAGCTCCAACAACGCTACCGACGTTATAGCTCAACGAGGCCTAGAGACGTCGCAACGAAAGGCGCCAAGAAAACGCGCCAAGGGACGCCGCAAGAGAGCAAGCTCCAACGACGCTACTGACGTTATCGCTCAACGAGGCCCAGTGACGTCGCAACGAAACGCGCCAAGAAAACGCGCCAAGGGACGCCGCAAGAGAGCAAGCTCCAACGACGCTACCGACGTTATCACTCAACGAGGCCTAGTGACGTCGCAACGAAAGGCGCCAAGAAAACGCGCCAAGGGACGCCGCAAGAGAGCAAGCTCCAACGACGCTACTGACGTCATCGCTCAACGAGGCCTAGTGACGTCGCAACGAAACGCGCCAAGAAAACGCGCCAAGGGGCGCCGCAAGAGAGCAAGCTCCAACAACGCTACCGACGTTATCACTCAACGAGGCCTAGTGACGTCCCAACGAAAGGCGCCAAGAAAACGCGCCAAGGGACGCCGCAAAAGAGCAAGCTCCAACGACGCTACTGACGTTATCAGTCAACGAGGCCTAGTGACGTCGCAACGAAAGGCGCCAAGAAAACGCGCCAAGGGACGCCGCAAGAGAGCAAGCTCCAACGACGCTACTGACGTTATCGCTCAACGAGGCCCAGTGACGTCGCAACGAAAGGCGCCAAGAAAACGCGCCAAGGGACGCCGCCAGAGAGCAAGCTCCAACGACTCTACTGACGTTATCGCTCAACGAGGCCTAGTGACGTCGCAACGAAACGCGCCAAGAAAACGCGCTAAGGGACGCCGCAAGAGAGCAAGCTCCAACGACGCTACTGACGTTATCACTCAACGAGGCCTAGTGACGTCGCAACGAAACGCGCCAAGAAAACACGCCAAGGGACGCCGCAAGAGAGCAATCTCCAACGACGCTACTGACGTTATCGCTCAACGAGGCCTAGTGACGTCGCAACGAAACGCGCCAAGAAAACGCGCCAAGGGACGCCGCAAGAGAGCAAGCTCCAACGACGCTACTGACGTTATCGCTCAACGAGGCCTAGTGACGTCGCAACGAAACGCGCCAAGAAAACGCGCCAAGGGACGCCGCAAGAGAGCAAGCTCCAACAACGCTACCGACGTTATCACTCAACGAGGCCTAGTGACGTCGCAACGAAAGGCGCCAAGAAAACGCGCCAAGGGACGCCGCAAAAGAGCAAGCTCCAACGACGCTACTGACGTTATCAGTCAACGAGGCCTAGTGACGTCGCAACGAAAGGCGCCAAGAAAACGCGCCAAGGGACGCCGCAAGAGAGCAAGCTCCAACAACGCTACCGACGTTATCACTCAACGAGGCCTAGTGACGTCGCAACGAAATGCGCCAAGAAAACGCGCCAAGGGACGCCGCAAAAGAGCAAGATCCAACGACGCTACTGACGTTATCGCTCAACGAGGCCCAGTGACGTCGCAACGAAAGGCGCCAAGAAAACGCGCCAAGGGAGGCCGCAAGAGAGCAAGGTCCAACAACGCTACCGACGTTATCGCTCAACGAGGCCTAGTGACGTCGCAACGAAAGGCGCCAAGAAAACGCGCCAAGGGACGCCGCAAGTGAGCAAGCTCCAACGACGCTACTGACGTTATCGCTCAACGAGGCCTAGTGACGTCGCAACGAAACGCGCCAAGAAAACGCGCCAAGGGACGCCGCAAGAGAGCAAGCTCCAACGACGCTACTGACGTTATCACTCAACGAGGCCTAGTGACGTCGCAACGAAAGGCGCCAAGAAAACGCGCCAAGGGACGCCGCAAGAGAGCAAGCTCCAACGACGCTACTGACGTTATCGCTCAACGAGGCCTAGTGACGTCGCAACGAAACGCGCCAAGAAAACGCGCCAAGGGACGCCGCAAGAGAGCAAGCTCCAACAACGCTACCGACGTTATCACTCAACGAGGCCTAGTGACGTCGCAACGAAAGGCGCCAAGAAAACGCGCCAAGGGCCGCCGCAAAAGAGCAAGCTCCAACGACGCTACTGACGTTATCAGTCAACGAGGCCTAGTGACGTCGCAACGAAAGGCGCCAAGAAAACGCGCCAAGGGACGCCGCAAGAGAGCAAGCTCCAACGACGCTACTGACGTTATCGCTCAACGAGGCCTAGTGACGTCGCAACGAAAGGCGCCAAGAAAACGCGCCAAGGGACGCCGCAAGAGAGCAAGCTCCAACAACGCTACCGACGTTATCGCTCAACGAGGCCTAGTGACGTCGCAACGAAACGCGCCAAGAAAACGCGCCAAGGGACGCCGCAAGAGAGCAAGCTCCAACAACGCTACCGACGTTATCGCTCAACGAGGCCTAGTGACGTCGCAACAAAAGGCGCCAAGAAAACTAGCCAAGGGACGCCGCAAGTGAGCAAGCTCTAACGACGCTACTGACGTTATCGCTCAACGAGGCCTAGTGACGACGCAACGAAACGCGCCAAGAAAACGCGCCAACGGACGCCGCAAGAGAGCAAGCTCCAACGACGCTACCGACGTTATCGCTCAACGAGGCCTAGTGACGTCGCAACGAAACGCGCCAAGAAAACGCGCCAAGGGACGCCGCAAGAGAGCAAGCTCCAACAACGCTACCGACGTTATCACTCAACGAGGCCTAGTGACGTCGCAACGAAAGGCGCCAAGAAAACGCGCCGAGGGATGCCGCAAAAGAGCAAGCTCCAACGACGCTACTGACGTTATCAGTCAACGAGGCCTAGTGACGTCGCAACGAAAGGCGCCAAGAAAACGCGCCAAGGGACGCCGCAAGAGAGCAAGCTCCAACGACGCTACTGACGTTATCGCTCAACGAGGCCTAGTGACGTCGCAACGAAAGGCGCAAAGAAAACGCGCCAAGGGACGCCGCAAGAGAGCAAGCTCCAACAACGCTACCGACGTTATCGCTCAACGAGGCCTAGTGACGTCGCAACGAAACGCGCCAAGAAAACGCGCCAAGGGACGCCGCAAGAGAGCAAGGTCCAACAACGCTAGCGACGTTATCGCTCAACGAGGCCTAGTGACGTCGCAACGAAAGGCGCCAAGAAAACGCGCCAAGGGACGCCGCAAGTGAGCAAGCTCCAACGACGCTACTGACGTTATCGCTCAACGAGGCCTAGTGACGTCGCAACGAAAGGCGCCAAGAAAACGCGCCAAGGGCCGCCGCAAGAGAGCAAGCTCCAACAACGCTACTGACGTTATCACTCAACGAGGCCTAGTGACGTCGCAACGAAAGGCGCCAAGAAAACGCGCCAAGGGACGCCGCAAGTGAGCAAGCTCCAACGACGCTACTGACGTTATCACTCAACGAGGCCTAGTGACGTCGCAACGAAAGGCGCCAAGAAAACGCGCCAAGGGCCGCCGCAAGAGAGCAAGCTCCAACAACGCTACCGATGTTATCACTCAACGAGGCCTAGTGACGTCGCAACGAAAGGCGCCAAGAAAACGCGCCAAGGGACGCCGCAAGAGAGCAAGCTCCAACAACGCTACTGACGTTATCACTCAACGAGGCCTAGTGACGTCGCAACGAAAAGCGCCAAGAAAACGCGCCAAGGGACGCCGCAAGAGAGCAAGCTCCAACAACGCTACTGACGTTATCACTCAACGAGGCCTAGTGACGTCGCAACAAAACGCGCCAAGAAAACGCGCCAAGGGACGCCGCAAGTGAGCAAGCTCCAACGACGCTACTGACGTTATCACTCAACGAGGCCTAGTGACGTCGCAACGAAAGGCGCCAAGAAAACGCGCCAAGGGCCGCCGCAAGAGAGCAAGCTCCAACAACGCTACCGACGTTATCACTCAACGAGGCCTAGTGACGTCGCAACGAAAGGCGCCAAGAAAACGCGCCAAGGGACGCCGCAAGAGAGCAAGCTCCAACGACGCTACTGACGTTATCACTCAACGAGGCCTAGTGACGTCGCAACGAAAGGCGCCAAGAAAACGCGCCAAGGGCCGCCGCAAGTGAGCAAGCTCCAACGACGCTACTGACGTTATCACTCAACGAGGCCTAGTGACGTCGCAACGAAAGGCGCCAAGAAAACGCGCCAAGGGACGCCGCAAGTGAGCAAGCTCCAACGACGCTACTGACGTTATCACTCAACGAGGCCTAGTGACGTCGCAACGAAAGGCGCCAAGAAAACGCGCCAAGGGCCGCCGCAAGAGAGCAAGCTCCAACAACGCTACCGACGTTATCACTCAACGAGGCCTAGTGACGTCGCAACGAAAGGCGCCAAGAAAACGCGCCAAGGGACGCCGCAAGAGACCAAGCTCCAACAACGCTACCGACGTTATCACTCAACGAGGCCTAGTGACGTCGCAACGAAACGCGCCAAGAAAACGCGCCAAGGGCCGCCGCAAGAGAGCAAGCTCCAACAACGCTACCGACGTTATCACTCAACGAGGCCTAGTGACGTCGCAACGAAAGGCGCCAAGAAAACGCGCCAAGGGACGCCGCAAGAGAGCAAGCTCCAACAACGCTACTGACGTTATCACTCAACGAGGCCTAGTGACGTCGCAACGAAAGGCGCCCAGAAAACGCGCCAAGGGACGCCGCAAGTGAGCAAGCTCCAACGACGCTACTGACGTTATCGCTCAACGAGGCCTAGTGACGTCGCAACGAAACGCGCCAAGAAAACGCGCCAAGGGACGCCGCAAGAGAGCAAGCTCCAACGACGCTACTGACGTTATCACTCAACGAGGCCTAGTGACGTCGCAACGAAAGGCGCCAAGAAAACGCGCCAAGGGACGCCGCAAGAGAGCAAGGTCCAACGACGCTACTGACGTTATCGCTCAACGAGGCCTAGTGACGTCGCAACGAAACGCGCCAAGAAAACGCGCCAAGGGACGCCGCAAGAGAGCAAGCTCCAACAACGCTACCGACGTGATCACTCAACGAGGCCTAGTGACGTCGCAACGAAAGGCGCCAAGAAAACGCGCCAAGGGATGCCGCAAAAGAGCAAGCTCCAACGACGCTACTGACGTTATCAGTCAACGAGGCCTAGTAACGTCGCAACGAAAGGCGCCAAGAAAACGCGCCAAGGGACGCCGCAAGAGAGCAAGCTCCAACGACGCTACTGACGTTATCGCTCAACGAGGCCTAGTGACGTCGCAACGAAAGGCGCCAAGAAAACGCGCCAAGGGACGCCGCAAGAGAGCAAGCTCCAACAACGCTACCGACGTTATCGCTCAACGAGGCCTAGTGACGTCGCAACGAAAGGCGCCAAGAAAACGCGCCAAGGGACGCCGCAAGAGAGCTAGGTCCAACAACGCTACCGACGTTATCGCTCAACGAGGCCTAGTGACGTCGCAACGAAAGGCGCCAAGAAAACGCGCTAAGGGACGCCGCAAGTGGGCAAGCTCCAACGACGCTACAGACGTTATCGCTCAACGAGGCCTAGTGACGTCGCAACGAAACGCGCCAAGGGACGCCGCAAGAGAGCAAGCTCCAACGACGCTACTGACGTTATCACTCAACGAGGCCTAGTGACGTCGCAACGAAAGGCGCCAAGAAAACGCGCCAAGGGACGCCGCAAGAGAGCAAGCTCCAACGACGCTACTGACGTTATCGCTCAACGAGGCCTAGTGACGTCGCAACGAAACGCGCCAAGAAAACGCGCCAAGGGACGCCGCAAGAGAGCAAGCTCCAACAACGCTACCGACGTTATCACTCAACGAGGCCTAGTGACGTCGCAACGAAAGGCGCCAAGAAAACGCGCCAAGGGACGCCGCAAGAGAGCAAGCTCCAACGACGCTACTGACGTTATCACTCAACGAGGCCTAGTGACGTCGCAACGAAAGGCGCCAAGAAAACGCGCCAAGGGACGCCGCAAGAGAGCAAGCTCCAACAACGCTACTGACGTTATCGCTCAACGAGGCCTAGTGACGTCGCAACGAAAGGCGCCAAGAAAACGCCCCAAGGGACGCCGCAAGAGAGCAAGCTCCAACAACGCTACCGACGTTATCACTCAACGAGGCCTAGTGACGTCGCAACGAAAGGCGCCAAGAAAACGCGCCAAGGGACGCCGCAACAGAGCAAGCTCCAACAACGCTACCGACGTTATCACTCAACGAGGCCTAGTGACGTCGCAACGAAAGGCGCCAAGAAAACGCGCCAAGGGACGCCGCAAGAGAGCAAGCTCCAAAAACGCTACCGACGTTATCACTCAACGAGGCCTAGTGACGTCGCAACGAAAGCGCCAAGAAAACGCGCCAAGGGACGCCGCAAGAGAGGAAGCTCCAACAACGCTACCGACGTTATCACTCAACGAGGCCTAGTGACGTCGCAACGAAACGCGCCAAGAAAACGCGCCAAGGGACGCCGCAAGAGAGCAAGCTCCAACGACGCTACTGACGTTATCAGTCAACGAGGCCTAGTGACGTCGCAACGAACGGCGCCAAGAAAACGCGCCAAGGGACGCCGCAAGAGAGCAAGCTCCAACGACGCTACTGACGTTATCGCTCAACGAGGCCTAGTGACGTCGCAACGAAACGCGCCAAGAAAACGCGCCAAGGGACGCCGCAAGAGAGCAAGCTCCAACAACGCTACCGACGTTATCACTCAACGAGGCCTAGTGACGTCGCAACGAAAGGCGCCAAGAAAACGCGCCAAGGGATGCCGCAAAAGAGCAAGCTCCAACGACGCTACTGACGTTATCAGTCAACGAGGCCTAGTGACGTCGCAACGAAAGGCGCCAAGAAAACGCGCCAAGGGACGCCGCAAGAGAGCAAGCTCCAACGACGCTACTGACGTTATCGCTCAACGAGGCCTAGTGACGTCGCAACGAAAGGCGCCAAGAAAACGCGCCAAGGGACGCCGCAAGAGAGCAAGCTCCAACAACGCTACCGACGTTATCGCTCAACGAGGCCTAGTGACGTCGCAACGAAACGCGCCAAGAAAACGCGCCAAGGGACGCCGCAAGTGAGCAAGCTCCAGCGACGCTACTGACGTTATCACTCAACGAGGCCTAGTGACGTCGCAACGAAAGGCGCCAAGAAAACGCGCCAAGGGCCGCCGCAAGAGAGCAAGCTCCAACAACGCTACCGACGTTATCACTCAACGAGGCCTAGTGACGTCGCAACGAAAGGCGCCAAGAAAACGCGCCAAGGGACGCCGCAAGAGAGCAAGCTCCAACGACGCTACTGACGTTATCACTCAACGAGGCCTAGTGCCGTCGCAACGGAAGGCGCCAAGAAAACGCGCCAAGGGCCGCCGCAAGTGAGCAAGCTCCAACGACGCTACTGACGTTATCACTCAACGAGGCCTAGTGACGTCGCAACGAAAGGCGCCAAGAAAACGCGCCAAGGGACGCCGCAAGTGAGCAAGCTCCAACGACGCTACTGACGTTATCACTCAACGAGGCCTAGTGACGTCGCAACGAAAGGCGCCAAGAAAACGCGCCAAGGGCCGCCGCAAGAGAGCAAGCTCCAACAACGCTACCGACGTTATCACTCAACGAGGCCTAGTGACGTCGCAACGAAAGGCGCCAAGAAAACGCGCCAAGGGACGCCGCAAGAGAGCAAGCTCCAACAACGCTACCGACGTTATCACTCAACGAGGCCTAGTGACGTCGCAACGAAACGCGCCAAGAAAACGCGCCAAGGGCCGCCGCAAGAGAGCAAGCTCCAACAACGCTACCGACGTTATCACTCAACGAGGCCTAGTGACGTCGCAACGAAAGGCGCCAAGAAAACGCGCCAAGGGACGCCGCAAGAGAGCAAGCTCCAACAACGCTACTGACGTTATCACTCAACGAGGCCTAGTGACGTCGCAACGAAAGGCGCCAAGAAAACGCGCCAAGGGACGCCGCAAGTGAGCAAGCTCCAACGACGCTACTGACGTTATCGCTCAACGAGGCCTAGTGACGTCGCAACGAAACGCGCCAAGAAAACGCGCCAAGGGACGCCGCAAGAGAGCAAGCTCCAACGACGCTACTGACGTTATCACTCAACGAGGCCTAGTGACGTCGCAACGAAAGGCGCCAAGAAAACGCGCCAAGGGACGCCGCAAGAGAGCAAGCTCCAACGACGCTACTGACGTTATCGCTCAACGAGGCCTAGTGACGTCGCAACGAAACGCGCCAAGAAAACGCGCCAAGGGACGCCGCAAGAGAGCAAACTCCAACAACGCTACCGACGTGATCACTCAACGAGGCCTAGTGACGTCGCAACGAAAGGCGCCAAGAAAACGCGCCAAGGGATGCCGCAAAAGAGCAAGCTCCAACGACGCTACTGACGTTATCAGACAACGAGGCCTAGTGACGTCGCAACGAAAGGCGCCAAGAAAACGCGCCAAGGGACGCCGCAAGAGAGCAAGCTCCAACGACGCTACTGACGTTATCGCTCAACGAGGCCTAGTGACGTCGCAACGAAAGGCGCCAAGAAAACGCGCCAAGGGACGCCGCAAGAGAGCAAGCTCCAACAACGCTACCGACGTTATCGCTCAACGAGGCCTAGTGACGTCGCAACGAAAGGCGCCAAGAAAACGCGCCAAGGGACGCCGCAAGAGAGCTAGGTCCAACAACGCTACCGACGTTATCGCTCAACGAGGCCTAGTGACGTCGCAACGAAAGGCGCCAAGAAAACGCGCCAAGGGACGCCGCAAGTGAGCAAGCTCCAACGACGCTACTGACGTTATCGCTCAACGAGGCCTAGTGACGTCGCAACGAAACGCGCCAAGAAAACGCGCCAAGGGACGCCGCAAGAGAGCAAGCTCCAACGACGCTACTGACGTTATCACTCAACGAGGCCTAGTGACGTCGCAACGAAAGGCGCCAAGAAAACGCGCCAAGGGACGCCGCAAGAGAGCAAGCTCCAACGACGCTACTGACGTTATCGCTCAACGAGGCCTAGTGACGTCGCAACGAAACGCGCCAAGAAAACGCGCCAAGGGACGCCGCAAGAGAGCAAGCTCCAACAACGCTACCGACGTTATCACTCAACGAGGCCTAGTGACGTCGCAACGAAAGGCGCCAAGAAAACGCGCCAAGGGACGCCGCAAGAGAGCAAGCTCCAACGACGCTACTGACGTTATCACTCAACGAGGCCTAGTGACGTCGCAACGAAAGGCGCCAAGAAAACGCGCCGAGGGACGCCGCAAGAGAGCAAGCCCCAACAACGCTACTGACGTTATCGCTCAACGAGGCCTAGTGACGTCGCAACGAAAGGCGCCAAGAAAACGCCCCAAGGGACGCCGCAAGAGAGCAAGCTCCAACAACGCTACCGACGTTACCACTCAACGAGGCCTAGTGACGTCGCAACGAAAGGCGCCAAGAAAACGCGCCAAGGGACGCCGCAAGAGAGCAAGCTCCAACAACGCTACCGACGTTATCACTCAACGAGGCCTAGTGACGTCGCAACGAAAGCGCCAAGAAAACGCGCCAAGGGACGCCGCAAGAGAGCAAGCTCCAACAACGCTACCGACGTTATCACTCAACGAGGCCTAGTGACGTCGCGACGAAACGCGCCAAGAAAACGCGCCAAGGGACGCCGCAAGAGAGCAAGCTCCAACGACGCTACTGACGTTATCAGTCAACGAGGCCTAGTGACGTCGCAACGAAAGGCGCCAAGAAAACGCGCCAAGGGACGCCGCAAGAGAGCAAGCTCCAACGACGCTACTGACGTTATCGCTCAACGAGGCCTAGTGACGTCGCAACGAAACGCGCCAAGAAAACGTGCCAAGGGACGCCGCAAGAGAGCAAGCTCCAACAACGCTACCGACGTTATCACTCAACGAGGCCTAGTGACGTCGCAACGAAAGGCTCCAAGAAAACGCGCCAAGGGATGCCGCAAAAGAGCAAGCTCCAACGACGCTACTGACGTTATCAGTCAACGAGGCCTAGTGACGTCGCAACGAAAGGCGCCAAGAAAACGCGCCAAGGGACGCCGCAAGAGAGCAAGCTCCAACGACGCTACTGACGTTATCGCTCAACGAGGCCTAGTGACGTCGCAACGAAAGGCGCCAAGAAAACGCGCCAAGGGACGCCGCAAGAGAGCAAGCTCCAACAACGCTACCGACGTTATCGCTCAACGAGGCCTAGTGACGTCGCAACGAAAGGCGCCAAGAAAACGCGCCAAGGGACGCCGCAAGAGAGCAAGGTCCAACAACGCTACCGACGTTATCGCTCAACGAGGCCTAGTGACGTCGCAACGAAAGGCGCCAAGAAAACGCGCCAAGGGACGCCGCAAGTGAGCAAGCTCCAACGACGCTACTGACGTTATCGCTCAACGAGGCCTAGTGACGTCGCAACGAAACGCGCCAAGAAAACGCGCCAAGGGACGCCGCAAGAGAGCAAGCTCCAACGACGCTACTGACGTTATCACTCAACGAGGCCTAGTGACGTCGCAACGAAAGGCGCCAAGAAAACGCGCCAAGGGACGCCGCAAGAGAGCAAGCTCCAACGACGCTACTGACGTTATCGCTCAACGAGGCCTAGTGACGTCGCAACGAAACGCGCCAAGAAAACGCGCCAAGGGACGCCGCAAGAGAGCAAGCTCCAACAACGCTACCGACGTTATCACTCAACGAGGCCTAGTGACGTCGCAACGAAAGGCGCCAAGAAAACGCGCCAAGGGACGCCGCAAGAGAGCAAGCTCCAACAACGCTACTGACGTTATCGCTCAACGAGGCCTAGTGACGTCGCAACGAAAGGCGCCAAGAAAACGCGCCAAGGGACGCCGCAAGAGAGCAAGCTCCAACAACGCTACCGACGTTATCACTCAACGAGGCCTAGTGACGTCGCAACGAAAGGCGCCAAGAAAACGCGCCAAGGGACGCCGCAAGAGAGCAAGCTCTAACAACGCTACCGACGTTATCACTCAACGAGGCCTAGTGACGTCGCAACGAAAGGCGCCAAGAAAACGCGCCAAGGGACGCCGCAAGAGAGCAAGCTCCAACAACGCTACCGACGTTATCACTCAACGAGGCCTAGTGACGTCGCAACGAAACGCGCCAAGAAAACGCGCCAAGGGACGCCGCAAGAGAGCAAGCTCCAACGACGCTACTGACGTTATCAGTCAACGAGGCCTAGTGACGTCGCAACGAAAGGCGCCAAGAAAACGCGCCAAGGGACGCCGCAAGAGAGCAAGCTCCAACGACGCTACTGACGTTATCGCTCAACGAGGCGTAGTGACGTCGCAACGAAAGGCGCCAAGAAAACGCGCCAAGGGACGCCGCAAGAGAGCAAGCTCCAACAACGCTACCGACGTTATCGCTCAACGAGGCCTAGTGACGTCGCAACGAAACGCGCCAAGAAAACGCGCCAAGGGACGCCGCAAGAGAGCAAGCTCCAACAACGCTACCGACGTTATCGCTCAACGAGGCCTAGTGACGTCGCAACGAAAGGCGCCAAGAAAACGCGCCAAGGGACGCCGCAAGAGAGCAAGCTCCAACAACGCTACCGACGTTATCGCTCAACGAGGCCTAGTGACGTCGCAACGAAACGCGCCAAGAAAACGCGCCAAGGGACGCCGCAAGAGAGCAAGCTCCAACAACGCTACCGACGTTATCGCTCAACGAGGCCTAGTGACGTCGCAACGAAAGGCGCCAAGAAAACGCGCCAAGGGACGCCGCAAGTGAGCAAGCTCCAACGACGCTACTGACGTTATTGCTCAACGAGGCCTAGTGACGTCGCAACGAATTAACGCGCCAAGAAAACGCGCCAAGGGACGCCGCAAGAGAGCAAGCTCCAACGACGCTACTGACGTTATCACTCAACGAGGCCTAGTGACGTCGCAACGAATGGCGCCAAGAAAACGCGCCAAGGGACGCCGCAAGAGAGCAAGCTCAAACGACGCTACTGACGTTATCGCTCAACGAGGCCTAGTGACGTCGCAACGAAAGGCGCCAAGAAAACGCGCCAAGGGATGCCGCAAAAGAGCAAGCTCCAACGACGCTACTGACGTTATCAGTCAACGAGGCCTAGTGACGTCGCAACGAAACGCGCCAAGAAAACGCGCCAAGGGACGCCGCAAGAGAGCAAGCTCCAACGACGCTACTGACGTTATCACTCAACGAGGCCTAGTGACGTCGCAACGAAAGGCGCCAAGAAAACGCGCCAAGGGACGCCGCAAGAGAGCAAGCTCAAACGACGCTACTGACGTTATCGCTCAACGAGGCCTAGTGACGTCGCAACGAAAGGCGCCAAGAAAACGCGCCAAGGGATGCCGCAAAAGAGCAAGCTCCAACGACGCTACTGACGTTATCAGTCAACGAGGCCTAGTGACGTCGCAACGAAAGGCGCCAAGAAAACGCGCCAAGGGACGCCGCAAGAGAGCAAGCTTCAACGACGCTACTGACGTTATCGCTCAACGAGGCCTAGTGACGTCGCAACGAAAGGCGCCAAGAAAACGCGCCAAGGGACGCCGCAAGAGAGCAAGCTCCAACGACGCTACTGACGTTATCGCTCAACGAGGCCTAGTGACGTCGCAACGAAACGCGCCAAGAAAACGCGCCAAGGGACGCCGCAAGAGAGCAAGCTCCAACAACGCTACCGACGTTATCACTCAACGAGGCCTAGTGACGTCGCAACGAAAGGCGCCAAGAAAACGCGCCAAGGGACGCCGCAAGAGAGCAAGCTCCAACAACGCTACCGACGTTATCGCTCAACGAGGCCTAGTGACGTCGCAACGAAACGCGCCAAGAAAACGCGCCAAGGGACGCCGCCAGAGAGCAAGCTCCAACAACGCTACCGACGTTATCGCTCAACGAGGCCTAGTGACGTCGCAACGAAAGGCGCCAAGAAAACGCGCCAAGGGACGCCGCAAGTGAGCAAGCTCCAACGACGCTACTGACGTTATCGCTCAACGAGGCCTAGTGACGTCGCAACGAAACGCGCCAAGAAAACGCGCCAAGGGACGCCGCAAGAGAGCAAGCTCCAACGACGCTACTGACGTTATCACTCAACGAGGCCTAGTGACGTCGCAACGAAAGGCGCCAAGAAAACGCGCCAAGGGACGCCGCAAGAGAGCAAGCTCCAACGACGCTACTGCCGTTATCGCTCAACGAGGCCTAGTGACGTCGCAACGAAACGCGCCAAGAAAACGCGCCAAGGGACGCCGCAAGAGAGCAAGCTCCAACAACGCTACCGACGTTATCACTCAACGAGGCCTAGTGACGTCGCAACGAAAGGCGCCAAGAAAACGCGCCAAGGGATGCCGCAAAAGAGCAAGCTCCAACGACGCTACTGACGTTATCAGTCAACGAGGCCTAGTGACGTCGCAACGAAAGGCGCCAAGAAAACGCGCCAAGGGACGCCGCAAGAGAGCAAGCTCCAACGACGCTACTGACGTTATCGCTCAACGAGGCCTAGTGACGTCGCAACGAAAGGCGCCAAGAAAACGCGCCAAGGGACGCCGCAAGAGAGCAAGCTCCAACAACGCTACCGACGTTATCACTCAACGAGGCCTAGTGACGTCGCAACGAAACGCGCCAAGAAAACGCGCCAAGGGACGCCGCAAGAGAGCAAGCTCCAACAACGCTAGCGACGTTATCGCTCAACGAGGCCTAGTGACGTCGCAACGAAAGGCGCCAAGAAAACGCGCCAAGGGACGCCGCAAGAGAGAAAGCTCCAACGACGCTACTGACGTTATCGCTCAACGAGGCCTAGTGACGTCGCAACGAAACGCGCCAAGAAAACGCGCCAAGGGACGCCGCAAGAGAGCAAGCTCCAACAACGCTACCGACGTTATCACTCAACGAGGCCTAGTGACGTCACAACGAAAGGCGCCAAGAAAACGCGACAAGGGACGCCGCAAAAGAGCAAGCTCCAACGACGCAACTGACGTTATCAGTCAACGAGGCCTAGTGACGTCGCAACGAAAGGCGCCAAGAAAACGCGCCAAGGGACGTCGCAAGAGAGCAAGCTCCAACGACGCTACTGACGTTATCGCTCAACAAGGCCTAGTGACGTCGCAACGACAGGCGCCAAGAAAACGCGCCAAGGGACGCCGCAAGAGAGCAAGCTCCAACGACGCTACCAACGTTATCACTCAACGAGGCCTAGTGACGTCGCAACGAAAGGCGCCAAGAAAACGCGCCAAGGGACGACGCAAGAGAGCAAGCTCCAACGACGCTACTGACGTTATCGCTCAACGAGGCCTAGTGACGTCGCAACGAAAGGCGCCAAGAAAACGCGCCAAGGGACGCCGCAAGAGAGCAAGCTCCAACAACGCTACCGACGTTATCACTCAACGAGGCCTAGTGACGTCGTAACGAAAGGCGCCAAGAAAACGCGCCAAGGGACGCCGCAAGAGAGCAAGCTCCAACGACGCTACTGACGTTATCGCTCAACGAGGCCTAGTGACGTCGCAACGAAACGCGCCAAGAAAACGCGCCAAGGGACGCCGCAAGAGAGCAAGCTCCAACGACGCTACTGACGTTATCACTCAACGAGGCCTAGTGACGTCGCAACGAAACGCGCCAAAAAAACGCGCCAAGGGACGCCGCAAGAGAGCAAGCTCCAACGACGCTACTGACGTTATCACTCAACGAGGCCTAGTGACGTCGCAACGAAAGGCGCCAAGAAAACGCGCCAAGGGACGCCGCAAGAGAGCAAGCTCCAACGACGCTACTGACGTTATCGCTCAACGAGGCCTAGTGACGTCGCAACGAAACGCGCCAAGAAAACGCGCCAAGGGACGCTGCAAGAGAGCAAGCTCCAACGACGCTACTGACGTTATCGCTCAACGAGGCCTAGTGACGTCGCAACGAAACGCGCCAAGAAAACGCGCCAAGGGACGCCGCAAGAGAGCAAGCTCCAACGACGCTACTGACGTTATCGCTCAACGAGGCCTAGTGACGTCGCAACGAAACGCGCCAAGAAAACGCGCCAAGGGACGCCGCAAGAGAGCAAGCTCCAACGACGCTACTGACGTTATCGCTCAACGAAGCCTAGTGACGTCGCAACAAAACGCGCCAAGAAAACGCGCCAAGGGACGCCGCAAGAGAGCAAGCTCCAACGACGCTACTGACGTTATCGCTCAACGAGGCCTAGTGACGTCGCAACGAAACGCGCCAAGAAAACGTGCCAAGGGACGCCGCAAGAGAGCAAGCTCCAACGACGCTACTGACGTTATCGCTCAACGAGGCCTAGTGACGTCGCAACCAAAGGCGCCAAGAAAACGCGCCAAGGAACGCCGCAAGAGAGCAAGCTCCAAGGACGCTACCGACGTTATCACTCAACGAGGCCTAGTGACGTCGCAACGAAACGCGCCAAGAAAACGTGCCAAGGGACGCCGCAAGAGAGCAAGCTCCAACGACGCTACTGACGTTATCGCTCAACGAGGCCTAGTGACGTCGCAACCAAAGGCGCCAAGAAAACGCGCCGAGGGACGCCGCAAGAGAGCAAGCTCCAACGACGCTACTGACGTTATCGCTCAACGAGGCCTAGTGACGTCGCAACAAAACGCGCCAAGAAAACGCGCCAAGGGACGCCGCAAGAGAGCGAGCCCCAGCGACGCTACCGACGTTATCACTCAACGAGGCCTAGTGACGTCGCAACGAAAGGCGCCAAGAAAACGCGCCAAGGGACGCCGCAAGAGAGCAAGCTCCAACGACGCTACCGACGTTATCACTCAACGAGGCCTAGTGACGTCGCAACCAAAGGCGCCAAGAAAACGCGCCAAGGGACGCCGCAAGAGAGCGAGCTCCAACGATGCTACCGACGTTATCACTCAACGAGGCCTAGTGACGTCGCAACGAAACGCGCCAAGAAAACGCGCCAAGGGAAGCCGCAAGAGAGCAAGCTCCAACGACGCTACCGACGTTATCACTCAACGAGGCCTAGTGACGTCGCAACGAAACGCGCCAAGAAAACGCGCCAAGGGACGCCGCAAGAGAGCAAGCTCCAACGACGCTACTGACGTTATCAGTCAACGAGGCCTAGTGACGTCGCAACGAAAGGCGCCAAGAAAACGCGCCAAGGGACGCCGCAAGAGAGCAAGCTCCAACGACGCTACTGACGTTATCGCTCAACGAGGCGTAGTGACGTCGCAACGAAAGGCGCCAAGAAAACGCGCCAAGGGTCGCCGCAAGAGAGCAAGCTCCAACAACGCTACCGACGTTATCGCTCAACGAGGCCTAGTGACGTCGCAACGAAACGCGCCAAGAAAACGCGCCAAGGGACGCCGCAAGAGAGCAAGCTCCAACAACGCTACCGACGTTATCGCTCAACGAGGCCTAGTGACGTCGCAACGAAAGGCGCCAAGAAAACGCGCCAAGGGACGCCGCAAGAGAGCAAGCTCCAACAACGCTACCGACGTTATCGCTCAACGAGGCCTAGTGACGTCGCAACGAAACGCGCCAAGAAAACGCGCCAAGGGACGCCGCAAGAGAGCAAGCTCCAACAACGCTACCGACGTTATCGCTCAACGAGGCCTAGTGACGTCGCAACGAAAGGCGCCAAGTAAACGCGCCAAGGGACGCCGCAAGTGAGCAATCTCCAACGACGCTACTGACGTTATCGCTCAACGAGGCCTAGTGACGTCGCAACGAAACGCGCCAAGAAAACGCGCCAAGGGACGCCGCAAGAGAGCAAGCTCCAACGACGCTACTGACGTTATCACTCAACGAGGCCTAGTGACGTCGCAACGAATGGCGCCAAGAAAACGCGCCAAGGGACGCCGCAAGAGAGCAAGCTCAAACGACGCTACTGACGTTATCGCTCAACGAGGCCTAGTGACGTCGGAACGAAAGGCGCCAAGAAAACGCGCCAAGGGATGCCGCAAAAGAGCAAGCTCCAACGACGCTACTGACGTTATCAGTCAACGAGGCCTAGTGACGTCGCAACGAAACGCGCCAAGAAAACGTGCCAAGGGACGCCGCAAGAGAGCAAGCTCCAACGACGCTGCTGACGTTATCACTCAACGAGGCCTAGTGACGTCGCAACGAAAGGCGCCAAGAAAACGCGCCAAGGGACGCCGCAAGAGAGCAAGCTCAAACGACGCTACTGACGTTATCGCTCAACGAGGCCTAGTGACGTCGCAACGAAAGGCGCCAAGAAAACGCGCCAAGGGATGCCGCAAAAGAGCAAGCTCCAACGACGCTACTGACGTTATCAGTCAACGAGGCCTAGTGACGTCGCAACGAAAGGCGCCAAGAAAACGCGCCAAGGGACGCCGCAAGAGAGCAAGCTCCAACGACGCTACTGACGTTATCGCTCAACGAGGCCTAGTGACGTCGCAACGAAAGGCGCCAAGAAAACGCGCCAAGGGACGCCGCAAGAGAGCAAGCTCCAACAACGCTACCGACGTTATCGCTCAACGAGGCCTAGTGACGTCGCAACGAAACGCGCCAAGAAAACGCGCCAAGGGACGCCGCAAGAGAGCAAGCTCCAACAACGCTAGCGACGTTATCGCTCAACGAGGCCTAGTGACGTCGCAACGAAAGGCGCCAAGAAAACGCGCCAAGGGACGCCGCAAGAGAGCAAGCTCCAACGACGCTACTGACGTTATCGCTCAACGAGGCCTAGTGACGTCGCAACGAAACGCGCCAAGAAAACGCGCCAAGGGACGCCGCAAGAGAGCAAGCTCCAACAACGCTACCGACGTTATCACTCAACGAGGCCTAGTGACGTCGCAACGAAAGGCGCCAAGAAAACGCGCCAAGGGACGCCGCAAGAGAGCAAGCTCCAACGACGCTACTGACGTTATCGCTCAACGAGGCCCAGTGACGTCGCAACGAAAGGCGCCAAGAAAACGCGCCAAGGGACGCCGCAAGAGAGCAAGCTCCAACAACGCTACCGACGTTATAGCTCAACGAGGCCTAGAGACGTCGCAACGAAAGGCGCCAAGAAAACGCGCCAAGGGACGCCGCAAGAGAGCAAGCTCCAACGACGCTACTGACGTTATCGCTCAACGAGGCCCAGTGACGTCGCAACGAAACGCGCCAAGAAAACGCGCCAAGGGACGCCGCAAGAGAGCAAGCTCCAACAACGCTACCGACGTTATAGCTCAACGAGGCCTAGAGACGTCGCAACGAAAGGCGCCAAGAAAACGCGCCAAGGGACGCCGCAAGAGAGCAAGCTCCAACGACGCTACTGACGTTATCGCTCAACGAGGCCCAGTGACGTCGCAACGAAACGCGCCAAGAAAACGCGCCAAGGGACGCCGCAAGAGAGCAAGCTCCAACGACGCTACCGACGTTATCACTCAACGAGGCCTAGTGACGTCGCAACGAAAGGCGCCAAGAAAACGCGCCAAGGGACGCCGCAAGAGAGCAAGCTCCAACGACGCTACTGACGTCATCGCTCAACGAGGCCTAGTGACGTCGCAACGAAACGCGCCAAGAAAACGCGCCAAGGGGCGCCGCAAGAGAGCAAGCTCCAACAACGCTACCGACGTTATCACTCAACGAGGCCTAGTGACGTCCCAACGAAAGGCGCCAAGAAAACGCGCCAAGGGACGCCGCAAAAGAGCAAGCTCCAACGACGCTACTGACGTTATCAGTCAACGAGGCCTAGTGACGTCGCAACGAAAGGCGCCAAGAAAACGCGCCAAGGGACGCCGCAAGAGAGCAAGCTCCAACGACGCTACTGACGTTATCGCTCAACGAGGCCCAGTGACGTCGCAACGAAAGGCGCCAAGAAAACGCGCCAAGGGACGCCGCCAGAGAGCAAGCTCCAACGACTCTACTGACGTTATCGCTCAACGAGGCCTAGTGACGTCGCAACG
Source organism: Ixodes scapularis (assembly GCF_016920785.2). Taxonomy (NCBI): domain Eukaryota; kingdom Metazoa; phylum Arthropoda; class Arachnida; order Ixodida; family Ixodidae; genus Ixodes; species Ixodes scapularis. The sequence goes on from NW_024609837.1 coordinate 79,356,619, forward strand.
AAACGCGCCAAGAAAACGCGCTAAGGGACGCCGCAAGAGAGCAAGCTCCAACGACGCTACTGACGTTATCACTCAACGAGGCCTAGTGACGTCGCAACGAAACGCGCCAAGAAAACACGCCAAGGGACGCCGCAAGAGAGCAAGCTCCAACGACGCTACTGACGTTATCGCTCAACGAGGCCTAGTGACGTCGCAACGAAACGCGCCAAGAAAACGCGCCAAGGGACGCCGCAAGAGAGCAAGCTCCAACGACGCTACTGACGTTATCGCTCAACGAGGCCTAGTGACGTCGCAACGAAACGCGCCAAGAAAACGCGCCAAGGGACGCCGCAAGAGAGCAAGCTCCAACAACGCTACCGACGTTATCACTCAACGAGGCCTAGTGACGTCGCAACGAAAGGCGCCAAGAAAACGCGCCAAGGGACGCCGCAAAAGAGCAAGCTCCAACGACGCTACTGACGTTATCAGTCAACGAGGCCTAGTGACGTCGCAACGAAAGGCGCCAAGAAAACGCGCCAAGGGACGCCGCAAGAGAGCAAGCTCCAACAACGCTACCGACGTTATCACTCAACGAGGCCTAGTGACGTCGCAACGAAATGCGCCAAGAAAACGCGCCAAGGGACGCCGCAAAAGAGCAAGATCCAACGACGCTACTGACGTTATCGCTCAACGAGGCCCAGTGACGTCGCAACGAAAGGCGCCAAGAAAACGCGCCAAGGGAGGCCGCAAGAGAGCAAGGTCCAACAACGCTACCGACGTTATCGCTCAACGAGGCCTAGTGACGTCGCAACGAAAGGCGCCAAGAAAACGCGCCAAGGGACGCCGCAAGTGAGGAAGCTCCAACGACGCTACTGACGTTATCGCTCAACGAGGCCTAGTGACGTCGCAACGAAACGCGCCAAGAAAACGCGCCAAGGGACGCCGCAAGAGAGCAAGCTCCAACGACGCTACTGACGTTATCACTCAACGAGGCCTAGTGACGTCGCAACGAAAGGCGCCAAGAAAACGCGCCAAGGGACGCCGCAAGAGAGCAAGCTCCAACGACGCTACTGACGTTATCGCTCAACGAGGCCTAGTGACGTCGCAACGAAACGCGCCAAGAAAACGCGCCAAGGGACGCCGCAAGAGAGCAAGCTCCAACAACGCTACCGACGTTATCACTCAACGAGGCCTAGTGACGTCGCAACGAAAGGCGCCAAGAAAACGCGCCAAGGGCCGCCGCAAAAGAGCAAGCTCCAACGACGCTACTGACGTTATCAGTCAACGAGGCCTAGTGACGTCGCAACGAAAGGCGCCAAGAAAACGCGCCAAGGGACGCCGCAAGAGAGCAAGCTCCAACGACGCTACTGACGTTATCGCTCAACGAGGCCTAGTGACGTCGCAACGAAAGGCGCCAAGAAAACGCGCCAAGGGACGCCGCAAGAGAGCAAGCTCCAACAACGCTACCGACGTTATCGCTCAACGAGGCCTAGTGACGTCGCAACGAAACGCGCCAAGAAAACGCGCCAAGGGACGCCGCAAGAGAGCAAGCTCCAACAACGCTACCGACGTTATGGCTCAACGAGGCCTAGTGACGTCGCAACAAAAGGCGCCAAGAAAACTAGCCAAGGGACGCCGCAAGTGAGCAAGCTCTAACGACGCTACTGACGTTATCGCTCAACGAGGCCTAGTGACGTCGCAACGAAAGGCGCCAAGAAAACGCGCCAAGGGACGCCGCAAGAGAGCAAGCTCCAACGACGCTACTGACGTTATCGCTCAACGAGGCCTAGTGACGTCGCAACGAAAGGCGCAAAGAAAACGCGCCAAGGGACGCCGCAAGAGAGCAAGCTCCAACAACGCTACCGACGTTATCGCTCAACGAGGCCTAGTGACGTCGCAACGAAACGCGCCAAGAAAACGCGCCAAGGGACGCCGCAAGAGAGCAAGGTCCAACAACGCTAGCGACGTTATCGCTCAACGAGGCCTAGTGACGTCGCAACGAAAGGCGCCAAGAAAACGCGCCAAGGGACGCCGCAAGTGAGCAAGCTCCAACGACGCTACTGACGTTATCGCTCAACGAGGCCTAGTGACGTCGCAACGAAAGGCGCCAAGAAAACGCGCCAAGGGCCGCCGCAAGAGAGCAAGCTCCAACAACGCTACTGACGTTATCACTCAACGAGGCCTAGTGACGTCGCAACGAAAGGCGCCAAGAAAACGCGCCAAGGGACGCCGCAAGTGAGCAAGCTCCAACGACGCTACTGACGTTATCACTCAACGAGGCCTAGTGACGTCGCAACGAAAGGCGCCAAGAAAACGCGCCAAGGGCCGCCGCAAGAGAGCAAGCTCCAACAACGCTACCGATGTTATCACTCAACGAGGCCTAGTGACGTCGCAACGAAAGGCGCCAAGAAAACGCGCCAAGGGACGCCGCAAGAGAGCAAGCTCCAACAACGCTACTGACGTTATCACTCAACGAGGCCTAGTGACGTCGCAACGAAAAGCGCCAAGAAAACGCGCCAAGGGACGCCGCAAGAGAGCAAGCTCCAACAACGCTACTGACGTTATCACTCAACGAGGCCTAGTGACGTCGCAACAAAACGCGCCAAGAAAACGCGCCAAGGGACGCCGCAAGTGAGCAAGCTCCAACGACGCTACTGACGTTATCACTCAACGAGGCCTAGTGACGTCGCAACGAAAGGCGCCAAGAAAACGCGCCAAGGGCCGCCGCAAGAGAGCAAGCTCCAACAACGCTACCGACGTTATCACTCAACGAGGCCTAGTGACGTCGCAACGAAAGGCGCCAAGAAAACGCGCCAAGGGACGCCGCAAGAGAGCAAGCTCCAACGACGCTACTGACGTTATCACTCAACGAGGCCTAGTGACGTCGCAACGAAAGGCGCCAAGAAAACGCGCCAAGGGCCGCCGCAAGTGAGCAAGCTCCAACGACGCTACTGACGTTATCACTCAACGAGGCCTAGTGACGTCGCAACGAAAGGCGCCAAGAAAACGCGCCAAGGGACGCCGCAAGTGAGCAAGCTCCAACGACGCTACTGACGTTATCACTCAACGAGGCCTAGTGACGTCGCAACGAAAGGCGCCAAGAAAACGCGCCAAGGGCCGCCGCAAGAGAGCAAGCTCCAACAACGCTACCGACGTTATCACTCAACGAGGCCTAGTGACGTCGCAACGAAAGGCGCCAAGAAAACGCGCCAAGGGACGCCGCAAGAGACCAAGCTCCAACAACGCTACCGACGTTATCACTCAACGAGGCCTAGTGACGTCGCAACGAAACGCGCCAAGAAAACGCGCCAAGGGCCGCCGCAAGAGAGCAAGCTCCAACAACGCTACCGACGTTATCACTCAACGAGGCCTAGTGACGTCGCAACGAAAGGCGCCAAGAAAACGCGCCAAGGGACGCCGCAAGAGAGCAAGCTCCAACAACGCTACTGACGTTATCACTCAACGAGGCCTAGTGACGTCGCAACGAAAGGCGCCCAGAAAACGCGCCAAGGGACGCCGCAAGTGAGCAAGCTCCAACGACGCTACTGACGTTATCGCTCAACGAGGCCTAGTGACGTCGCAACGAAACGCGCCAAGAAAACGCGCCAAGGGACGCCGCAAGAGAGCAAGCTCCAACGACGCTACTGACGTTATCACTCAACGAGGCCTAGTGACGTCGCAACGAAAGGCGCCAAGAAAACGCGCCAAGGGACGCCGCAAGAGAGCAAGGTCCAACGACGCTACTGACGTTATCGCTCAACGAGGCCTAGTGACGTCGCAACGAAACGCGCCAAGAAAACGCGCCAAGGGACGCCGCAAGAGAGCAAGCTCCAACAACGCTACCGACGTGATCACTCAACGAGGCCTAGTGACGTCGCAACGAAAGGCGCCAAGAAAACGCGCCAAGGGATGCCGCAAAAGAGCAAGCTCCAACGACGCTACTGACGTTATCAGTCAACGAGGCCTAGTAACGTCGCAACGAAAGGCGCCAAGAAAACGCGCCAAGGGACGCCGCAAGAGAGCAAGCTCCAACGACGCTACTGACGTTATCGCTCAACGAGGCCTAGTGACGTCGCAACGAAAGGCGCCAAGAAAACGCGCCAAGGGACGCCGCAAGAGAGCAAGCTCCAACAACGCTACCGACGTTATCGCTCAACGAGGCCTAGTGACGTCGCAACGAAAGGCGCCAAGAAAACGCGCCAAGGGACGCCGCAAGAGAGCTAGGTCCAACAACGCTACCGACGTTATCGCTCAACGAGGCCTAGTGACGTCGCAACGAAAGGCGCCAAGAAAACGCGCCAAGGGACGCCGCAAGTGGGCAAGCTCCAACGACGCTACAGACGTTATCGCTCAACGAGGCCTAGTGACGTCGCAACGAAACGCGCCAAGGGACGCCGCAAGAGAGCAAGCTCCAACGACGCTACTGACGTTATCACTCAACGAGGCCTAGTGACGTCGCAACGAAAGGCGCCAAGAAAACGCGCCAAGGGACGCCGCAAGAGAGCAAGCTCCAACGACGCTACTGACGTTATCGCTCAACGAGGCCTAGTGACGTCGCAACGAAACGCGCCAAGAAAACGCGCCAAGGGACGCCGCAAGAGAGCAAGCTCCAACAACGCTACCGACGTTATCACTCAACGAGGCCTAGTGACGTCGCAACGAAAGGCGCCAAGAAAACGCGCCAAGGGACGCCGCAAGAGAGCAAGCTCCAACGACGCTACTGACGTTATCACTCAACGAGGCCTAGTGACGTCGCAACGAAAGGCGCCAAGAAAACGCGCCAAGGGACGCCGCAAGAGAGCAAGCTCCAACAACGCTACTGACGTTATCGCTCAACGAGGCCTAGTGACGTCGCAACGAAAGGCGCCAAGAAAACGCCCCAAGGGACGCCGCAAGAGAGCAAGCTCCAACAACGCTACCGACGTTATCACTCAACGAGGCCTAGTGACGTCGCAACGAAAGGCGCCAAGAAAACGCGCCAAGGGACGCCGCAACAGAGCAAGCTCCAACAACGCTACCGACGTTATCACTCAACGAGGCCTAGTGACGTCGCAACGAAAGGCGCCAAGAAAACGCGCCAAGGGACGCCGCAAGAGAGCAAGCTCCAAAAACGCTACCGACGTTATCACTCAACGAGGCCTAGTGACGTCGCAACGAAAGCGCCAAGAAAACGCGCCAAGGGACGCCGCAAGAGAGGAAGCTCCAACAACGCTACCGACGTTATCACTCAACGAGGCCTAGTGACGTCGCAACGAAACGCGCCAAGAAAACGCGCCAAGGGACGCCGCAAGAGAGCAAGCTCCAACGACGCTACTGACGTTATCAGTCAACGAGGCCTAGTGACGTCGCAACGAACGGCGCCAAGAAAACGCGCCAAGGGACGCCGCAAGAGAGCAAGCTCCAACGACGCTACTGACGTTATCGCTCAACGAGGCCTAGTGACGTCGCAACGAAACGCGCCAAGAAAACGCGCCAAGGGACGCCGCAAGAGAGCAAGCTCCAACAACGCTACCGACGTTATCACTCAACGAGGCCTAGTGACGTCGCAACGAAAGGCGCCAAGAAAACGCGCCAAGGGATGCCGCAAAAGAGCAAGCTCCAACGACGCTACTGACGTTATCAGTCAACGAGGCCTAGTGACGTCGCAACGAAAGGCGCCAAGAAAACGCGCCAAGGGACGCCGCAAGAGAGCAAGCTCCAACGACGCTACTGACGTTATCGCTCAACGAGGCCTAGTGACGTCGCAACGAAAGGCGCCAAGAAAACGCGCCAAGGGACGCCGCAAGAGAGCAAGCTCCAACAACGCTACCGACGTTATCGCTCAACGAGGCCTAGTGACGTCGCAACGAAACGCGCCAAGAAAACGCGCCAAGGGACGCCGCAAGTGAGCAAGCTCCAGCGACGCTACTGACGTTATCACTCAACGAGGCCTAGTGACGTCGCAACGAAAGGCGCCAAGAAAACGCGCCAAGGGCCGCCGCAAGAGAGCAAGCTCCAACAACGCTACCGACGTTATCACTCAACGAGGCCTAGTGACGTCGCAACGAAAGGCGCCAAGAAAACGCGCCAAGGGACGCCGCAAGAGAGCAAGCTCCAACGACGCTACTGACGTTATCACTCAACGAGGCCTAGTGCCGTCGCAACGGAAGGCGCCAAGAAAACGCGCCAAGGGCCGCCGCAAGTGAGCAAGCTCCAACGACGCTACTGACGTTATCACTCAACGAGGCCTAGTGACGTCGCAACGAAAGGCGCCAAGAAAACGCGCCAAGGGACGCCGCAAGTGAGCAAGCTCCAACGACGCTACTGACGTTATCACTCAACGAGGCCTAGTGACGTCGCAACGAAAGGCGCCAAGAAAACGCGCCAAGGGCCGCCGCAAGAGAGCAAGCTCCAACAACGCTACCGACGTTATCACTCAACGAGGCCTAGTGACGTCGCAACGAAAGGCGCCAAGAAAACGCGCCAAGGGACGCCGCAAGAGAGCAAGCTCCAACAACGCTACCGACGTTATCACTCAACGAGGCCTAGTGACGTCGCAACGAAACGCGCCAAGAAAACGCGCCAAGGGCCGCCGCAAGAGAGCAAGCTCCAACAACGCTACCGACGTTATCACTCAACGAGGCCTAGTGACGTCGCAACGAAAGGCGCCAAGAAAACGCGCCAAGGGACGCCGCAAGAGAGCAAGCTCCAACAACGCTACTGACGTTATCACTCAACGAGGCCTAGTGACGTCGCAACGAAAGGCGCCAAGAAAACGCGCCAAGGGACGCCGCAAGTGAGCAAGCTCCAACGACGCTACTGACGTTATCGCTCAACGAGGCCTAGTGACGTCGCAACGAAACGCGCCAAGAAAACGCGCCAAGGGACGCCGCAAGAGAGCAAGCTCCAACGACGCTACTGACGTTATCACTCAACGAGGCCTAGTGACGTCGCAACGAAAGGCGCCAAGAAAACGCGCCAAGGGACGCCGCAAGAGAGCAAGCTCCAACGACGCTACTGACGTTATCGCTCAACGAGGCCTAGTGACGTCGCAACGAAACGCGCCAAGAAAACGCGCCAAGGGACGCCGCAAGAGAGCAAACTCCAACAACGCTACCGACGTGATCACTCAACGAGGCCTAGTGACGTCGCAACGAAAGGCGCCAAGAAAACGCGCCAAGGGATGCCGCAAAAGAGCAAGCTCCAACGACGCTACTGACGTTATCAGACAACGAGGCCTAGTGACGTCGCAACGAAAGGCGCCAAGAAAACGCGCCAAGGGACGCCGCAAGAGAGCAAGCTCCAACGACGCTACTGACGTTATCGCTCAACGAGGCCTAGTGACGTCGCAACGAAAGGCGCCAAGAAAACGCGCCAAGGGACGCCGCAAGAGAGCAAGCTCCAACAACGCTACCGACGTTATCGCTCAACGAGGCCTAGTGACGTCGCAACGAAAGGCGCCAAGAAAACGCGCCAAGGGACGCCGCAAGAGAGCTAGGTCCAACAACGCTACCGACGTTATCGCTCAACGAGGCCTAGTGACGTCGCAACGAAAGGCGCCAAGAAAACGCGCCAAGGGACGCCGCAAGTGAGCAAGCTCCAACGACGCTACTGACGTTATCGCTCAACGAGGCCTAGTGACGTCGCAACGAAACGCGCCAAGAAAACGCGCCAAGGGACGCCGCAAGAGAGCAAGCTCCAACGACGCTACTGACGTTATCACTCAACGAGGCCTAGTGACGTCGCAACGAAAGGCGCCAAGAAAACGCGCCAAGGGACGCCGCAAGAGAGCAAGCTCCAACGACGCTACTGACGTTATCGCTCAACGAGGCCTAGTGACGTCGCAACGAAACGCGCCAAGAAAACGCGCCAAGGGACGCCGCAAGAGAGCAAGCTCCAACAACGCTACCGACGTTATCACTCAACGAGGCCTAGTGACGTCGCAACGAAAGGCGCCAAGAAAACGCGCCAAGGGACGCCGCAAGAGAGCAAGCTCCAACGACGCTACTGACGTTATCACTCAACGAGGCCTAGTGACGTCGCAACGAAAGGCGCCAAGAAAACGCGCCGAGGGACGCCGCAAGAGAGCAAGCCCCAACAACGCTACTGACGTTATCGCTCAACGAGGCCTAGTGACGTCGCAACGAAAGGCGCCAAGAAAACGCCCCAAGGGACGCCGCAAGAGAGCAAGCTCCAACAACGCTACCGACGTTACCACTCAACGAGGCCTAGTGACGTCGCAACGAAAGGCGCCAAGAAAACGCGCCAAGGGACGCCGCAAGAGAGCAAGCTCCAACAACGCTACCGACGTTATCACTCAACGAGGCCTAGTGACGTCGCAACGAAAGCGCCAAGAAAACGCGCCAAGGGACGCCGCAAGAGAGCAAGCTCCAACAACGCTACCGACGTTATCACTCAACGAGGCCTAGTGACGTCGCGACGAAACGCGCCAAGAAAACGCGCCAAGGGACGCCGCAAGAGAGCAAGCTCCAACGACGCTACTGACGTTATCAGTCAACGAGGCCTAGTGACGTCGCAACGAAAGGCGCCAAGAAAACGCGCCAAGGGACGCCGCAAGAGAGCAAGCTCCAACGACGCTACTGACGTTATCGCTCAACGAGGCCTAGTGACGTCGCAACGAAACGCGCCAAGAAAACGTGCCAAGGGACGCCGCAAGAGAGCAAGCTCCAACAACGCTACCGACGTTATCACTCAACGAGGCCTAGTGACGTCGCAACGAAAGGCTCCAAGAAAACGCGCCAAGGGATGCCGCAAAAGAGCAAGCTCCAACGACGCTACTGACGTTATCAGTCAACGAGGCCTAGTGACGTCGCAACGAAAGGCGCCAAGAAAACGCGCCAAGGGACGCCGCAAGAGAGCAAGCTCCAACGACGCTACTGACGTTATCGCTCAACGAGGCCTAGTGACGTCGCAACGAAAGGCGCCAAGAAAACGCGCCAAGGGACGCCGCAAGAGAGCAAGCTCCAACAACGCTACCGACGTTATCGCTCAACGAGGCCTAGTGACGTCGCAACGAAAGGCGCCAAGAAAACGCGCCAAGGGACGCCGCAAGAGAGCAAGGTCCAACAACGCTACCGACGTTATCGCTCAACGAGGCCTAGTGACGTCGCAACGAAAGGCGCCAAGAAAACGCGCCAAGGGACGCCGCAAGTGAGCAAGCTCCAACGACGCTACTGACGTTATCGCTCAACGAGGCCTAGTGACGTCGCAACGAAACGCGCCAAGAAAACGCGCCAAGGGACGCCGCAAGAGAGCAAGCTCCAACGACGCTACTGACGTTATCACTCAACGAGGCCTAGTGACGTCGCAACGAAAGGCGCCAAGAAAACGCGCCAAGGGACGCCGCAAGAGAGCAAGCTCCAACGACGCTACTGACGTTATCGCTCAACGAGGCCTAGTGACGTCGCAACGAAACGCGCCAAGAAAACGCGCCAAGGGACGCCGCAAGAGAGCAAGCTCCAACAACGCTACCGACGTTATCACTCAACGAGGCCTAGTGACGTCGCAACGAAAGGCGCCAAGAAAACGCGCCAAGGGACGCCGCAAGAGAGCAAGCTCCAACAACGCTACTGACGTTATCGCTCAACGAGGCCTAGTGACGTCGCAACGAAAGGCGCCAAGAAAACGCGCCAAGGGACGCCGCAAGAGAGCAAGCTCCAACAACGCTACCGACGTTATCACTCAACGAGGCCTAGTGACGTCGCAACGAAAGGCGCCAAGAAAACGCGCCAAGGGACGCCGCAAGAGAGCAAGCTCTAACAACGCTACCGACGTTATCACTCAACGAGGCCTAGTGACGTCGCAACGAAAGGCGCCAAGAAAACGCGCCAAGGGACGCCGCAAGAGAGCAAGCTCCAACAACGCTACCGACGTTATCACTCAACGAGGCCTAGTGACGTCGCAACGAAACGCGCCAAGAAAACGCGCCAAGGGACGCCGCAAGAGAGCAAGCTCCAACGACGCTACTGACGTTATCAGTCAACGAGGCCTAGTGACGTCGCAACGAAAGGCGCCAAGAAAACGCGCCAAGGGACGCCGCAAGAGAGCAAGCTCCAACGACGCTACTGACGTTATCGCTCAACGAGGCGTAGTGACGTCGCAACGAAAGGCGCCAAGAAAACGCGCCAAGGGACGCCGCAAGAGAGCAAGCTCCAACAACGCTACCGACGTTATCGCTCAACGAGGCCTAGTGACGTCGCAACGAAACGCGCCAAGAAAACGCGCCAAGGGACGCCGCAAGAGAGCAAGCTCCAACAACGCTACCGACGTTATCGCTCAACGAGGCCTAGTGACGTCGCAACGAAAGGCGCCAAGAAAACGCGCCAAGGGACGCCGCAAGAGAGCAAGCTCCAACAACGCTACCGACGTTATCGCTCAACGAGGCCTAGTGACGTCGCAACGAAACGCGCCAAGAAAACGCGCCAAGGGACGCCGCAAGAGAGCAAGCTCCAACAACGCTACCGACGTTATCGCTCAACGAGGCCTAGTGACGTCGCAACGAAAGGCGCCAAGAAAACGCGCCAAGGGACGCCGCAAGTGAGCAAGCTCCAACGACGCTACTGACGTTATTGCTCAACGAGGCCTAGTGACGTCGCAACGAACCCATACAAAAATGATCTATGGACGTCTATAGAAAATCCTATGGTGAGCTATCACCTTCTATGGCCCTCTATGGTCAGCCATTAGAAACCATAAAACACGCTATAGCCACCTATAGGAAAATGTATGTCTTCAAAGCTTTAGAATCTCGACCATTCCGATTTCTATACCTGGCTATAGAATAATTTATGACTACGCAGCTATAGACTCGCGACTATTCAATATTCTTTAGCGAGCTATAGAAATATGTATGTCCTTGATGCTACAGATTCGCGACCATTGAATGTGCTTTAGCCGGCTATAGAGTGGTGTATGTTCCTAAATCTATAGAATCGCGACCATTGAATTTTCTTTAGCCTACTCTATAGCGTTTTATGTCACCAAAGCTATAGGACTTTGACCTTTCAATGTTCTTTAGCCGGCTATAGAGTGGTGTATGTCCTTAAATCTATAGACTCGCGACCATCGAACTTTCTTTAGCCGTCTCTATAGCGTTTTATGTCACCAAAGCTATAGGCCTCCGACCATTCAATGTGCTTTAGCCGACTATAGAGTGGTGTATGTCCCTAAATCTATAGAATCGCGACCATTGAATTTTCTTTAGCCGACTCAAAAGTGTTCTATGTCACCAATGCTATAGCCTCCGACCTTACAATGTACTTTAGCCGGCTATAGAGGGATGTATGTCTCCCGAGCTATAGACTCGCGACCATCCAATTTTTTTAGTCGGCTCACTGGTTTGCTTAGGCCATAAACCCGCGACCCTCTTTTTTTTTTTTTTTTTTTTTTTTTTTACTGCAGATGTACGAAAGTGGAAGAGAGTCATTCATGCGCTCGATCGGGGCGAGAATTTTCTTCAGCCAGGTTAACAGGTTATACGCCCGCGATCACAAAAGCGTCCATAGCTGCCTATAGGGCTATTGCAGTTTTGCCGGCTGCTTTCCCTGCGCATTGCCTTATTTCGGCGTTGACGTCATCTGAATCTTCCGTTTTTTAGCTCTAATTATCTGTCGTTTCCAGTGTATTTTGTAAGTATATGTATTTCGTAGCGCGCCTTTTACGTTGTTCGTGTCCCTGCCATGTTTGTATTTCTTTCTGCCTGCTGTGTTAAATATATTTAATGTTTTTTTTTGTGTATATTTCGTCGTTCTCGACGCGGCGTCAAGAACGCTGCTTACGCCACTACACTCTAAAAAAAAGGGGGTGTAGTACTTACACCCAGTGGGGTGTATGCGACTTGTCCCATATACGACACCCCCATGGGTATATATGCGACACCCCAAAAAGGGGTGTATACATGCACCTCATTTTGAGGTGCACATGTGCACCTCAGCGGGTGCATAAGACACACCCCACCCCGGGGTGTACATATATTCCGTTTTTCACTTACTGGGAATACTGATACACCCCATTTTTAGGTGTACATATATTCCGTTTCTCACTTGCTGGGAATACTGATACACCCCATTCTTAGGTGTACGTGTATTCCGTTTCTCACTTACTGGGGATACCGATACACCCCATTCTTAGGTGTACGTATATTCCGTTCCTCACTTACTGGGAATACTGTTACACCCCATTTTTAGGTGCACATATATTCCGTTTATCACTTACTGGGAATACTCATACACCCCATTCTTAGGTGTACATATATTCCATTTCTCACTTACTGGGAATACTGATACACCCCATTCTTAGGTGCACAGATATTCCGTTTCTCACTTACTGGGAATGCAGTTACACCCCATTCTTAGGTGTACTTATATACCGTTTTCCACACCCTTCTCACTTACTGGGAACCGATAAACCCCACTCTTAGGTGTACATGTGCGAAGTCAACAAAACTAACACTAGAACATTTTTCATCAAATTGACAGGAAATGTCTTCGCAGCACTTTTCCAAGCTTTTAACCGTCAAATGACGGTGTTTTGTGTCATTTTCATGTCCCATTTGTCAACCCGACAACAATTAAGCTGCCAATCCCACATTCTATCGTCATTTCATTATATGGCCTGGCATCATTTTGACGTCCTAACTGTCAACCTGAAATACAATTGAGAGCTTTTGTGTCACTCCTGCGAATATAACATTGTCAGGATCATTCAATATTTTATAAAAGAAGCTACGAAAATTGGAATCTGTTCCTACATATTTATTGCTCATAAACACTGGGTGAAACATATACTACAAAAATACACATTGAATGCTTGCACCAGAAACGTCGCTTGTATCTTTTCTTCTTCTTTTTGAATGTCTTATATTTTAGTCTTGTGCCTTGGGTGTTGACCACCAAAAAGAGCCATGGAGCATTCCTGAAAAGCAAAACCCAGTTGTATACCATGATTAGATACATATAGGACACTGGCAAGGCCCCACACCTTACTTAATGAGCATTACCAAAAACCAGGAACTCAGCCAACTCCATAAATATTTTGCACACCATTGAAGAATAGTGGGGTGGAAAGTTGACCACTTTAGATACAGGTGCAAGGCTGGAAAACCGAAAACACAGATAAAAAGCATGTGTTTTCAATATATTTAAATAACTGATTTTGGCGGTTTTCAACAATGCCAGCCTGTTTCTTATCGCAACTGTGTTTATTTTTTACTAATAAAATGCACAATTAGCCGAAAAATGCCATAAGCAACCTTGTACTCAGTGGCGCCTAACCAGATAAACGAATGCCAACATCAGAGGTGTCCTAATGCAAGCTTCCTTTAACAAAATTTTGGACCATCTAAAACAGTGCTCTCAAACACATTTGAGTGTAGAGGCCAGATAGCCCACCCCCAAAAGATCGAGGGCTTCTGTAAGGCATGGGGGTCAAGAAATTTGTTAAAGGGACCTTGCGCTCTCCACATTTTGTAACTTTCAATCTTGACAGTGACATTTTTAGCCGTGATTCATTTGTAGTGCTCCCCTTATCCCTTTCCTGGTGCAATCACAGAATTAAATTGGTACTGCCGCCAACATACTGGCATTTTGTAAGAGGACAAGAGAACAAGTACACTGTTGCTGCCGTTGCTTATTTCACTCAGGATATATTCAAGCTCAACATGTCTCGAAAGAATGCCTTTTGCTTTTTTGAGAATTTCTGATAGCACCAGTCTGAGCGAATACTTGTATTTTAATGGTGATTTTTTCTGAGGGCGAGAATCCAGAGCTCATGAATTTATCTTTGGTGGTTGCTTCTGACAAGCGAGAGTTCATGCAGTTGAGGTGCATCCTTGAGCAAAGAGCTCGTGGTTGCAGCCTACCAGCGGAATTGTCGTGCAGGTGCTAAATACTAAAAAGAAAGACGGGAAGGAAAAATAGAAAAATAGAGACTAAACACCTGAAAAATAAAAACGAAACTACATTAACTATGTGGATAAGTTATAAGAGCATAGCTACGTTTCCAGCGTAAATGAATGGACCGATCTCACCAAGCGTTCCACGCATGCGTGACGCCGCCATAACTGTAGTTCGTAGGAGGCAGACTCCAATTCACGCGACAGCTCATACTGCCTCACGGTCTGCTCGCGCAAACCTCCAGCATGGTTGTCGCGCGTGTAGAAAGACTACAGCTCCCACGATGCATATTGCCGCGCGCAAGGCTGAGAAAGCAACGCTCGGTCACGGTCCTCCAGAAAGTTCCCGTTTATTCATGTACCGCACGTAACTTCTATCATTTGTCCCTGCTTTTGTTTTCTAGAAAGTGCGTGTTCATTCTCGCCCCGATCACGCGACGCTCGAACCGCTTTCGCCGAATCTTCAAGATAGCGGCGCACTCTAGATAAGAGGCCGCCCGCGACCTTGTCGAGTCAGTCTCGCCCTAGCGCTCGATTCTGCTGACACGCCGACTTCGACGCCCGCGACGCTCTGCTTTCTTCTGTTTTCTTCTTTATTTTCGGCACAAGTTCGCCACATTAAACGTTTATTTCTCCCTGTTTATTTCCTGTTTTCTTTTGGTCACCAACCGTGACATTTTGGTGGAGGTGCGGGGTAGTGGGTAGACGTCTTTCTTCGTAACCGTGTTGAGCTGCCGGTAGTCCACGCAGAACCGAAGAGTTCCGTCCTTCTTCTTAACCAGCACGACTGGAGAGGCCCATGGACTGCTTGAAGGTTGGATTATGTCGTCATTCAGCATCTCTTGAACTTGCTGATGGATCACCTCCCTTTCCTTAGCGGAGACTCTGTACGGCGATCGATGCACAGGGCGCGCGTCGTCCTCGGTAACGATGCGGTGCTTAGCAACCGCGGTCTGGCGCATCTTCGACGACGTCGCAAAGCAGTCGCGGTATTCGGCGAGGAGGTTAGCCAGCTGACGCCGTTTAGGGTCCGGAAGCTTAGGGTCAATGTCGAGCTGCGCTGGCGACGTACTGTCTTGCTGGGGCGGCGAGGATTCGTCAGTAATCGCGGTGATTTCGGCGGGGTTTCGGAGTTTCTCGATGTGGCCCACGGCTGCACCTTTTGTGAGGTGTTGCGTTTCGTTTCGGAAGTTCGTCACGAGGGCCACAGTCCGCCCGTCCTGAAGTTCAGCTACTCCCCTTGCGACGCCTATGCCTCTTCCCAGGAGCAATTGGAGGCTTCCCTCGAGAAGAACTTCGCCACAGGAAGCTTCATCGATCCCGACAAGTACGAAAACACTCGACCGCGGTGGTAGGTTTACGTGGTTTGCGAGGACTCGGACCGTGGGTGACGTCGCTTGGGGTCCCTCCGCTGGTGGAGCAGGTTTTCGTAGCGTCAGCCGGTTTGTTCCGAGATCGATGACGGCGCCATACTCGCAGAGAAAGTCCATTCCGAGGATAACGTCCCTCGAACAGTCTTGCAGAACGACGAACTTGACAGGGCACGTTTCACCGTGGATGTCGACGCGAGCAGTGCATCTCCCGACTGGTGTGATGAGATGTCCTCCGGCGGTTCGTATTTGGGGTCCTTCCCACGGCATCATGACTTTTCGAAGGCGGCGGGAGAGCCTCCCACTCAAGACTGAGTAGTCTGCTCCGGTGTCCACGAGTGCCGATGCGTCGAGGCCGTCGATCACAACGTTCAGGTTGTTAGACACCGATGCAGGAGCGTCGTTGTGATGCTTGGGGTCGGGAGAGTGGGAGCGCTCCGTCGTTCTTGGAGGCTCTTTACGTCGGTTGTCTTCGGCAACTCCACCTCCAGGGGTTGCCGCGCCTAGTTTCCCCGGTGAGGAGCGAGGGGTGACAGGCTTTCACGTCGGGGTCGGTGCATCGGCGAAGCTGGACGTCGGGGCGATGGCGACCGGAACTCTCGGCGGGACGCAGGCTCGGGGGACTGGGGTCGTCGCAGGTACTCGTCGATCTCCCGAGGGCGTTCACCATACCGGGGGCGCGGGTCGTTTGGCTGGAATCCGCGCAGCCCGAGTCGTCGGTATGGGCATCGGCGGTACACATGGTCGGCTTCCCCGCAGTGGTAGCAGAGCGGGCGTCGGTCGGCCGTTCGCCACACATCGGTCTTCCGGGGTACACGGGGCTCCTGGCTGGCGTACTGGGGCTGGTCGTCGCGGCGTCGGTCGTGCTGCGGCGCAGGAGACTGGCGTCGGGGCGGCGCGACATAGGCGCGAGGAGGAGGCGGTGGCCGTCGGGCCACTGCGGCGTAGGTCACGGTGGGCTCCTCGGGTGCAGCTACGTTGGCAGGAGCCTCCAGTTGAATTGCCCGCTGAACCTCGTCGCGGACAACTTCGGCTATTGACACCGAAGCCGGCTGGTGGGTAGCAGGCAGGAGCTTCTTAATTTCCTCCCGGACGACGTCCCGGATGATCTGGCGAATGCTGGAGATGCTGGAGCCAAGGTCGCAAGCGGACGGCGGAACCGCGCTGACGCCGGGTAGCCTCTGGTAGTGGCTGGCTCGGGATTGCAGTGCACGCTCAATGTTCGTCGCCTCGGTTACAAATTCTTGAATCGTCGTCGGTGGGTTGCGTACGAGGCCACCGAAAATGTCGTCCTTCACGCCGCGCATCAGGATACGCAGCTTCTTTTCCTCGGTGGACTGAGGGTCGGCGCGGCTGCTCAGGCGGAGGACGTCTTCAACGAAGCTGGTTACCGTTTCGTTGGGCCCTTGAGTTCGTACTTGAAGGAGGTCTTCCGCTCGCTGTCGTTGTGTCTGGTTCGTGAATGTCTCCTTCAGGCCAGCGGTACAGGTGTCCCACGACGTAAGCGACGCCTCGTGATTCTCGAACCACTGCCTCGCGGTACCCTCCAAGGAGAAGTAGAGGTTTTGGAGGCGCTGCTCAGTGGTCCATCCATTATGGCGTGCTACACGTTCGTAGTGCAGGAGCCAGTCCTCTACGTCTTCGTGGGTCTCGCCATGGAAGGTCGTCGGGGTTCGCTGGGCAACAGGCAGGTAGACGACGGCGGCGGCGGTCGGGGACTGCGATTGCTGGTCGTCCATCGTCGGCCTCGTAGGCTGCCTGGTCCTGGGTGGCAGAAGTCCGTATTCCGGGGGTAGACCTTGGGTTCGGCGACTGGTCCGAGTTTCAGGTTCCGCGTTGAGTGGTGTTGTCACAGGGCTTGGAATCGGGCTTGCACTGCGGGCCCCGGGAGGGGAACGCTGTACGGGCATGCGGTACCCCGCACCTCCACCAAAATGTCACGGTTGGTTACCAAAAGAAAACAGGAAATAAACAGGGAGAAATAAACGTTTAATGTGGCGAACTTGTGCCGAAAATAAAGAAGAAAACAGAAGAAAGCAGAGCGTCGCGGGCGTCGAAGTCGGCGTGTCAGCAGAATCGAGCGCTAGGGCGAGACTGACTCGACAAGGTCGCGGGCGGCCTCTTATCTAGAGTGCGCCGCTATCTTGAAGATTCGGCGAAAGCGGTTCGAGCGTCGCGTGATCGGGGCGAGAATGAACACGCACTTTCTAGAAAACAAAAGCAGGGACAAATGATAGAAGTTACGTGCGGTACATGAATAAACGGGAACTTTCTGGAGGACCGTGACCGAGCGTTGCTTTCTCAGCCTTGCGCACGGCATTACTCCCCCCTTTAAAAGTGCATCGCCCCGATGCAGTGTAAAACAAATCAAAATAAAAAAAGAACGATAAACTAAAGAGTCTTTTGGAGCACAAAAGGTCCACAGTCCTATCGAGCGTAGTACGGCTTCAGGCGCACGACGTGGACGACCTCAGGTCGTGGTGGGCGGCGTGACGATGTTCGTGTTCCGTCGGGCATCACCTCGTAGTTCAGCTCGCCGAGGCGACGAAGTACCTTGTATGGTCCAAAGTACCGTTTCAGCAGTTTCTCACTGAATCCAGTGGTCTCTTGAACCGCCGTATTGTAGGCGAACGTGACGTAGAGCACAAGACGTGGGACGAGGTGCTGCCCTACGTCACGTTCGCCTACAATACGGCGGTTCAAGAGACCACTGGATTCACCCCTTTCCAGCTGGTACATGGTCGGAAGGTAACGACCATGCTGGACGCCATGCTGCCCCCATGAGCCATCTGACAACGAGAGCGACGACGCCCAGGCGGTTGCTCAACGCGCCGAAGAAGTTCGCCAGCTCGCCCGACTCCTGATTCAAGACCAGCAACGCGTCGACGCCGGCCGCTACAACCTTCGTCGCAGGGACGTCCACTTCCAGCCCGGAGATAGGGTGTGGGTATGGACGCCCATCCGTCGCCGCGGCCTCAGTGAGAAACTGCTGAAACGGTACTTTGGACCATACAAGGTACTTCGTCGCCTCGGCGAGCTGAACTACGAGGTGATGCCCGACGGAACACGAACATCGTCACGCCGCCCACCACGACCTGAGGTCGTCCACGTCGTCCGCCTGAAGCCGTACTACGCTCGATAGGACTGTGGACCTTTTGTGCTCCAAAAGACTCTTTAGTTTATCGTTCTTTTTTTATTTTGATTTGTTTTACACTGCATCGGGGCGATGCACTTTTAAAGGGGGGAGTAATGCCGCGCGCAAGGCTGAGAAAGCAACGCTCGGTCACGGTCCTCCAGAAAGTTCCCGTTTATTCATGTACCGCACGTAACTTCTATCATTTGTCCCTGCTTTTGTTTTCTAGAAAGTGCGTGTTCATTCTCGCCCCGATCACGCGACGCTCGAACCGCTTTCGCCGAATCTTCAAGATAGCGGCGCACTCTAGATAAGAGGCCGCCCGCGACCTTGTCGAGTCAGTCTCGCCCTAGCGGTCGATTCTGCTGACACGCCGACTTCGACGCCCGCGACGCTCTGCTTTCTTCTGTTTTCATCTTTATTTTCGGCACAAGTTCGCCACATTAAACGTTTATTTCTCCCTGTTTATTTCCTGTTTTCTTTTGGTCACCAACCGTGACAATATCAGCAGCGGTGGCGTACTTAAACTAGCTGGTGAGATCGGTCTATTAGCGACATATTATAATGCATGCTATTTGTAATGCTCGTTATGAGAACGGGAGCTTGCAGCTGGTTTCCTGTGGGCCGTGTTCAAGCAAGTCGCGAGCTGCGTCTTCAAGCACTGAGCAGAGAACGGGAGCTTGCAGCTGGTTTCCTGTGGGCCGTGTTCAAGCAAGTCGCGAGCTGCGTCTTCAAGCACTGAGCAGATTAATTTTACCCAATTATCTATTACCTGCCAGTGCATCATAATCTGTACAATGGTGAATATATTCCCAGTCACTACTTGCGCGCAGCACAGGCTAAGGCAATGCCCGAAGAGGGGAAAGGGCAAGCGCTAGAAAGGCGGGTGAGGAGAGTAACCTCCTCTCCTATCTAACATTCGTAGTGCTTTCCCCCTCTCCCCCAGCCCTGCCCTCCCCTCCCATATGCCTTCCTAGTGCTGGCCTTTTCTCTCTTCGCATGGCCGCTAACTCTTTATTTATCATTAATGCCGCTAAAGAAAACATGTCGCCCCCGTTGAATCAAATAGTTACAAAATGGTAAAGACTGCATACCATGCTCGACGAACGGCATCTGCCAAAATTAAACCTGTTTTGCCGTGAGGGCAGCCTGTGCATCAGAGATTTGAGTCATCAGTACATGTAATCTAACCAAGTACAAAGCCTAATCACACAATATAAGCCCAGCAGTCTGACAAGTAAAGAAGAAAAAAAAAACAGTGGCCGGATAGTCAAATTGCTCACCTTGCCAGACGGTGCCTCGGGACAATGGCAGCATCTCCTAGGTGCAGAGCTTCTGGTCTGTGCATCAGAGAATAGGCATTAGCAAACATGATCTATCCAAGCACCAAGCCTAGTTTTACAAGATACGCTAACAACATGAGAAAAAGAAAAACAGTCTGCAGCATAGTTGGTTGCTTACCTTGCCAGACAGAGCCTCGGGACTATGGTAGCGTCTGTGCTACAAGCAGAGCCTCTCGCCTGTGCGTTAGATTACTCATTAGTATACGTGATCTAGACAAGCACCTAGCCTAGTCACACAATTTTACTTAGCAGCCTGACAAGTAAAGAAGAAGAAAAAAAAGAAAATAGGGTCCGCAGGGTAGTGAATTGCTTACCTTGCCAGAACGTGCCTTGGGACAATGATGGCATCACACCTAGGTTCAAATAGTCATTAGTAAACGTGACCTAGCTAGGCACCAAGCCCAATTTCACAATACATGCATTACAAACTAAAAAAAAAAAAAAAAAACAGTGCAGGATAGTTGGTTGCTTACCTACCCAGAAAGGGCATCGGGACTATGGTAGCGACTGTGCTACAAGCAGAGCCTCTCGCCTGTGCAGTAGAGATGAAAGTCATTAGTACACGTGATCTAAGAAAGCACTTAGCCTAATTTCACAATATATGCTTAACAATATGACAAGAAAACAAAAATCAGCAGGCTAGTTGATCGCTTACCTTGCCAGACGGTGCCTCGAGACTATGGCGACATCTGTGCTAGCAGCAGAGCTTCACTCCTGTGCGTTAGAGATTCGAGTCATTAGTACACGTGATCTAACCAAGCATCTTACGTTATCTCACACTTCACAGGTAGGTGAGATCACTTGCATACTACAAGCACAAGGAGACACTCGCGTTTTTGAACCATTAACACTTCGACACCTAAGTGTTGCTGTAGTGTGACAAAGTGTATGCTTCACAAATGAAAAATGCAATAAAACGTGTAGTCTAATTTTACAAATTTTGCCCAAGAAAGAGTCTGACAAGTAGGGTACCAACATGACAATTCAAAGTTAGCCAAACTCGAGCTTCGCAAAAGTTAGCATCCGCGGGTACAGCCACTGCACATGTTTCCGAATAGAGCTCTCAAAGTAACGCCAAACTGAGCACCTCAGACACCGAAGCTGGTGAATGCTGTCCTAGAGTTCCTGCATAGGCTCTCTACGGGAGTCAGAGTTGCGCGTCTGTTATCCACACGCTGACACGCCGCTATTCGCCCAGATCCGATCATGTGAGGAGCAAAATCCAAATACTGTGCAGGAAAGCCGCCGATACGGCCGTTTCGCCGACGTTGCATCTCCTCAGTGTACGTTCCCCTGCTTTTGTCTCCTCCTCCTTTCCTGTTTTCCAGGAAAGGAGATGGAGCACGTTGCTATTCGCCCAATCCAGTGACATGAGGAGCAGAATTTTGTCCCATGCAGGAAAGCCGGTGCTCCGGGGTGAACGCGCAGCTCTGGCTCAGGGTTGGCAGGTTGGGTTATAATTATAAACAGCCCGATTGGGCTACTCAGTTTTGTAATAGGCGGGAAAATCTGGTGGTTGGATATTAAGCTATTTCATACCCGATATTCAACAATTTTCAAAGCCTTAAACATGATATTTCTGTGCCGGGTAGAGAAAAACAATCAACTCAAGGGGTTAGGAAAGGAAAATATCCAAATTAGAAGCGTGAAAATACAATATGT
This sequence comes from Ixodes scapularis, assembly GCF_016920785.2. Taxonomy (NCBI): domain Eukaryota; kingdom Metazoa; phylum Arthropoda; class Arachnida; order Ixodida; family Ixodidae; genus Ixodes; species Ixodes scapularis. Next base: position 79,377,997 of record NW_024609837.1, read on the forward strand.
GGACCCTCATTGGTGTTGGTTGCGGAGGTGCAATATCGTTTTTCTGAAGTTTTTTGGCACGATTTAATACCGCAGGCAGGGGTGGAGGCACGTGTTTCCAGAAGGAGGGAGGAAGAGGAGAGGGGGCAGCTTAACAGATGTTTGAGAACCCCCTTCTTTCGCTGCACTAAAATATACATGGGGACGCTTTATCCTCTTATTGCCTTCTTCTGTAAATAATTGTCTTATGTCATGTATCACGTTACCCGTGTTCCAAAGAAATGTAAATACCTTGCAGGAAATTTTATGTGTTGGGCTATTTTTATAGCCCGACATTTGGCTATTCTTGGGCACAATATCAGGAAATTCTGACGGGTTAATCTGCAAATACCTGGCAACCCTGCTCTGGCTACCGTCACGGACTACAAGTACTTGGGTGTACACCTGTCCACGGGTAGGAACTACATCCAAGCACATGAATCGGCTGTCCGAGCAAAGGCCATGAGGGGAAAGGGAGTGCTGGCAGCAACGTCCATGTGGGCTTTCGACCGCTACGAGGTTGCTCGTAGCCTGTGGAAGATGGTGATGGTGCCCGGACTGACTTTTGCGAATCGGGTACTGTGCACGTCGTCTCAGACTCGGGAGTTCCTAGAGGTTAGACAGCGGGAGGCGGGACGGATGGCACTCGGGGCACACAGGGGGACTCCAAACGAAGGGGTGCATGGGGACCTCGGATGGTCTGCTTTTGAGTCGAGGGAAGCGGTGGCTAAGCTGTCGTACTAGAGGCGTCTTTGCGGCCTCGGAGAGGAGCGATGGGCCAGGAGGGTGTTTAAGTACCTCGTGTACAGGAGTGTAAACACGCGCCTGACCAAACGGGTGGCCAGGCTCGCGGGGAAGTATGAGGTACCACCGACCCTGCTGGACGGCCGGCCGCTCCGAGAGGGAGTTGCGGACCTCAAGAAGCACGTGCGGTAGGTCGAGACGCGAAGGTGGACGAAGTCGGCCACACGAAAACCATCAATGACTGTGTATGCGGCCTCGAAGCGGGCGATCGAGCGGGAGCAGCTGTATGATGACTCCAGGGGCAGCGGCTTGCTTTTCGAGGCACGAACGGGGACCCTCAAGACCAGGCTGTGGAGATCGCGATATGACGCTGGGGCCCCAATCGCCTGCGTCGCCTGCGGAGCAGCAGAAGAGACAACCGAACATCTGGTGCTGCAGTGCAAGGCCCTCAGCCCGTGCCCCCAGGTGGACCACCTGCCGGACGCGCTGGGCTTCCGGACGGCGGAGCGGGGGGATGACGGCGAGGAACACGTCGAGACCACCAAGCGCCGACTAGAGCAGTGGTGGGAGATTTCCTGGCGGCTGTGGAAGAGAGAGAGGCGAGCTGGGCCGGACGTGCAAGCGCAAGCCGGACAACCGATGTTTTCCGCCCAAGTCGACCTGCCCCACACCGAGGACCCGACCGAAGCTCCACCACAACAAGAACTCGGCTAGACTTGGCTAGAAACCAGACTAAGCAAGCCTTTTTTTTTTTTTTTTTTTTTGGCAGGCCATCGCCGGAACTTCCGGCGAGCGGCCACCCGTTACAAAGGGACGCCACTAAATCCAAATCCAAATCCAAATCCAAAGGTGGCCTACGCAGGAACTCCATGCTGCCCTAGAGTTCCTGCAGAGGCAGCCTACGGGAGTCAGGAGTTGCGCGTTCATCCCAGTAGCTCCGGCTTTCCTGCACTTCAAGGCTGCTCCTCACGTGACTGAATTCGGGGAATAGCGGCCGCCGCGCTCTACCTCCTCATTTCCTGGAAAACAGGACAGGAGGAGGCAAAAGCGGGAATATGCACACCGAGGCGCTTGCACCGTCGGCGAAGCCGCCGTACCGGTGGCATTCTTGCACGGCATTTGGAGTCTGCTCCTCACGTGATCGGATATCGGCAAATAGCGGCGCGGCGGCACGTGGAAACCAGACGCGCAACTCTGGCTGGAGCCTTTAATCTCAATGCAGCACTAGAGTACCAGTTCCTGTATAGGCTCCCTACAGGAGCCAGAGTTGCGCGTCTATTTTCTACGTGCCGCCGCGCCGCTATTTGCCGAGATCCGACCACGTACCGTGCAAGAAAGTAACGTTGCACGCGCCCCGCCGTACGCACCCCTGCTTTTGAGCGCGCCGCGCGCCTCGAGAGTCAATGGTTCCAGTACCCTCTCCCTCTTCGTAGTGGCCGAGCAGGGATAGAATATGGTTTCGTTGTGTCGACCTCGGGGGCGGAAGATTACGCACGATGGGGACAAAGGCGAGTTTGGGGGAGCAGTATCTAGGTCACAGCGCCTCAATGGTTGAACAGGATGTAGCTGACGTTTTGGGTGTCGAACGGGTGGGAGAGGCCTTGCGCGCGCGTTATTTTCTCGACACTTAGCCTCGTGTCGAGGTGGCAGCACATAATCGCCAAGAGGTCCAAAAGTCGCATGAGGAGCTGGATCAACATGCCGTGCACGAAAGACGGCGCTACGAAGATGAATGCGCAACTCTGACTCCCGTAGGGAATCTATAAAATAACTCTAACTGCCTTGTCCCGAAGCGCCACCTTAGTTCCATCATTCCCACTGAAAATCGCATTGCATAACCATACGTGCGAGCGAAGCCGGTAACAAGCGCGAGCATGTTGCTCTGCAATCGAACTACGTTTCACCGACAGATCGTTTTATAGATACGCGATGATTCATCGCCAGAATGCTTCATCGACAGCACAAACTACCTTTTTTTCTGTAAGGAGCTGCCTCACACTGTTGCCACGAAGCGGATAGTGCGTGTAGGATACACCCGCGACGAAATGTTCCTACAACGCTAAATCCGCGTAACGACTGTCGGTGGAACGGTAGTGCCGACGAACGAGAGTCCATAAAACATCTGTCCACAAAAAGTGTTTTTTTTTTTTTTGGCGAAACGATAGAGATTCGTTGCTCTGAATGACGCCAGCTCTACACGCAAGAATAATGTCTCGAAGCTGCGATGTCGTGCTTGTTTGTACACTCATAGAACCGGGCACCGCCACCGCGCGCACATGCCACAAATACAAAAGCGAAGAAACTTTGACATAAACAGGAGAAAAAGGAAAGTACGTCCCCAGCTAGCAGGCCCCATGCCTCGCAAAACGCAGCATCCAACGAGTGCATGTAAACGGCAGACTTACCTTTATCGGGCGGGCACATCTTGGTTTGTGACTGCAGCTACGTGCCAAGCATCGCTTCGTGAACACGATCCGCTTTGTCCAACCACCTTCTAAGAAAACACGCAATTCAAAATAGCGCCAATGAACAAAGGCGATGTCACCCGCCAGCCGAAGCAAAAGTATGGCCGCCGAAGCACGCCGAGATGGAATGCAGGAGGTGAGGAGGTCAAGTCTCCTAGCAACACGAAGGCCAGATAGCGCGCGAAACGCGATCGCTATCGCGATAGGTTGTCAGTCGGATGACGTGTAACCAGTGACTGCTAAACAGGACGCGCGCTCTACTCTATTACCGCGCGCATTTTGTTTGTTTTCTTGCGCTCTCCTGATAGCACTCCCTCTCCCCTTTTTGAAAAAGGAAAGGGGGGGGGGGGTGTAATGGTGCACCTGGCAACACCCTCGCCTCGCCCGCCGATTCCTTTGGGAGAGGAGGATTCGCGTGATGGGAGTGCGATTACGCTCGCCGGGTGTCTCCAGTCGAAGGGGGGTGTAAGGGTGCGCGATACACCCATATACACCCTTTTTTTCTGAGAGTGTACAGAGGTGAGCTTTACTCTTGTCACGACGGTTTATCGCGCTATAAAGCCGCCTATTGAACTCGTATAAAGTCTCGAGAGGGCGGTTTCGAATGCCGGTGCACATGTCATCGGTGTAGGCAGAGCAACGACGTAGCAATCGCGACGCGAGTGCTGACTGCGCCTCAATCTAACCGGCCGCGCTCGCTCTGTGGAAATGTAAGCTTGGGACTCTCGAGCCCCGTTAGCTTACTGAAGATGCAAGACACTACTTGGTCGTCGCGAATCCTTTGCCCTTCGAATGGCTGCGAAGCCGTTCCAGCGCTCGGCGTATACCCTACGCAGCGTCCTCCAACAACCATTCGCACAGCATCGGAACCCTCCGTCTGCGAGCGCCGGCGGTTCGCCGTCGCGGGGATTATGTTCGCGGGAGTTCATGTTCGCGGTGTTTCATGTTCACCGCAGGAGTTCATAAAATGCTTCCATTCAAGTCGCAACGATAAATCGTCGGCGCTCGCAAACTGCCAGTAGGCTCCAGAAAGGTTGCGATGCTGCGCGGGCGGTCGCTGACAGGCGCTGCTGCCTAGGGTACGCCGAGCACTGGAACGTTTTCGCCGGCGTTCGCAGGACAAAGAATCTCAACGACAAAGCAGCGCCCTGCATCATCAGCAAGTTAACGCTGCTCGAGAGTCCCACGCAGTCGTCTCTCATTTCGCGATTGCTGCGTCGTTGCTCTGACTAAACAATTCACAGTTCTCTCGAGACTTCATGAGCGTTAAATCGACTCGCCTATAGCGCGATAGAGTGTCGTGACAACAAAAAAGCTTACCCCGGCAGGGGCGTAAGCAGCGGTGCAATGTCCGTCAACGCCCATGTCGAGAACGGCGAAATATACAAAAATAACAGCCGAAAAAAAATTAATATCATTAGGCACGCGCTACCCTAGGTGCGTCCTATTATCTTTCTGTTCTGCGAATTCAACAAATCAGCAAGCGCTGTGGCTAATTTTTCTTCTTTTTCTTTAAATTATGAGACATTAAACTCATTGGAGCTTCTTGGAGCACACATCCCCACCATGAGTCATCATGGTGCTCAGAGATTGTAATTGATGGCAGTGATATAGACTGAACTCACGGATGAAAAACCTATTACGGCACAAATTTCTTAAACCACTGAATCATAGATGCCACAACCATGCAAAGATTCCCAAAATTGACGTTTAAAAATGCGAACCTAACAGTGTACACATAATTCAAAAGTGCTTGGTAAAAATATATATATATATATATTTATTTATTTATTTATTTATTTATTTGTGGACATCCTGCGCAAAGAGAAGGTATTCGCCATTAATTATTCATTTTGAATTAGAATGTGGGCTAAAAGGCGTAAAATATGATATCTTCAAACATGCCTCGTTTTGGGTCACTTCTGGGAAGTGCAGCTTTAGAAAGAAGTCCAAAAGCTGGGGGGCCTTCATGGAGCTGTCCTGTTCACTCGGTAGTGACAGCAGAGTAGACGCTATGCGTGTTTAAGGCCAATCATGTCTCCGGTTAGGGTCCCGTGACAACTGTCTCGAAGCTGGTGATAACGCTGGACACGGCACCTGCCTTAAGCCCAAGGCCACACATAGCATCCACTGCACTATCAACCTTGGCTCGAACTGTCAACAGGATATAAGTGACACATTCTCTCGCTGTGTTCATTGTTGGTATGCCCCTGAGGATTAGTCTTTGTGATCGCACCCCCGTTCTGGCCTTGAAGGAGCTCTGCTTTTCAATTTTTCTGTTTTCTCTCTCTCCCTAAGCTAAAAGCATTGCAGAAGGTGCGGACTCGGCGGACCAATCAACCGTAGACTTTCTATCGCTTCACTCCGCTCTCTGTGAGCATGTAACGGAAGGAGCGTGATCACGTGGTTTGACGGATGACGTAATAGCCGCTGCCAATCCCGGAATGAAGCTGCTTGCGGACCTAGTTTCGCGTGTCGTGCGGTCCGCGGGGCTGCTGTGGATTTCGCTTCTATGTTAAAAGGTATCCCGATCGAAAAGTCCTACCCGTATGTCGGCAACAAGCGATTTCTTCAAAGAAGCCCAAGACATTCTTGTGATGCGTTCAGTGTTCGGTTCGGCAAATGACAGCTTGTGCTACATCGTGGTGAATCTTCACGGATCCCTTCCTTCTCGGTTTTGTGTTTGAGTGGTTGGTCTGCAGTGCCCGTGTCGACGTATATTTCGGATTACATCTTTCAAGTCCGGTATTTTGAACGTAAGTGCGCTGCAACCTACTCGGCGACAATTGACCGTTCTGTAGTGTCTATCTCCTGGCAGTGCCTATCTTCTGACAGCTGGGAGAATAATTTCCCCGTAATTCTACCGCAGTCGCCTGCCATTAGCTCTCTGAAATCATGTGAAAATTGTAGTTAGAATACTGACATTCTTATTCTCTCTGCTTTTTGTGAAAAGACGTTTCATGGACACCTTTTTGTGGATAGACGCTTCATGGACACACGTTTAGTCGGCACTCGTTACGCGAATTGCACGCTGCAGGGACATTTCGTCGCGCCTGTATTCCTGAGGCGCGTGCTCACCGACTCAGCCCACCCGTTCACGCCACTTCTTGGGAAATCATTACAAAAAACAAGCAAAAAAAAAAAAACATATTTTGAGTTGTTTATGAACGTCACGTGTTGACGAAACGATCTCGATGAAACGTCTTTTGATAAACTGATTGCAGCGCCAATGAGTGGCGACTGGCATTCGAATTTCGGGGGGAAAGGGGGGGGGGGGAATTCGGCCGGCTGCCGGGGGACTAGACACTACCCAGGAATCGCCTTTGGTTCTTGTTTGCTTTACAATATTCTCAGTTGTATAACAGCTCAGTAGTACCTCTTCACATAGTAGAGATTGCTTAGTGTGTGCTTGTCTACAGAATGGGCTGTGTGTAATAAACTTCTAGGAGATTTGAAAACAATACCTTGTGTCTGTTTATCTGCGCTTTTGCAAACACCTGAGTGAGTGCATTTGTTTTTTGTTGTTGTTTTGTTGAAATGTTAGCTCTTTGTTTTAAATGGGGCTATGAAGTTCGGCACGTCTCACAAGGTTTTTTTTTTAAAGATGTCCAGTGACAACAAATAATTTGTTTCACATTTCATACGATTGCGGTAAAAAGAAAAACTACAGGCAGCTATGGCACGATGGTAAAGAGACTCATAAGACGAGATATAGAAGCTATAGCAAACCATACAGAGAGCAATAGGCAGCTAAAGAAATCATAGAAAAAGCCATAGGCTTTTTCTATGATTCCGGTGTCTAAAAAGATCCATAGGGTAAGGCATAGAGATTTCTACAGCACACCATACAAGATGCTATAGGTGGCTAAAGGAACCATAGAAAATTCTATAGGCAGCTGTAGCACGGTGGGTATAGACAACCATAAGACGAACTTTAGAATGAGCTGTAGCGGACCATACAAAGAGGAATAGGCGGCTAAAGAGACCATAGGAAAAGCCGTAGGCAGCTATAGCACGGTGTCTAAAAAGATCCTTAGAGTAAGCCATAGAGATCTCTATAGCAAACCATGCAATATGCTATAGGCGGCTAAAGAAACCATATGAAATGCTATAGAAAGCTGTAGCACGATGGGTATAGAGAACCATAAGGCGAGCTATAGATTGAGCTATAGCGGACCATACAAAGGGCAATAGACGGCTAAAGAAACCGTAGGAAAAGCCATAGGCAGCTATAGCACGGTGTCTAAAAAGATCCATAGAGTAAGCCATAGAGATTTCTATAGCAAACCATACAATATGCTATAGACGGCTAAAGGGACCATATGAAATGCTATAGAAAGCTGTAGCACGATGGGTATAGAGAACCATAAGACGAGCTATAGAATGAGCTATAGCGGACCATACAAAGGGCGATAGACGGCTAAAGAAACCGTAGAAAAAGCCATAGGCAGCTATAGCACGGTGTCTAAAAGGATCCATAGAGTAAGCCATAGAAATCTCTATAGCAGACCATACAAAATGCTGTAGGCGGCTAAAGGAACCAAAAGAAAAGCCATAGGCGGCTATAGCATCCTTTCTAAAAAGACCCATAGACTAAACCATACCGAATTCGATAGCAAAATTTCCATTGAAAAAGCTATAGACAACTATAGGGGAGACCATAGGGAAAGCTATAGACAGCCATAGAAACGGCTATAGCTAATTGGGCCAATTTGCTATAGCCGGCCATACAAAGGATTTTCTATAGCCGACCATAGACCATTTTTGTATGGGAAACGCGCCAAGAAAACGCGCCAAGGGACGCCGCAAGAGAGCAAGCTCCAACGACGCTACTGACGTTATCACTCAACGAGGCCTAGTGACGTCGCAACGAATGGCGCCAAGAAAACGCGCCAAGGGACGCCGCAAGAGAGCAAGCTCAAACGACGCTACTGACGTTATCGCTCAACGAGGCCTAGTGACGTCGCAACGAAAGGCGCCAAGAAAACGCGCCAAGGGATGCCGCAAAAGAGCAAGCTCCAACGACGCTACTGACGTTATCAGTCAACGAGGCCTAGTGACGTCGCAACGAAACGCGCCAAGAAAACGCGCCAAGGGACGCCGCAAGAGAGCAAGCTCCAACGACGCTACTGACGTTATCACTCAACGAGGCCTAGTGACGTCGCAACGAAAGGCGCCAAGAAAACGCGCCAAGGGACGCCGCAAGAGAAAAAGCTCAAACGACGCTACTGACGTTATCGCTCAACGAGGCCTAGTGACGTCGCAACGAAACGCGCCAAGAAAACGCGCCAAGGGACGCCGCAAGAGAGCAAGCTCCAACAACGCTACCGACGTTATCACTCAACGAGGCCTAGTGACGTCGCAACGAAAGGCGCCAAGAAAACGCGCCAAGGGACGCCGCAAGAGAGCAAGCTCCAACAACGCTACCGACGTTATCACTCAACGAGGCCTAGTGACGTCGCAACGAAACGCGCCAAGAAAACGCGCCAAGGGACGCCGCAAGAGAGCAAGCTCCAACAACGCTAGCGACGTTATCGCTCAACGAGGCCTAGTGACGTCGCAACGAAAGGCGCCAAGAAAACGCGCCAAGGGACGCCGCAAGTGAGCAAGCTCCAACGACGCTACTGACGTTATCGCTCAACGAGGCCTAGTGACGTCGCAACGAAACGCGCCAAGAAAACGCGCCAAGGGACGCCGCAAGAGAGCAAGCTCCAACGACGCTACTGACGTTATCACTCAACGAGGCCTAGTGACGTCGCAACGAAAGGCGCCAAGAAAACGCGCCAAGGGACGCCGCAAGAGAGCAAGCTCCAACGACGCTACTGCCGTTATCGCTCAACGAGGCCTAGTGACGTCGCAACGAAACGCGCCAAGAAAACGCGCCAAGGGACGCCGCAAGAGAGCAAGCTCCAACAACGCTACCGACGTTATCACTCAACGAGGCCTAGTGACGTCGCAACGAAAGGCGCCAAGAAAACGCGCCAAGGGATGCCGCAAAAGAGCAAGCTCCAACGACGCTACTGACGTTATCAGTCAACGAGGCCTAGTGACGTCGCAACGAAAGGCGCCAAGAAAACGCGCCAAGGGACGCCGCAAGAGAGCAAGCTCCAACGACGCTACTGACGTTATCGCTCAACGAGGCCTAGTGACGTCGCAACGAAAGGCGCCAAGAAAACGCGCCAAGGGACGCCGCAAGAGAGCAAGCTCCAACAACGCTACCGACGTTATCACTCAACGAGGCCTAGTGACGTCGCAACGAAACGCGCCAAGAAAACGCGCCAAGGGACGCCGCAAGAGAGCAAGCTCCAACAACGCTAGCGACGTTATCGCTCAACGAGGCCTAGTGACGTCGCAACGAAAGGCGCCAAGAAAACGCGCCAAGGGACGCCGCAAGAGAGAAAGCTCCAACGACGCTACTGACGTTATCGCTCAACGAGGCCTAGTGACGTCGCAACGAAACGCGCCAAGAAAACGCGCCAAGGGACGCCGCAAGAGAGCAAGCTCCAACAACGCTACCGACGTTATCACTCAACGAGGCCTAGTGACGTCACAACGAAAGGCGCCAAGAAAACGCGACAAGGGACGCCGCAAAAGAGCAAGCTCCAACGACGCAACTGACGTTATCAGTCAACGAGGCCTAGTGACGTCGCAACGAAAGGCGCCAAGAAAACGCGCCAAGGGACGTCGCAAGAGAGCAAGCTCCAACGACGCTACTGACGTTATCGCTCAACAAGGCCTAGTGACGTCGCAACGACAGGCGCCAAGAAAACGCGCCAAGGGACGCCGCAAGAGAGCAAGCTCCAACGACGCTACCAACGTTATCACTCAACGAGGCCTAGTGACGTCGCAACGAAAGGCGCCAAGAAAACGCGCCAAGGGACGACGCAAGAGAGCAAGCTCCAACGACGCTACTGACGTTATCGCTCAACGAGGCCTAGTGACGTCGCAACGAAAGGCGCCAAGAAAACGCGCCAAGGGACGCCGCAAGAGAGCAAGCTCCAACAACGCTACCGACGTTATCACTCAACGAGGCCTAGTGACGTCGTAACGAAAGGCGCCAAGAAAACGCGCCAAGGGACGCCGCAAGAGAGCAAGCTCCAACGACGCTACTGACGTTATCGCTCAACGAGGCCTAGTGACGTCGCAACGAAACGCGCCAAGAAAACGCGCCAAGGGACGCCGCAAGAGAGCAAGCTCCAACGACGCTACTGACGTTATCACTCAACGAGGCCTAGTGACGTCGCAACGAAACGCGCCAAGAAAACGCGCCAAGGGACGCCGCAAGAGAGCAAGCTCCAACGACGCTACTGACGTTATCACTCAACGAGGCCTAGTGACGTCGCAACGAAAGGCGCCAAGAAAACGCGCCAAGGGACGCCGCAAGAGAGCAAGCTCCAACGACGCTACTGACGTTATCGCTCAACGAGGCCTAGTGACGTCGCAACGAAACGCGCCAAGAAAACGCGCCAAGGGACGCTGCAAGAGAGCAAGCTCCAACGACGCTACTGACGTTATCGCTCAACGAGGCCTAGTGACGTCGCAACGAAACGCGCCAAGAAAACGCGCCAAGGGACGCCGCAAGAGAGCAAGCTCCAACGACGCTACTGACGTTATCGCTCAACGAGGCCTAGTGACGTCGCAACGAAACGCGCCAAGAAAACGCGCCAAGGGACGCCGCAAGAGAGCAAGCTCCAACGACGCTACTGACGTTATCGCTCAACGAAGCCTAGTGACGTCGCAACAAAACGCGCCAAGAAAACGCGCCAAGGGACGCCGCAAGAGAGCAAGCTCCAACGACGCTACTGACGTTATCGCTCAACGAGGCCTAGTGACGTCGCAACGAAACGCGCCAAGAAAACGTGCCAAGGGACGCCGCAAGAGAGCAAGCTCCAACGACGCTACTGACGTTATCGCTCAACGAGGCCTAGTGACGTCGCAACCAAAGGCGCCAAGAAAACGCGCCAAGGAACGCCGCAAGAGAGCAAGCTCCAAGGACGCTACCGACGTTATCACTCAACGAGGCCTAGTGACGTCGCAACGAAACGCGCCAAGAAAACGTGCCAAGGGACGCCGCAAGAGAGCAAGCTCCAACGACGCTACTGACGTTATCGCTCAACGAGGCCTAGTGACGTCGCAACCAAAGGCGCCAAGAAAACGCGCCGAGGGACGCCGCAAGAGAGCAAGCTCCAACGACGCTACTGACGTTATCGCTCAACGAGGCCTAGTGACGTCGCAACAAAACGCGCCAAGAAAACGCGCCAAGGGACGCCGCAAGAGAGCGAGCCCCAGCGACGCTACCGACGTTATCACTCAACGAGGCCTAGTGACGTCGCAACGAAAGGCGCCAAGAAAACGCGCCAAGGGACGCCGCAAGAGAGCAAGCTCCAACGACGCTACCGACGTTATCACTCAACGAGGCCTAGTGACGTCGCAACCAAAGGCGCCAAGAAAACGCGCCAAGGGACGCCGCAAGAGAGCGAGCTCCAACGATGCTACCGACGTTATCACTCAACGAGGCCTAGTGACGTCGCAACGAAACGCGCCAAGAAAACGCGCCAAGGGAAGCCGCAAGAGAGCAAGCTCCAACGACGCTACCGACGTTATCACTCAACGAGGCCTAGTGACGTCGCAACGAAACGCGCCAAGAAAACGCGCCAAGGGACGCCGCAAGAGAGCAAGCTCCAACGACGCTACTGACGTTATCAGTCAACGAGGCCTAGTGACGTCGCAACGAAAGGCGCCAAGAAAACGCGCCAAGGGACGCCGCAAGAGAGCAAGCTCCAACGACGCTACTGACGTTATCGCTCAACGAGGCGTAGTGACGTCGCAACGAAAGGCGCCAAGAAAACGCGCCAAGGGTCGCCGCAAGAGAGCAAGCTCCAACAACGCTACCGACGTTATCGCTCAACGAGGCCTAGTGACGTCGCAACGAAACGCGCCAAGAAAACGCGCCAAGGGACGCCGCAAGAGAGCAAGCTCCAACAACGCTACCGACGTTATCGCTCAACGAGGCCTAGTGACGTCGCAACGAAAGGCGCCAAGAAAACGCGCCAAGGGACGCCGCAAGAGAGCAAGCTCCAACAACGCTACCGACGTTATCGCTCAACGAGGCCTAGTGACGTCGCAACGAAACGCGCCAAGAAAACGCGCCAAGGGACGCCGCAAGAGAGCAAGCTCCAACAACGCTACCGACGTTATCGCTCAACGAGGCCTAGTGACGTCGCAACGAAAGGCGCCAAGTAAACGCGCCAAGGGACGCCGCAAGTGAGCAATCTCCAACGACGCTACTGACGTTATCGCTCAACGAGGCCTAGTGACGTCGCAACGAAACGCGCCAAGAAAACGCGCCAAGGGACGCCGCAAGAGAGCAAGCTCCAACGACGCTACTGACGTTATCACTCAACGAGGCCTAGTGACGTCGCAACGAATGGCGCCAAGAAAACGCGCCAAGGGACGCCGCAAGAGAGCAAGCTCAAACGACGCTACTGACGTTATCGCTCAACGAGGCCTAGTGACGTCGGAACGAAAGGCGCCAAGAAAACGCGCCAAGGGATGCCGCAAAAGAGCAAGCTCCAACGACGCTACTGACGTTATCAGTCAACGAGGCCTAGTGACGTCGCAACGAAACGCGCCAAGAAAACGTGCCAAGGGACGCCGCAAGAGAGCAAGCTCCAACGACGCTACTGACGTTATCACTCAACGAGGCCTAGTGACGTCGCAACGAAAGGCGCCAAGAAAACGCGCCAAGGGACGCCGCAAGAGAGCAAGCTCAAACGACGCTACTGACGTTATCGCTCAACGAGGCCTAGTGACGTCGCAACGAAAGGCGCCAAGAAAACGCGCCAAGGGATGCCGCAAAAGAGCAAGCTCCAACGACGCTACTGACGTTATCAGTCAACGAGGCCTAGTGACGTCGCAACGAAAGGCGCCAAGAAAACGCGCCAAGGGACGCCGCAAGAGAGCAAGCTCCAACGACGCTACTGACGTTATCGCTCAACGAGGCCTAGTGACGTCGCAACGAAAGGCGCCAAGAAAACGCGCCAAGGGACGCCGCAAGAGAGCAAGCTCCAACAACGCTACCGACGTTATCGCTCAACGAGGCCTAGTGACGTCGCAACGAAACGCGCCAAGAAAACGCGCCAAGGGACGCCGCAAGAGAGCAAGCTCCAACAACGCTAGCGACGTTATCGCTCAACGAGGCCTAGTGACGTCGCAACGAAAGGCGCCAAGAAAACGCGCCAAGGGACGCCGCAAGAGAGCAAGCTCCAACGACGCTACTGACGTTATCGCTCAACGAGGCCTAGTGACGTCGCAACGAAACGCGCCAAGAAAACGCGCCAAGGGACGCCGCAAGAGAGCAAGCTCCAACAACGCTACCGACGTTATCACTCAACGAGGCCTAGTGACGTCGCAACGAAAGGCGCCAAGAAAACGCGCCAAGGGACGCCGCAAGAGAGCAAGCTCCAACAACGCTACCGACGTTATCGCTCAACGAGGCCTAGTGACGTCGCAACGAAACGCGCCAAGAAAACGCGCCAAGGGACGCCGCAAGAGAGCAAGCTCCAACAACGCTACCGACGTTATCGCTCAACGAGGCCTAGTGACGTCGCAACGAAAGGCGCCAAGAAAACGCGCCAAGGGACGCCGCAAGTGAGCAAGCTCCAACGACGCTACTGACGTTATCGCTCAACGAGGCCTAGTGACGTCACAACGAAACGCGCCAAGAAAACGCGCCAAGGGACGCCGCAAGAGAGCAAGCTCCAACGACGCTACTGACGTTATCGCTCAACGAGGCCTAGTGACGTCGCAACGAAAGGCGCCAAGAAAACGCGCCAAGGGACGCCGCAAGAGAGCAAGCTCCAACGACGCTACTGCCGTTATCGCTCAACGAGGCCTAGTGACGTCGCAACGAAACGCGCCAAGAAAACGCGCCAAGGGACGCCGCAAGAGAGCAAGCTCCAACAACGCTACAGACGTTATCACTCAACGAGGCCTAGTGACGTCGCAACGAAAGGCGCCAAGAAAACGCGCCAAGGGATGCCGCAAAAGAGCAAGCTCCAACGACGCTACTGACGTTATCAGTCAACGAGGCCTAGTGACGTCGCAACGAAAGGCGCCAAGAAAACGCGCCAAGGGACGCCGCAAGAGAGCAAGCTCCAACAACGCTAGCGACGTTATCGCTCAACGAGGCCTAGTGACGTCGCAACGAAAGGCGCCAAGAAAACGCGCCAAGGGACGCCGCAAGAGAGAAAGCTCCAACGACGCTACTGACGTTATCGCTCAACGAGGCCTAGTGACGTCGCAACGAAACGCGCCAAGAAAACGCGCCAAGGGACGCCGCAAGAGAGCAAGCTCCAACAACGCTACCGACGTTATCACTCAACGAGGCCTAGTGACGTCGCAACGAAAGGCGCCAAGAAAACGCGACAAGGGACGCCGCAAAAGAGCAAGCTCCAACGACGCTACTGACGTTATCAGTCAACGAGGCCTAGTGACGTCGCGACGAAAGGCGCCAAGAAAACGTGCCAAGGGACGCCGCAAGAGAGCAAGCTCCAACGACGCTACTGACGTTATCACTCAACGAGGCCTAGTGACGTCGCAACGAAACGCGCCAAGAAAACGCGCCAAGGGACGCCGCAAGAGAGCAAGCTCCAACGACGCTACTGACGTTATCACTCAACGAGGCCTAGTGACGTCGCAACGAAAGGCGCCAAGAAAACGCGCCAAGGGACGCCGCAAGAGAGCAAGCTCCAACGACGCTACTGACGTTATCGCTCAACGAGGCCTAGTGACGTCGCAACGAAACGCGCCAAGAAAACGCGCCAAGGGACGCTGCAAGAGAGCAAGCTCCAACGACGCTACTGACGTTATCGCTCAACGAGGCCTAGTGACGTCGCAACGAAACGCGCCAAGAAAACGCGCCAAGGGACGCCGCAAGAGAGCAAGCTCCAACGACGCTACTGACGTTATCGCTCAACGAGGCCTAGTGACGTCGCAACGAAACGCGCCAAGAAAACGCGCCAAGGGACGCCGCAAGAGAGCAAGCTCCAACGACGCTACTGACGTTATCGCTCAACGAAGCCTAGTGACGTCGCAACAAAACGCGCCAAGAAAACGCGCCAAGGGACGCCGCAAGAGAGCAAGCTCCAACGACGCTACTGACGTTATCGCTCAACGAGGCCTAGTGACGTCGCAACGAAACGCGCCAAGAAAACGTGCCAAGGGACGCCGCAAGAGAGCAAGCTCCAACGACGCTACTGACGTTATCGCTCAACGAGGCCTAGTGACGTCGCAACCAAAGGCGCCAAGAAAACGCGCCAAGGAACGCCGCAAGAGAGCAAGCTCCAAGGACGCTACCGACGTTATCACTCAACGAGGCCTAGTGACGTCGCAACGAAACGCGCCAAGAAAACGTGCCAAGGGACGCCGCAAGAGAGCAAGCTCCAACGACGCTACTGACGTTATCGCTCAACGAGGCCTAGTGACGTCGCAACCAAAGGCGCCAAGAAAACGCGCC
Source organism: Ixodes scapularis (assembly GCF_016920785.2). Lineage (NCBI taxonomy): Eukaryota > Metazoa > Arthropoda > Arachnida > Ixodida > Ixodidae > Ixodes > Ixodes scapularis. The sequence goes on from NW_024609837.1 coordinate 79,393,741, forward strand.
GAGGGACGCCGCAAGAGAGCAAGCTCCAACGACGCTACTGACGTTATCGCTCAACGAGGCCTAGTGACGTCGCAACAAAACGCGCCAAGAAAACGCTCCAAGGGACGCCGCAAGAGAGCGAGCCCCAGCGACGCTACCGACGTTATCAGTCAACGAGGCCTAGTGACGTCGCAACGAAAGGCGCCAAGAAAACGCGCCAAGGGACGCCGCAAGAGAGCAAGCTCCAACGACGCTACCGACGTTATCACTCAACGAGGCCTAGTGACGTCGCAACCAAAGGCGCCAAGAAAACGCGCCAAGGGACGCCGCAAGAGAGCGAGCTCCAACGATGCTACCGACGTTATCACTCAACGAGGCCTAGTGACGTCGCAACGAAACGCGCCAAGAAAACGCGCCAAGGGAAGCCGCAAGAGAGCAAGCTCCAACGACGCTACCGACGTTATCACTCAACGAGGCCTAGTGACGTCGCAACGAAACGCGCCAAGAAAACGCGCCAAGGGACGCCGCAAGAGAGCAAGCTCCAACGACGCTACTGACGTTATCAGTCAACGAGGCCTAGTGACGTCGCAACGAAAGGCGCCAAGAAAACGCGCCAAGGGACGCCGCAAGAGAGCAAGCTCCAACGACGCTACTGACGTTATCGCTCAACGAGGCGTAGTGACGTCGCAACGAAAGGCGCCAAGAAAACGCGCCAAGGGTCGCCGCAAGAGAGCAAGCTCCAACAACGCTACCGACGTTATCGCTCAACGAGGCCTAGTGACGTCGCAACGAAACGCGCCAAGAAAACGCGCCAAGGGACGCCGCAAGAGAGCAAGCTCCAACAACGCTACCGACGTTATCGCTCAACGAGGCCTAGTGACGTCGCAACGAAAGGCGCCAAGAAAACGCGCCAAGGGACGCCGCAAGAGAGCAAGCTCCAACAACGCTACCGACGTTATCGCTCAACGAGGCCTAGTGACGTCGCAACGAAACGCGCCAAGAAAACGCGCCAAGGGACGCCGCAAGAGAGCAAGCTCCAACAACGCTACCGACGTTATCGCTCAACGAGGCCTAGTGACGTCGCAACGAAAGGCGCCAAGAAAACGCGCCAAGGGACGCCGCAAGTGAGCAATCTCCAACGACGCTACTGACGTTATCGCTCAACGAGGCCTAGTGACGTCGCAACGAAACGCGCCAAGAAAACGCGCCAAGGGACGCCGCAAGAGAGCAAGCTCCAACGACGCTACTGACGTTATCACTCAACGAGGCCTAGTGACGTCGGAACGAAAGGCGCCAAGAAAACGCGCCAAGGGATGCCGCAAAAGAGCAAGCTCCAACGACGCTACTGACGTTATCAGTCAACGAGGCCTAGTGACGTCGCAACGAAACGCGCCAAGAAAACGCGCCAACGGACGCCGCAAGAGAGCAAGCTCCAACGACGCTACTGACGTTATCACTCAACGAGGCCTAGTGACGTCGCAACGAAAGGCGCCAAGAAAACGCGCCAAGGGACGCCGCAAGAGAGCAAGCTCAAACGACGCTACTGACGTTATCGCTCAACGAGGCCTAGTGACGTCGCAACGAAAGGCGCCAAGAAAACGCGCCAAGGGATGCCGCAAAAGAGCAAGCTCCAACGACGCTACTGACGTTATCAGTCAACGAGGCCTAGTGACGTCGCAACGAAAGGCGCCAAGAAAACGCGCCAAGGGACGCCGCAAGAGAGCAAGCTCCAACGACGCTACTGACGTTATCGCTCAACGAGGCCTAGTGACGTCGCAACGAAAGGCGCCAAGAAAACGCGCCAAGGGACGCCGCAAGAGAGCAAGCTCCAACAACGCTACCGACGTTATCGCTCAACGAGGCCTAGTGACGTCGCAACGAAACGCGCCAAGAAAACGCGCCAAGGGACGCCACAAGAGAGCAAGCTCCAACAACGCTAGCGACGTTATCGCTCAACGAGGCCTAGTGACGTCGCAACGAAAGGCGCCAAGAAAACGCGCCAAGGGACGCCGCAAGAGAGCAAGCTCCAACGACGCTACTGACGTTATCGCTCAACGAGGCCTAGTGACGTCGCAACGAAACGCGCCAAGAAAACGCGCCAAGGGACGCCGCAAGAGAGCAAGCTCCAACAACGCTACCGACGTTATCACTCAACGAGGCCTAGTGACGTCGCAACGAAAGGCGCCAAGAAAACGCGCCAAGGGACGCCGCAAGAGAGCAAGCTCCAACAACGCTACCGACGTTATCGCTCAACGAGGCCTAGTGACGTCGCAACGAAACGCGCCAAGAAAACGCGCCAAGGGACGCCGCAAGAGAGCAAGCTCCAACAACGCTACCGACGTTATCGCTCAACGAGGCCTAGTGACGTCGCAACGAAAGGCGCCAAGAAAACGCGCCAAGGGACGCCGCAAGTGAGCAAGCTCCAACGACGCTACTGACGTTATCGCTCAACGAGGCCTAGTGACGTCACAACGAAACGCGCCAAGAAAACGCGCCAAGGGACGCCGCAAGAGAGCAAGCTCCAACGACGCTACTGACGTTATCACTCAACGAGGCCTAGTGACGTCGCAACGAAAGGCGCCAAGAAAACGCGCCAAGGGACGCCGCAAGAGAGCAAGCTCCAACGACGCTACTGCCGTTATCGCTCAACGAGGCCTAGTGACGTCGCAACGAAACGCGCCAAGAAAACGCGCCAAGGGACGCCGCAAGAGAGCAAGCTCCAACAACGCTACCGACGTTATCACTCAACGAGGCCTAGTGACGTCGCAACGAAAGGCGCCAAGAAAACGCGCCAAGGGATGCCGCAAAAGAGCAAGCTCCAACGACGCTACTGACGTTATCAGTCAACGAGGCCTAGTGACGTCGCAACGAAAGGCGCCAAGAAAACGCGCCAAGGGAAGCCGCAAGAGAGCAAGCTCCAACAACGCTAGCGACGTTATCGCTCAACGAGGCCTAGTGACGTCGCAACGAAAGGCGCCAAGAAAACGCGCCAAGGGACGCCGCAAGAGAGAAAGCTCCAACGACGCTACTGACGTTATCGCTCAACGAGGCCTAGTGACGTCGCAACGAAACGCGCCAAGAAAACGCGCCAAGGGACGCCGCAAGAGAGCAAGCTCCAACAACGCTACCGACGTTATCACTCAACGAGGCCTAGTGACGTCGCAACGAAAGGCGCCAAGAAAACGCGACAAGGGACGCCGCAAAAGAGCAAGCTCCAACGACGCTACTGACGTTATCAGTCAACGAGGCCTAGTGACGTCGCAACGAAAGGCGCCAAGAAAACGCGCCAAGGGACGCCGCAAGAGAGCAAGCTCCAACGACGCTACTGACGTTATCGCTCAACGAGGCCTAGTGACGTCGCAACGACAGGCGCCAAGAAAACGCGCCAAGGGACGCCGCAAGAGAGCAAGCTCCAACGACGCTACCAACGTTATCACTCAACGAGGCCTAGTGACGTCGCAACGAAAGGCGCCAAGAAAACGCGCCAAGGGACGACGCAAGAGAGCAAGCTCCAACGACGCTACTGACGTTATCGCTCAACGAGGCCTAGTGACGTCGCAACGAAAGGCGCCAAGAAAACGCGCCAAGGGACGCCGCAAGAGAGCAAGCTCCAACAACGCTACCGACGTTATCACTCAACGAGGCCTAGTGACGTCGTAACGAAAGGCGCCAAGAAAACGCGCCAAGGGACGCCGCAAGAGAGCAAGCTCCAACGACGCTACTGACGTTATCGCTCAACGAGGCCTAGTGACGTCGCAACGAAACGCGCCAAGGGACGCCGCAAGAGAGCAAGCTCCAACGACGCTACTGACGTTATCACTCAACGAGGCCTAGTGACGTCGCAACGAAACGCGCCAAGAAAACGCGCCAAGGGACGCCGCAAGAGAGCAAGCTCCAACGACGCTACTGACGTTATCACTCAACGAGGCCTAGTGACGTCGCAACGAAAGGCGCCAAGAAAACGCGCCAAGGGACGCCGCAAGAGAGCAAGCTCCAACGACGCTACTGACGTTATCGCTCAACGAGGCCTAGTGACGTCGCAACGAAACGCGCCAAGAAAACGCGCCAAGGGACGCTGCAAGAGAGCAAGCTCCAACGACGCTACTGACGTTATCGCTCAACGAGGCCTAGTGACGTCGCAACGAAACGCGCCAAGAAAACGCGCCAAGGGACGCCGCAAGAGAGCAAGCTCCAACGACGCTACTGACATTATCGCTCAACGAGGCCTAGTGACGTCGCAACGAAACGCGCCAAGAAAACGCGCCAAGGGACGCCGCAAGAGAGCAAGCTCCAACGACGCTACTGACGTTATCGCTCAACGAAGCCTAGTGACGTCGCAACAAAACGCGCCAAGAAAACGCGCCAAGGGACGCCGCAAGAGAGCAAGCTCCAACGACGCTACTGACGTTATCGCTCAACGAGGCCTAGTGACGTCGCAACGAAACGCGCCAAGAAAACGTGCCAAGGGACGCCGCAAGAGAGCAAGCTCCAACGACGCTACTGACGTTATCGCTCAACGAGGCCTAGTGACGTCGCAACCAAAGGCGCCAAGAAAACGCGCCAAGGAACGCCGCAAGAGAGCAAGCTCCAAGGACGCTACCGACGTTATCACTCAACGAGGCCTAGTGACGTCGCAACGAAACGCGCCAAGAAAACGTGCCAAGGGACGCCGCAAGAGAGCAAGCTCCAACGACGCTACTGACGTTATCGCTCAACGAGGCCTAGTGACGTCGCAACCAAAGGCGCCAAGAAAACGCGCCGAGGGACGCCGCAAGAGAGCAAGCTCCAACGACGCTACTGACATTATCGCTCAACGAGGCCTAGTGACGTCGCAACGAAACGCGCCAAGAAAACGCGCCAAGGGACGCCGCAAGAGAGCGAGCCCCAGCGACGCTACCGACGTTATCACTCAACGAGGCCTAGTGACGTCGCAACGAAAGGCGCCAAGAAAACGCGCCAAGGGACGCCGCAAGAGAGCAAGCTCCAACGACACTACCGACGTTATCACTCAACGAGGCCTAGTGACGTCGCAACCAAAGGCGCCAAGAAAACGCGCCAAGGGACGCCGCAAGAGAGCGAGCTCCAACGATGCTACCGACGTTATCACTCAACGAGGCCTAGTGACGTCGCAACGAAACGCGCCAAGAAAACGCGCCAAGGGAAGCCGCAAGAGAGCAAGCTCCAACGACGCTACCGACGTTATCACTCAACGAGGCCTAGTGACGTCGCAACCAAAGGCGCCAAGAAAACGCGCCAAGGGACGCCGCAAGAGAGCGAGCTCCAACGACGCTACCGACGTTATCACTCAACGAGGCCTAGTGACGTCGCAACCAAAGGCGCAAAGAAAACGCGCCAAGGGACGCCGCAAGAGAGCAAGCTCCAACGACGCTACCGACTTTATCACTCAACGAGGCCTAGTGACGTCGCAACCAAAGGCGCCAAGAAAACGCGCCAAGGGACGCCGCAAGAGAGCGAGCTCCAACGATGCTACCGACGTTATCACTCAACGAGGCCTAGTGACGTCGCAACGAAACGCGCCAAGAAAACGCGCCAAGGGAAGCCGCAAGAGAGCAAGCTCCAACAACGCTACCGACGTTATCACTCAACGAGGCCTAGTGACGTCGCAACCAAAGGCGCCAAGAAAACGCGCCAAGGGACGCCGCAAGAAAGCGAGCTCCAACGATGCTACCGACGTTATCACTCAACGAGGCCTAGTGACGTCGCAACGAAACGCGCCAAGAAAACGCGCCAAGGGACGCCGCAAGAGAGCAAGCTCCAACGACGCTACCGACGTTATCACTCAACGAGGCCTAGTGACGTCGCAACCAAAGGCGCCAAGAAAACGCGCCAAGGGACGCCGCAAGAGAGCGAGCTCCAACGACGCTACCGACGTTATCACTCAACGAGGCCTAGTGACGTCGTAACGAAAGGCGCCAAGAAAACGCGCCAAGGGACGCCGCAAGAGAGCAAGCTCCAACAACGCTACCGACGTTATCACTCAACGAGGCCTAGTGACGTCGCAACCAAAGGCGCCAAGGGACGCCGCAAGAGAGCAAGCTCCAACGACGCTACTGACGTTATCGCTCAACGAGGCCTAGTGACGTCGCAACGAAACGCGCCAAGAAACCGCGCCAAGGGACGCCGCAAGAGAGCGAGCTCCAACGACGCTACCGACGTTATCACTCAACGAGGCCTTGTGACGTCGCAACGAAAGGCGCCAAGAAAACGCGCCAAGGGACGCCGCAAGAGAGCGAGCTCCAACGACGCTACCGACGTTATCACTCAACGAGGCCTAGTGACGTCGCAACGAAACGCGCCAAGAAAACGCGCCAAGGGAAGCCGCAAGAGAGCAAGCTCCAACGACGCTACCGACGTTATCACTCAACGAGGCCTAGTGACGTCGCAACCAAAGGCGCCAAGAAAACGCGCCAAGGGACGCCGCAAGAGAGCGAGCTCCAACGACGCTACCGACGTTATCACTCAACGAGGCCTAGTGACGTCGCAACCAAAGGCGCAAAGAAAACGCGCCAAGGGACGCCGCAAGAGAGCAAGCTCCAACGACGCTACCGACTTTATCACTCAACGAGGCCTAGTGACGTCGCAACCAAAGGCGCCAAGAAAACGCGCCAAGGGACGCCGCAAGAGAGCGAGCTCCAACGATGCTACCGACGTTATCACTCAACGAGGCCTAGTGACGTCGCAACGAAACGCGCCAAGAAAACGCGCCAAGGGAAGCCGCAAGAGAGCAAGCTCCAACAACGCTACCGACGTTATCACTCAACGAGGCCTAGTGACGTCGCAACCAAAGGCGCCAAGAAAACGCGCCAAGGGACGCCGCAAGAAAGCGAGCTCCAACGATGCTACCGACGTTATCACTCAACGAGGCCTAGTGACGTCGCAACGAAACGCGCCAAGAAAACGCGCCAAGGGACGCCGCAAGAGAGCAAGCTCCAACGACGCTACCGACGTTATCACTCAACGAGGCCTAGTGACGTCGCAACCAAAGGCGCCAAGAAAACGCGCCAAGGGACGCCGCAAGAGAGCGAGCTCCAACGACGCTACCGACGTTATCACTCAACGAGGCCTAGTGACGTCGTAACGAAAGGCGCCAAGAAAACGCGCCAAGGGACGCCGCAAGAGAGCAAGCTCCAACAACGCTACCGACGTTATCACTCAACGAGGCCTAGTGACGTCGCAACCAAAGGCGCCAAGGGACGCCGCAAGAGAGCAAGCTCCAACGACGCTACTGACGTTATCGCTCAACGAGGCCTAGTGACGTCGCAACGAAACGCGCCAAGAAACCGCGCCAAGGGACGCCGCAAGAGAGCGAGCTCCAACGACGCTACCGACGTTATCACTCAACGAGGCCTTGTGACGTCGCAACGAAAGGCGCCAAGAAAACGCGCCAAGGGACGCCGCAAGAGAGCGAGCTCCAACGACGCTACCGACGTTATCACTCAACGAGGCCTAGTGACGTCGCAACGAAAGGCGCCAAGAAAACGCGCCAAGGGACGCCGCAAGAGAGCAAGCTCCAACGACGCTACTGACGTTATTACTCAACGAGGCCTAGTGACGTCGCAACGAAAGGCGCCAAGAAAACGCGCCAAGGGGCGCCGCAAGAGAGCAAGCTCCAACGACGCTACCGACGTTATCACTCAACGAGGCCTAGTGACGTCGCAACGAAAGGCGCCAAGAAAACGCGCCAAGGGACGCCGCAAGAGAGCAAGCTCCAACGACGCTACTGACGTTATCACTCAACGAGGCCTAGTGACGTCGCAACGAATGGCGCCAAGAAAACGCGCCAAGGGACGCCGCAAGAGAGCGAGCTCCAACGACGCTACTGACGTTATCACTCAACGAGGCCTAGTGACGTCGCAACGAAAGGCGCCAAGAAAACGCGCCAAGGGACGCCGCAAGAGAGCAAGCTCCAACGACGCTACTGACGTTATCACTCAACGAGGCCTAGTGACGTCGCAACGAAAGGCGCCAAGAAAACGCGCCAAGGGACGCCGCAAGAGAGCAAGCTCCAACGACGCTACCGACGTTATCACTCAACGAGGCCTAGTGACGTCGCAACGAAAGGCGCCAAGAAAACGCGCCAAGGGACGCCGCAAGAGAGCAAGCTCCAACGACGCTACTGACGTTATCACTCAACGAGGCCTAGTGACGTCGCAACGAAAGGCGCCAAGAAAACGCGCCAAGGGACGCCGCAAGAGAGCGAGCTCCAACGACGCTACTGTCGTTATCACTCAACGAGGCCTAGTGACGTCGCAACGAAAGGCGCCAAGAAAACGCGCCAAGGGACGCCGCAAGAGAGCAAGCTCCAACGACGCTACTGACGTTATCACTCAACGAGGCCTAGTGACGTCGCAACGAAAGGCGCCAAGAAAACGCGCCAAGGGACGCCGCAAGAGAGCAAGCTCCAACGACGCTACTGACGTTATCACTCAACGAGGCCTAGTGACGTCGCAACGAAAGGCGCCAAGAAAACGCGCCAAGGGACGCCGCAAGAGAGCAAGCTCCAACAACGCTACCGACGTTATCGCTCAACGAGGCCTAGTGACGTCGCAACGAAAGGCGCCAAGAAAACGCGCCAAGAAACGCCGCAAGAGAGCAAGCTCCAACGACGCTGCTGACGTTATCGCTCAACGAGGCCTAGTGACGTCGCAACGAAAGGCGCCAAGAAAACACGCCAAGGGACGCCGCAAGAGAGCAAGCTCCAACAACGCTACCGACGTTATCGCTCAACGAGGCCTAGTGACGTCGCAACGAAAGGCGCCAAGAAAACGCGCCAAGGGACGCCGAAAGAAAGCAAGCTCCAACGACGCTACCGACGTTATCACTCAACGAGGCCTAGTGACATCGCAACAAAAGGCGCCAAGAAAACGCGCCAAGGGACGCCGCAAGAGAGCAAGCTCCAACGACGCTACCGACGTTATCACTCAACGAGGCCTAGTGACGTCGCAACGAAAGGCGCCAAGAAAACGCGCCAAGGGACGCCGCAAGAGAGCAAGCTCCAACGACGCTACCGACGTTATCACTCAACGAGGCCTAGTGACGTCGCAACGAAAGGCGCCAAGAAAACGCGCCAAGGGACGCCGCAAGAGAGCAAGCTCCAACGACGCTACTGACGTTATCGCTCAACGAGGCCTAGTGACGTCGCAACGAAAGGCGCCAAGAAAACGCGCCAAGGGACGCCGCAAGAGAGCAAGCTCCAACGACGCTACCGACGTTATCACTCAACGAGGCCTAGTGACGTCGCAACGAAAGGCGCCAAGAAAACGCGCCAAGGGACGCCGCAAGAGAGCAAGCTCCAACGACGCTACTGACGTTATCGCTCAACGAGGCCTAGTGACGTCGCAACGATAGGCGCCAAGAAAACGCGCCAAGGGACGCCGCAAGAGAGCAAGCTCCAACGACGCTACTGACGTTATCACTCAACGAGGCCTAGTGACGTCGCAACGAAAGGCGCCAAGAAAACGCGCCAAGGGACGCCGCAAGAGAGCGAGCTCCAACGACGCTACTGACGTTATCGCTCAAAGAGGCCTAGTGACGTCGCAACGAAAGGCGCCAAGAAAACGCGCCAAGGGACGCCGCAAGAGAGCAAGCTCCAACGACGCTACTGACGTTATCGCTCAAAGAGGCCTAGTGACGTCGCAACGAAAGGCGCCAAGAAAACGCGCCAAGGGACGCCGCAAGAGAGCAAGCTCCAACGACGCTACTGACGTTATCGCTCAACGAGGCCTAGTGACGTCGCAACGACAGGCGCCAAGAAAACGCGCCAAGGGACGCCGCAAGAGAGCAAGCTCCAACGACGCTACCGACGTTATCACTCAACGAGGCCTAGTGACGTCGCAACGAAAGGCGCCAAGAAAACGCGCCAAGGGACGCCGCAAGAGAGCAAGCTCCAACGACGCTACTGACGTTATCGCTCAACGAGGCCTAGTGACGTCGCAACGAAAGGCGCCAAGAAAACGCGCCAAGGGACGCCGCAAGAGAGCAAGCTCCAACAACGCTACCGACGTTATCACTCAACGAGGCCTAGTGACGTCGCAACGAAAGGCGCCAAGAAAACGCGCCAAGGGACGCCGCAAGAGAGCAAGCTCCAACGACGCTACTGACGTTATCGCTCAACGAGGCCTAGTGACGTCGCAACGAAACGCGCCAAGGGACGCCGCAAGAGAGCAAGCTCCAACGACGCTACTGACGTTATCACTCAACGAGGCCTAGTGACGTCGCAACGAAACGCGCCAAGAAAACGCGCCAAGGGACGCCGCAAGAGAGCAAGCTCCAACGACGCTACTGACGTTATCGCTCAACGAGGCCTAGTGACGTCGCAACGAAGCGCGCCAAGAAAACGTGCCAAGGGACGCCGCAAGAGAGCAAGCTCCAACGACGCTACTGACGTTATCGCTCAACGAGGCCTAGTGACGTCGCAACCAAAGGCGCCAAGAAAACGCGCCAAGGGACGCCGCAAGAGAGCAAGCTCCAACGACGCTACTGACGTTATCGCTCAACGAGGCCTAGTGACGTCGCAACCAAAGGCGCCAAGAAAACGCGCCGAGGGACGCCGCAAGAGAGCAAGCTCCAACGACGCTACTGACGTTATCGCTCAACGAGGCCTAGTGACGTCGCAACGAAACGCGCCAAGAAAACGCGCCAAGGGACGCCGCAAGAGAGCGAGCTCCAACGACGCTACTGACGTTATCGCTCAACGAGGCCTAGTGACGTCGCAACGAAACGCGCCAAGAAAACGCGCCAAGGGACGCCGCAAGAGAGCGAGCTCCAACGACGCTACCGACGTTATCACTCAACGAGGCCTAGTGACGTCGCAACGAAAGGCGCCAAGAAAACGCGCCAAGGGACGCCGCAAGAGAGCAAGCTCCAACGACGCTACCGACGTTATCACTCAACGAGGCCTAGTGACGTCGAAACGAAAGGCGCCAAGAAAACGCGCCAAGGGACGCCGCAAGAGAGCAAGCTCCAACGACGCTACTGACGTTATCGCTCAACGAGGCCTAGTGACGTCGCAACGATAGGCGCCAAGAAAACGCGCCAAGGGACGCCGCAAGAGAGCAAGCTCCAACGACGCTACTGTCGTTATCACTCAACGAGGCCTAGTGACGTCGCAACGAAAGGCGCCAAGAAAACGCGCCAAGGGACGCCGCAAGAGAGCAAGCTCCAACGACGCTACTGACGTTATCGCTCAAAGAGGCCTAGTGACGTCGCAACAAAAGGCGCCAAGAAAACGCGCCAAGGGACGCCGCAAGAGAGCAAGCTCCAACGACGCTACTGACGTTATCGCTCAAAGAGGCCTAGTGACGTCGCAACGAAAGGCGCCAAGAAAACGCGCCAAGGGACGCCGCAAGAGAGCAAGCTCCAACGACGCTACTGACGTTATCGCTCAAAGAGGCCTAGTGACGTCGCAACGAAAGGCGCCAAGAAAACGCGCCAAGGGACGCCGCAAGAGAGCAAGCTCCAACGACGCTACTGACGTTATCGCTCAAAGAGGCCTAGTGACGTCGCAACGAAAGGCGCCAAGAAAACGCGCCAAGGGACGCCGCAAGAGAGCAAGCTCCAACGACGCTACTGACGTTATCGCTCAAAGAGGCCTAGTGACGTCGCAACGAAAGGCGCCAAGAAAACGCGCCAAGGGACGCCGCAAGTGAGCAAGCTCCAACGACGCTACTGACGTTATCGCTCAACGAGGCCTAGTGACGTCGCAACGAAAGGCGCCAAGAAAACGCGCCAAGGGACGCCGCAAGAGAGCAAGCTCCAACGACGCTACTGACGTTATCGTTCAACGAGGCCTAGTGACGTCGCAACGACAGGCGCCAAGAAAACGCGCCAAGGGACGCCGCAAGAGAGCAAGCTCCAACGACGCTACCGACCTTATCACTCAACGAGGCCTAGTGACGTCGCAACGAAAGGCGCCAAGAAAACGCGCCAAGGGACGCCGCAAGAGAGCAAGCTCCAACGACGCTACTGACGTTATCGCTCAACGAGGCCTAGTGACGTCGCAACGAAAGGCGCCAAGAAAACGCGCCAAGGGACGCCGCAAGAGAGCAAGCTCCAACAACGCTACCGACGTTATCACTCAACGAGGCCTAGTGACGTCGCAACGAAAGGCGCCAAGAAAACGCGCCAAGGGACGCCGCAAGAGAGCAAGCTCCAACGACGCCACTGACGTTATCGCTCAACGAGGCCTAGTGACGTCGCAACGAAACGCGCCAAGAAAACGCGCCAAGGGACGCCGCAAGAGAGCAAGCTCCAACGACGCTACTGACGTTATCACTCAAGGAGGCCTAGTGACGTCGCAACGAAACGCGCCAAGAAAACGCGCCAAGGGACGCCGCAAGAGAGCAAGCTCCAACGAAGCTACTGACGTTATCAGTCAACGAGGCCTAGTGACGTCGCAACGAAAGGCGCCAAGAAAACGCGCCAAGGGACGCCGCAAGAGAGCAAGCTCCAACGACGCTACCGACGTTATCGCTCAACGAGGCCTAGTGACGTCGCAACGAAACGCGCCAAGAAAACGCGCCAAGGGACGCCGCAAGAGAGCAAGCTCCAACGACGCTACTGACGTTATCGCTCAACGAGGCCTAGTGACGTTGCAACGAAACGCGCCAAGAAAACGCGCCAAGGGACGCCGCAAGAGAGCAAGCTCCAACGACGCTACTGACGTTATCACTCAACGAGGCCTAGTGACGTCGCAACGAAACGCGCCAAGAAAATGCGCCAAGGGACGCCGCAAGAGAGCAAGCTCCAACGACGCTACTGACGTTATCGCTCAACGAGGCCTAGTGACGTCGCAACGAAACGCGCCAAGAAAACGCGCCAAGGGACGCCGCAAGAGAGCAAGCTCCAATGACGCTACGGACGTTATCGCTCAACGAGGCCTAGTGACGTCGCAACGAAACGCGCCAAGAAAACGTGCCAAGGGACGCCGCAAGAGAGCAAGCTCCAACGACGCTACTGACGTTATCGCTCAACGAGGCCTAGTGACGTCGCAACCAAAGGCGCCAAGAAAACGCGCCAAGGGACGCCGCAAGAGAGCAAGCTCCAACGACGCTACTGACGTTATCGCTCAACGAGGCCTAGTGACGTCGCAACCAAAGGCGCCAAGAAAACGCGCCGAGGGACGCCGCAAGAGAGCAAGCTCCAACGACGCTACTGACGTTATCGCTCAACGAGGCCTAGTGACGTCGCAACGAAACGCGCCAAGAAAACGCGCCAAGGGACGCCGCAAGAGAGCGAGCTCCAACGACGCTACTGACGTTATCGCTCAACGAGGCCTAGTGACGTCGCAACGAAACGCGCCAAGAAAACGCGCCAAGGGACGCCGCAAGAGAGCGAGCTCCAACGACGCTACCGACGTTATCACTCAACGAGGCCTAGTGACGTCGCAACGAAAGGCGCCAAGAAAACGCGCCAAGGGACGCCGCAAGAGAGCAAGCTCCAACGACGCTACCGACGTTATCACTCAACGAGGCCTAGTGACGTCGCAAGCAAAGGCGCCAAGAAAACGCGCCAAGGGACGCCGCAAGAGAGCGAGCTCCAACGATGCTACCGACGTTATCACTCAACGAGGCCTAGTGACGTCGCAACGAAACGCGCCAAGAAAACGCGCCAAGGGACGCCGCAAGAGAGCAAGCTCCAACGACGCTACTGACGTTATCGCTCAACGAGGCCTAGTGACGTCGCAACGAAACGCGCCAAGAAAACGCGCCATGGGACGCCGCAAGAGAGCAAGCTCCAACGACGCTACTGACGTTATCGCTCAACGAGGCCTAGTGACGTCGCAACGAAACGCGCCAAGAAAACGCGCCAAGGGACGCCGCAGGAGAGCAAGCTTCAACGACGCTACTGACGTTATCGCTCAACGAGGCCTAGTGACGTCGCAACGAAACGCGCCAAGAAAACGTGCCAAGGGACGCCGCAAGAGAGCAAGCTCCAACGACGCTACTGACGTTATCGCTCAACGAGGCCTAGTGACGTCGCAACCAAAGGCGCCAAGAAAACGCGCCAAGGGACGCCGCAAGAGAGCAAGCTCCAACGACGCTACTGACGTTATCGCTCAACGAGGCCTAGTGACGTCGCAACCAAAGGCGCCAAGAAAACGCGCCGAGGGCCGCCGCAAGAGAGCAAGCTCCAACGACGCTACTGACGTTATCGCTCAACGAGGCCTAGTGACGTCGCAACGAAACGCGCCAAGAAAACGCGCCAAGGGACGCCGCAAGAGAGCGAGCTCCAACGACGCTACCGACGTTATCACTCAACGAGGCCTAGTGACGTCGCAACGAAAGGCGCCAAGAAAACGCGCCAAGGGACGCCGCAAGAGAGCAAGCTCCAACGACGCTACCGACGTTATCACTCAACGAGGCCTAGTGACGTCGCAACCAAAGGCGCCAAGAAAACGCGCCAAGGGACGCCGCAAGAGAGCAAGCTCCAACGATGCTACCGACGTTATCACTCAACGAGGCCTAGTGACGTCGCAACGAAATGCGCCAAGAAAACGCGCCAAGGGAAGCCGCAAGAGAGCAAGCTCCAACGACGCTACCGACGTTATCACTCAACGAGGCCTAGTGACGTCGCAACCAAAGGCGCCAAGAAAACGCGCCAAGGGACGCCGCAAGAGAGTGAGCTCCAACGACGCTACGGACGTTATCACTCAACGAGGCCTAGTGACGTCGCAACGAAACGCGCCAAGAAAACGCGCCAAGGGACGCCGCAAGAGAGCAAGCTCCAACGACGCTACCGACGTTATCACTCAACGAGACCTAGTGACGTCGCAACGAAAGGCGCCAAGAAAACGCGCCAAGGGACGCCGCAAGAGAGCGAGCTCCAACGACGCTACCGACGTTATCACTCAACGAGGCCTAGTGACGTCGCAGCGAAACGCGCCAAGAAAACGCGCCAAGGGACGCCGCAAGAGAGCAAGCTCCAACGACGCTACCGACGTTATCACTCAACGAGGCCTAGTGACGTCGCAACGAAAGGCGCCAAGAAAACGCGCCAAGGGACGCCGCAAGAGAGCAAGCTCCAACGACGCTACCGACGTTATCACTAAACGAGACCTAGTGACGTCGCAACGAAAGGCGCCAAGAAAACGCGCCAAGGGACGCCGCAAGAGAGCAAGCTCCAACGACGCTACTGACGTTATCGCTCAACGAGGCCTAGTGACGTCGCAACGAAACGCGCCAAGAAAACGCGCCAAGGGACGCCGCAAGAGAGCAAGCTCCAATGACGCTACGGACGTTATCGCTCAACGAGGCCTAGTCACGTCGCAACGAAACGCGCCAAGAAAACGCGCCAAGGGACGCCGCAAGAGAGCAAGCTCCAACGACGCTACCGATGTTATCACTCAACGAGGCCTAGTGACGTCGCAACCAAAGGCGCCAAGAAAACGCGCCAAGGGACGCCGCAAGAGAGCAAGCTCCAACGACGCTACCGACGTTATCACTCAACGAGGCCTAGTGACGTCGCAACCAAAGGCGCCAAGAAAACGCGCCAAGGGACGCCGCAAGAGAGCAAGCTCCAACGACGCTACCGACGTTATCACTCAACGAGGCCTAGTGACGTCGCAACCAAAGGCGCCAAGAAAACGCGCCAAGGGACGCCGCAAGAGAGCAAGCTCCAACGACGCTACCGACGTTATCACTCAACGAGGCGTAGGGACGTCGCAACCAAAGGCGCCAAGAAAACGCGCCAAGGGACGCCCCAAGAGAGCGAGCTCCAACGATGCTACCGACGTTATCACTCAACGAGGCCTAGTGACGTCGCAACGAAAGGCGCCAAGAAAACGCGCCAAGGGACGCCGCAAGAGAGCAAGCTCCAACGACGCTACCGACGTTATCACTCAACGAGGCCTAGTGACGTCGCAACCAAAGGCGCCAAGAAAACGCGCCAAGGGACGCCGCAAGAGAGCGAGCTCCAACGATGCTACCGACGTTATCACTCAACGAGGCCTAGTGACGTCTCAACGAAAGGCGCCAAGAAAACGCGCCAAGGGACGCCGCAAGAGAGCAAGCTCCAACGACGCTACCGACGTTATCACTCAACGAGGCCTAGTGACGTCGCAACCAAAGGCGCCAAGAAAACGCGCCAAGGGACGCCGCAAGAGAGCGAGCTCCAACGATGCTACCGACGTTATCACTCAACGAGGCCTAGTGACGTCGCAACGAAACGCGCCAAGAAAACGCGCCAAGGGACGCCGCAAGAGAGCAAGCTCCAACGACGCTACCGACGTTATCACTCAACGAGGCCTAGTGACGTCGCAACGAAAGGCGCCAAGAAAACGCGCCAAGGGACGCCGCAAGAGAGCGAGCTCCAACGACGCTACCGACGTTATCACTCAACGAGGCCTAGTGACGTCGCAACGAAACGCGCCAAGAAAACGCGCCAAGGGACGCCGCAAGAGAGCAAGCTCCAACGACGCTACCGACGTTATCACTCAACGAGGCCTAGTGACGTCGCAACGAAAGGCGCCAAGAAAACGCGCCAAGGGACGCCGCAAGAGAGCAAGCTCCAACGACGCTACCGACGTTATCACTCAACGAGACCTAGTGACGTCGCAACGAAAGGCGCCAAGAAAACGCGCCAAGGGACGCCGCAAGAGAGCGAGCTCCAACGATGCTACCGACGTTATCACTCAACGAGGCCTAGTGACGTCGCAACCAAACGCGCCAAGAAAACGCGCCAAGGGACGCCGCAAGAGAGCGAGCTCCAACGACGCTACCGACGTTATCACTCAACGAGACCTAGTGACGTCGCAACCAAAGGCGCCAAGAAAACGCGCCAAGGGACGCCGCAAGAGAGCGAGCTCCAACGATGCTACCGACGTTATCACTCAACGAGGCCTAGTGACGTCGCAACGAAACGCGCCAAGAAAACGCGCCAAGGGACGCCGCAAGAGAGCAAGCTCCAACGACGCTACCGACGTTATCACTCAACGAGGCCTAGTGACGTCGCAACCAAAGGCGCCAAGAAAACGCGGCAAGGGACGCCGCAAGAGAGCGAGCTCCAACGATGCTACCGACGTTATCACTCAACGAGGCCTAGTGACGTCGCAACGAAACGCGCCAAGAAAACGCGCCAAGGGACGCCGCAAGAGAGCAAGCTCCAACGACGCTACCGACGTTATCACTCAACGAGGCCTAGTGACGTCGCAACCAAAGGCGCCAGGAAAACGCGCCAAGGGACGCCGCAAGAGAGCGAGCTCCAACGATGCTACCGACGTTATCACTCAACAAGGCCTAGTGACGTCGCAACGAAAGGCGCAAAGAAAACGCGCCAAGGGACGCCGCAAGAGAGCAAGCTCCAACGACGCTACCGACGTTATCACTCAACGAGGCCTAGTGACGTCGCAACCAAAGGCGCCAAGAAAACGCGCCAAGGGACGCCGCAAGAGAGCGAGCTCCAACGATGCTACCGACGTTATCACTCAACGAGGCCTAGTGACGTCGCAACGAAACGCGCCAAGAAAACGCGCCAAGGGACGCCGCAAGAGAGCAAGCTCCAACGACGCTACCGACGTTATCACTCAACGAGGCCTAGTGACGTCGCAACGAAAGGCGCCAAGAAAACGCGCCAAGGGACGCCGCAAGAGAGCGAGCTCCAACGACGCTACCGACGTTATCACTCAACGAGGCCTAGTGACGTCGCAACGAAAGGCGCCAAGAAAACGCGCCAAAGGACGCCGCAAGAGAGCAAGCTCCAACGACGCTATCGACGTTATCACTCAACGAGACCTAGTGACGTCGCAACGAAAGCCGCCAAGAAAACGCGCCTAGGGACGCCGCAAGAGAGCGAGCTCCAACGACGCTACCGACGTTATCACTCAACGAGGCCTAGTGACGTCGCAACGAAAGGCGCCAAGAAAACGCGCCAAGGGACGCCGCAAGAGAGCAAGCTCCAACGACGCTACCGACGTTATCACTCAACGAGACCTAGTGACGTCGCAACGAAAGGCGCCAAGAAAACGCGCCTAGGGACGCCGCAAGAGAGCGAGCTCCAACGATGCTACCGACGTTATCACTCAACGAGGCCTAGTGACGTCGCAACGAAACGCGCCAAGAAAACGCGCCAAGGGACGCCGCAAGAGAGCAAGCTCCAACGACGCTACCGACGTTATCACTCAACGAGGCCTAGTGACGTCGCAACCAAAGGCGCCAAGAAAACGCGCCAAGGGACGCCGCAAGAGAGCGAGCTGCAACGACGCTACCGACGTTATCACTCAACGAGGCCTAGTGACGTCGCAACCAAAGGCGCCAAGAAAACGCGCCAAGGGACGCCGCAAGAGAGCGAGCTCCAACGATGCTACCGACGTTATCACTCAACGAGGCCTAGTGACGTCGCAACGAAACGCGCCAAGAAAACGCGCCAAGGGACGCCGCAAGAGAGCAAGCTCCAACGACGCTACCGACGTTATCACTCAACGAGGCCTAGTGACGTCGCAACGAAAGGTGCCAAGAAAACGCGCCAAGGGACGCCGCAAGAGAGCGAGCTCCAACGACGCTACCGACGTTATCACTCAACGAGGCCTAGTGACGTCGCAACGAAACGCGCCAAGAAAACGCGCCAAGGGACGCCGCAAGAGAGCAAGCTCCAACGACGCTACCGACGTTATCACTCAACGAGGCCTAGTGACGTCGCAACGAAAGGCGCCAAGAAAACGCGCCAAGGGACGCCGCAAGAGAGCAAGCTCCAACGACGCTACCGACGTTATCACTCAACGAGACCTAGTGACGTCGCAACGAAAGGCGCCAAGAAAACGCGCCAAGGGACGCCGCAAGAGAGCGAGCTCCAACGATGCTACCGACGTTATCACTCAACGAGGCCTAGTGACGTCGCAACGAAACGCGCCAAGAAAACGCGCCAAGGGACGCCGCAAGGGAGCAAGCTCCAACGACGCTACCGACGTTATCACTCAACGAGGCCTAGTGACGTCGCAACCAAAGGCGCCAAGAAAACGCGCCAAGGGACGCCGCAAGAGAGCGAGCTCCAACGACGCTACCGACGTTATCACTCAACGAGGCCTAATGACGTCGCAACCAAAGGCGCCAAGAAAACGCGCCAAGGGACGCCGCAAGAGAGCAAGCTCCAACGACGCTACCGACGTTATCACTCAACGAGGCCTAGTGACGTCGCAACCAAAGGCGCCAAGAAAACGCGCCAAGGGACGCCGCAAGAGAGCGAGCTCCAACGATGCTACCGACGTTATCACTCAACGAGGCCTAGTGACGTCGCAACGAAACGCGCCAAGAAAACGCGCCAAGGGACGCCGCAAGAGAGCAGGCTCCAACGACGCTACCGACGTTATCACTCAACGAGGCCTAGTGACGTCGCAACCAAAGGCGCCAAGAAAACGCGCCAAGGGACGCCGCAAGAGAGCGAGCTCCAACGATGCTACCGACGTTATCACTCAACGAGGCCTAGTGACGTCGTAACGAAAGGCGCCAAGAAAACGCGCCAAGGGACGCCGCAAGAGAGCAAGCTCCAACAACGCTACCGACGTTATCACTCAACGAGGCCTAGTGACGTCGCAACCAAAGGCGCCAAGGGACGCCGCAAGAGAGCAAACTCCAACGACGCTACTGACGTTATCGCTCAACGAGGCCTAGTGACGTCGCAACGAAACGCGCCAAGAAAACGCGCCAAGGGACGCCGCAAGAGAGCGAGCTCCAACGACGCTACCGACGTTATCACTCAACGAGGCCTAGTGACGTCTCAACGAAAGGCGCCAAGAAAACGCGCCAAGGGACGCCGCAAGAGAGCAAGCTCCAACGACGCTACCGACGTTATCACTCAACGAGGCCTAGTGACGTCGCAACGAAAGGCGCCAAGAAAACGCGCCAAGGGACGCCGCAAGAGAGCAAGCTCCAACGACGCTACTGACGTTATCGCTCAAAGAGGCCCAGTGACGTCGCAACGAAAGGCGCCAAGAAAACGCGCCAAGGAACGCCGCAAGAGAGCAAGCTCCAACGACGCTACTGACGTTATCGCTCAAAGAGGCCTAGTGACGTCGCAACGAAAGGCGCCAAGAAAACGCGCCAAGGAACGCCGCAAGAGAGCAAGCTCCAACGACGCTACTGACGTTATCGCTCAAAGAGGCCTAGTGACGTCGCAACGAAAGGCGCCAAGAAAACGCGCCAAGGGACGCCGCAAGAGAGCAAGCTCCAACGACGCTACTGACGTTATCGCTCAAAGAGGCCTAGTGACGTCGCAACGAAAGGCGCCAAGAAAACGCGCCAAGGAACGCCGCAAGAGAGCAAGCTCCAACGACGCTACTGACGTTATCGCTCAAAGAGGCCTAGTGACCTCACAACGAAAGGCGCCAAGAAAACGCGCCAAGGGACGCCGCAAGAGAGCAAGCTCCAACGACGCTACTGACGTTATCGCTCAAAGAGGCCTAGTGACGTCGCAACGAAAGGCGCCAAGAAAACGCGCCAAGGAACGCCGCAAGAGAGCAAGCTCCAACGACGCTACTGACGTTATCGCTCAAAGAGGCCTAGTGACGTCGCAACGAAAGGCGCCAAGAAAACGCGCCAAGGAACGCCGCAAGAGAGCAAGCTCCAACGACGCTACTGACGTTATCACTCAACGAGGCCTAGTGACGTCGCAACGAAAGGCGCCAAGAAAACGCGCCAAGGGACGCCGCAAGAGAGCAAGCTCCAACGACGCTACCGACGTTATCACTCAACGAGGCCTAGTGACGTCGCAACGAAAGGCGCCAAGAAAACGCGCCAAGGGACGCCGCAAGAGAGCAAGCTCCAACGACGCTACTGACGTTATCGCTCAAAGAGGCCTAGTGACGTCGCAACGAAAGGCGCCAAGAAAACGCGCCAAGGAACGCCGCAAGAGAGCAAGCTCCAACGACGCTACTGACGTTATCGCTCAAAGAGGCCTAGTGACGTCGCAACGAAAGGCGCCAAGAAAACGCGCCAAGGGACGCCTCAAGAGAGCAAGCTCCAACGACGCTACTGACGTTATCGCTCAAAGAGGCCTAGTGACGTCGCAATGAAAGGCGCCAAGAAAACGCGCCAAGGGACGCCGCAAGAGAGCAAGCTCCAACGACGCTACTGACGTTATCACTCAACGAGGCCTAGTGACGTCGGAACGAAACGCGCCAAGAAAACGCGCCAAGGGACGCCGCAAGAGAGCAAGCTCCAACGACGCTACTGACGTTATCGCTCAAAGAGGCCTAGTGACGTCGGAACGAAACGCGCCAAGAAAACGCGCCAGCAAGCTCCAACGACGCTACTGACGTTATCGCTCAAAGAGGCCTAGTGACGTCGCAACGAAAGGCGCCAAGAAAACGCGCCAAGGGACGCCGCAAGAGAGCAAGCTCCAACGACGCTACTGACGTTATCGCTCAAAGAGGCCTAGTGACGTCGCAACGAAAGGCGCCAAGAAAACGCACCAAGGGACGCCGCAAGAGAGCAAGCTCCAACGACGCTACTGACGTTATCACTCAACGAGGCCTAGTGACGTCGGAACGAAACGCGCCAAGAAAACGCGCCAAGGGACACCGGAAGAGAGCAAGCTCCAACGACGCTACTGACGTTATCACTCAACGAGGCCTAGTGACGTCGGAACGAAAGGCGCCAAGAAAACGCGCCAAGGAACGCCGCAAGAGAGCAAGCTCCAACGACGCTACTGACGTTATCACTCAACGAGGCCTAGTGACGTCGGAACGAAACGCGCCAAGAAAACGCGCCAAGGGACACCGGAAGAGAGCAAGCTCCAACGACGCTACTGACGTTATCACTCAACGAGGCCTAGTGACGTCGGAACGAAAGGCGCCAAGAAAACGCGCCAAGGAACGCCGCAAGAGAGCAAGCTCCAACGACGCTACTGACGTTATCGCTCAAAGAGGCCTAGTGACGTCGGAACGAAACGCGCCAAGAAAACGCGCCAAGGGACGCCGGAAGAGAGCAAGCTCCAACGACGCTACTGACGTTATCACTCAACGAGGCCTAGTGACGTCGGAACGAAACGCGCCAAGAAAACGCGCCAAGGGACACCGGAAGAGAGCAAGCTCCAACGACGCTACTGACGTTATCACTCAACGAGGCCTAGTGACGTCGGAACGAAAGGCGCCAAGAAAACGCGCCAAGGAACGCCGCAAGAGAGCAAGCTCCAACGACGCTACTGACGTTATCGCTCAAAGAGGCCTAGTGACGTCGCAACGAAAGGCGCCAAGAAAACGCGCCAAGGAACGCCGCAAGAGAGCAAGCTCCAACGACGCTACTGACGTTATCGCTCAAAGAGGCCTAGTGACGTCGCAACGAAACGCGCCAAGAAAACGCGCCAAGGGACGCCGCAAGAGAGCAAGCTCCAACGACGCTACTGACGTTATCGCTCAAACAGGCCTAGTGACGTCGCAACGAAAGGCGCCAAGAAAACGCGCCAAGGGACGCCGCAAGAGAGCAAGCTCCAACGACGCTACTGACGTTATCACTCAACGAGGCCTAGTGACGTCGGAACGAAAGGCGCCAAGAAAACGCGCCAAGGGACGCCGGAAGAGAGCAAGCTCCAACGACGCTACTGACGTTATCACTCAACGAGGCCTAGTGACGTCGGAACGAAACGCGCCAAGAAAACGCGCCAAGGGACACCGGAAGAGAGCAAGCTCCAACGACGCTACTGACGTTATCACTCAACGAGGCCTAGTGACGTCGCAACGAAAGGCGCCAAGAAAACGCGCCAAGGAACGCCGCAAGAGAGCAAGCTCCAACGACGCTACTGACGTTATCGCTCAAAGAGGCCTAGTGACGTCGCAACGAAAGGCGCCAAGAAAACGCGCCAAGGGACGCCGCAAGAGAGCAAGCTCCAACGACGCTACTGACGTTATCACTCAACGAGGCCTAGTGACGTCGGAACGAAAGGCGCCAAGAAAACGGGCCAAGGGACGCCGGAAGAGAGCAAGCTCCAACGACGCTACTGACGTTATCACTCAACGAGGCCTAGTGACGTCGGAACGAAACGCGCCAAGAAAACGCGCCAAGGGACGCCGCAAGAGAGCAAGCTCCAACGACGCTACTGACGTTATCGCTCAAAGAGGCGTAGTGACGTCGCAACGAAAGGCGCCAAGAAAACGCGCCAAGGGACGCCGGAAGAGAGCAAGCTCCAACGACGCTACTGACGTTATCACTCAACGAGGCCTAGTGACGTCGGAACGAAACGCGCCAAGAAAACGCGCCAAGGGACACCGGAAGAGAGCAAGCTCCAACGACGCTACTGACGTTATCACTCAACGAGGCCTAGTGACGTCGCAACGAAAGGCGCCAAGAAAACGCGCCAAGGAACGCCACAAGAGAGCAAGCTCCAACGACGCTGCTGACGTTACCGCTCAAAGAGGCCTAGTGACGTCGCAACGAAAGGCGCCAAGAAAACGCGCCAAGGGACGCCGCAAGAGAGCAAGCTCCAACGACGCTACTGACGTTATCACTCAACGAGGCCTAGTGACGTCGGAACGAAAGGCGCCAAGAAAACGCGCCAAGGGACGCCGGAAGAGAGCAAGCTCCAACGACGCTACTGACGTTATCACTCAACGAGGCCTAGTGACGTCGGAACGAAACGCGCCAAGAAAACGCGCCAAGGGACGCCGCAAGAGAGCAAGCTCCAACGACGCTACTGACGTTATCGCTCAAAGAGGGCGAGTGACGTCGCAACGAAAGGCGCCAAGAAAACGCGCCAAGGAACGCCGCAAGAGAGCAAGCTCCAACGACGCTACTGACGTTATCGCTCAAAGAGGCCTAGTGACGTCGCAACGAAAGGCGCCAAGAAAACGCGCCAAGGAACGCCGCAAGAGAGCAAGCTCCAACGACGCTACCGACGTTATCACTCAACGAGGCCTAGTGACGTCGCAACGAAAGGCGCCAAGAAAACGCGCCAAGGGACGCCGCAAGAGAGCAAGCTCCAACGACGCTACCGACGTTATCACTCAACGAGGCCTAGTGACGTCGCAACGAAAGGCGCCAAGAAAACGCGCCAAGGAACGCCGCAAGAGAGCAAGCTCCAACGACGCTACTGACGTTATCACTCAAAGAGGCCTAGTGACGTCGCAACGAAAGGCGCCAAGAAAACGCGCCAAGGGACGCCGCAAGAGAGCAAGCTCCAACGACGCTACTGACGTTATCACTCAACGAGGCCTAGTGACGTCGCAACGAAAGGCGCCAAGAAAACGCGCCAAGGGACGCCGCAAGAGAGCAAGCTCCAACGACGCTACTGACGTTATCGCTCAAAGAGGCCTAGTGACGTCGCAACGAAAGGCGCCAAGAAAACGCACCAAGGGACGCCGCAAGAGAGCAAGCTCCAACGACGCTACTGACGTTATCACTCAACGAGGCCTAGTGACGTCGCAACGAAAGGCGCCAAGAAAACGCGCCAAGGAACGCCGCAAGAGAGCAAGCTCCAACGACGCTACTGACGTTATCGCTCAAAGAGGCCTAGTGACGTCGGAACGAAACGCGCCAAGAAAACGCGCCAAGGGACGCCGCGAGAGAGCAAGCTCCAACGACGCTACTGACGTTATCGCTCAAAGAGGCCTAGTGACGTCGGAACGAAACGCGCCAAGAAAACGCGCCAAGGGACGCCGCAAGAGAGCAAGCTCCAACGACGCTACTGACGTTATCGCTCAAAGAGTCCTAGTGACGTCGCAACGAAAGGCGCCAAGAAAACGCGCCAAGGGACGCCGCAAGAGAGCAAGCTCCAACGACGCTACTGACGTTATCGCTCAAAGAGGCCTAGTGACGTCGCAACGAAAGGCGCCAAGAAAACGCGCCAAGGGACGCCGCAAGAGAGCAAGCTCCAACGACGCTACCGACGTTATCACTCAACGAGGCCTAGTGACGTCGCAACAAAACACGCCAAAAAACGCGCCAAGGGACGCCGCAAGAGAGCGAGCTCCAACGACGCTAGCGACGTTATCACTCAACGAGGCCTAGTGACGTCGCAACAAAACACGCCAAAAAACGCGCCGAGGGACGCCGCAAGAGAGCGAGCTCCAACGACGCTACCGACGTTATCACTCAACGAGGCCTAGTGACGTCGCAACGAAACGCGCCAAGAAAACGCGCCGAGGGACACCGCAAGAGAGCGAGCTCCAACGACGCTACCGACGTTATCACTCAAAGAGGCCTAGTGACTTCGGAACGAAAGGCGCCAAGAAAACGCGCCAAGGGACGCCGGAAGAGAGCAAGCTCCAACGACGCTACTGACGTTATCGCTCAAAGAGGCCTAGTGACGTCGGAACGAAACGCGCCAAGAAAACGCGCCAAGGGACGCCGCAAGAGAGCAAGCTCCAACGACGCTACTGACGTTATCACTCAACGAGGCCTAGTGACGTCGCAACGAAAGGCGCCAAGAAAACGCGCCAAGGGACGCCGCAAGAGAGCAAGCTCCAACGACGCTTCTGACGTTATCGCTCAACGAGGCCTAGTGACGTCGGAACGAAAGGCGCCAAGAAAACGCGCCAAGGGACGCCGGAAGAGAGCAAGCTCCAACGACGCTACTGAGATTATCGCTCAAAGAGGCCTAGTGACGTCGGAACGAAAGGCGCCAAGAAAACGCGCCAAGGGACGCCGCAAGAGAGCAAGCTCCAACGACGCTACTGAGGTTATCGCTCAAAGAGGCCTAGTGACGTCGGAACGAAAGGCGCCAAGAAAACGCGCCAAGGGACGCCGGAAGAGAGCAAGCTCCAACGACGCTACTGAGGTTATCGCTCAAAGAGGCCTAGTGACGTCGCAACGAAAGGCGCCAAGAAAACGCGCCAAGGGACGCCGCAAGAGAGCAAGCTCCAACGACGCTGCTGACGTTATCGCTCAACGAGGCCTTGTGACGTCGCAACGAAAGGCGCCAAGAAAACGCGCCAAGGGACGCCGCAAGAGAGCAAGCTCCAACGACGCTACTGAGGTTATCGCTCAAAGAGGCCTAGTGACGTCGGAACGAAAGGCGCCAAGAAAACGCGCCAAGGGACGCCGCAAGAGAGCAAGCTCCAACGACGCTACCGACGTTATCACTCAACGAGGCCTAGTGACGTCGCAACAAAACACGCCAAAAAACGCGCCAAGGGACGCCGCAAGAGAGCGAGCTCCAACGACGCTACCGACGTTATCACTCAACGAGGCCTAGTGACGTCGCAACGAAACGCGCCAAGAAAACGCGCCAAGGGACGCCGCAAGAGAGCAAGCTCCAACGACGCTACTGACGTTATCGCTCAACGAGGCCTAGTGACGTCGGAACGAAACGCGCCAAGAAAACGCGCCAAGGGACACCGGAAGAGAGCAAGCTCCAACGACGCTACTGACGTTATCACTCAACGAGGCCTAGTGACGTCGCAACGAAAGGCGCCAAGAAAACGCGCCAAGGAACGCCGCAAGAGAGCAAGCTCCAACGACGCTACTGACGTTACCGCTCAAAGAGGCCTAGTGACGTCGCAACGAAAGGCGCCAAGAAAACGCGCCAAGGGACGCCGCAAGAGAGCAAGCTCCAACGACGCTACTGACGTTATCACTCAACGAGGCCTAGTGACGTCGGAACGAAACGCGCCAAGAAAACGCGCCAAGGGACGCCGCAAGAGAGCAAGCTCCAACGACGCTACTGACGTTATCGCTCAAAGAGGCCTAGTGACGTCGCAACGAAAGGCGCCAAGAAAACGCGCCAAGGAACGCCGCAAGAGAACAAGCTCCAACGACGCTACTGACGTTATCGCTCAAAGAGGCCTAGTGACGTCGCAACGAAAGGCGCCAAGAAAACGCGCCAAGGAACGCCGCAAGAGAGCAAGCTCCAACGACGCTACTGACGTTATCACTCAACGAGGCCTAGTGACGTCGCAACGAAAGGCGCCAAGAAAACGCGCCAAGGGACGCCGCAAGAGAGCAAGCTCCAACGACGCTACCGACGTTATCACTCAACGAGGCCTAGTGACGTCGCAACGAAAGGCGCCAAGAAAACTCGCCAAGGAACGCCGCAAGAGAGCAAGCTCCAACGACGCTACTGACGTTATCGCTCAAAGAGGCCTAGTGACGTCGCAACGAAAGGCGCCAAGAAAACGCGCCAAGGGACGCCGCAAGAGAGCAAGCTCCAACGACGCTACTGACGTTATCACTCAACGAGGCCTAGTGACGTCGGAACGAAACGCGCCAAGAAAACGCGCCAAGGGACGCCGCAAGAGAGCAAGCTCCAACGACGCTACTGACGTTATCGCTCAAAGAGGCCTAGTGACGTCGGAACGAAACGCGCCAAGAAAACGCGCCAAGGGACGCCGCAAGAGAGCAAGCTCCAACGACGCTACTGACGCTATCGCTCAAAGAGGCCTAGTGACGTCGCAGCGAAAGGCGCCAAGAAAACGCGCCAAGGGACGCCGCAAGAGAGCAAGCTCCAACGACGCTACTGACGTTATCGCTCAAAGAGGCCTAGTGACGTCGCAACGAAAGGCGCCAAGAAAACGCGCCAAGGGACGCCGCAAGAGAGCAAGCTCCAACGACGCTACTGACGTTATCACTCAACGAGGCCTAGTGACGTCGCAACGAAAGGCGCCAAGAAAACGCGCCAAGGGACGCCGCAAGAGAGCAAGCTCCAACGACGCTACTGACGTTATCGCTCAAAGAGGCCTAGTGACGTCGCAACGAAAGGCGCCAAGAAAACGCACCAAGGGACGCCGCAAGAGAGCAAGCTCCAACGACGCTACTGACGTTATCACTCAACGAGGCCTAGTGACGTCGGAACGAAACGCGCCAAGAAAACGCGCTAAGGGACGCCGCGAGAGAGCAAGCTCCAACGACGCTACTGACGTTATCGCTCAAAGAGGCCTAGTGACGTCGGAACGAAACGCGCCAAGAAAACGCGCCAAGGGACGCCGCAAGAGAGCAAGCTCCAACGACGCTACTGACGTTATCGCTCAAAGAGTCCTAGTGACGTCGCAACGAAAGGCGCCAAGAAAACGCGCCAAGGGACGCCGCAAGAGAGCAAGCTCCAACGACGCTACTGACGTTATCGCTCAAAGAGGCCTAGTGACGTCGCAACGAAAGGCGCCAAGAAAACGCGCCAAGGGACGCCGCAAGAGAGCAAGCTCCAACGACGCTACCGACGTTATCACTCAACGAGGCCTAGTGACGTCGCAACAAAACACGCCAAAAAACGCGCCAAGGGACGCCGCAAGAGAGCGAGCTCCAACGACGCTAGCGACGTTATCACTCAACGAGGCCTAGTGACGTCGCAACAAAACACGCCAAAAAACGCGCCAAGGGACGCCGCAAGAGAGCGAGCTCCAACGACGCTACCGACGTTATCACTCAACGAGGCCTAGTGACGTCGCAACGAAACGCGCCAAGAAAACGCGCCGAGGGACACCGCAAGAGAGCGAGCTCCAACGACGCTACCGACGTTATCACTCAAAGAGGCCTAGTGACGTCGGAACGAAAGGCGCCAAGAAAACGCGCCAAGGGACGCCGGAAGAGAGCAAGCTCCAACGACGCTACTGACGTTATCGCTCAAAGAGGCCTAGTGACGTCGGAACGAAACGCGCCAAGAAAACGCGCCAAGGGACGCCGCAAGAGAGCAAGCTCCAACGACGCTACTGACGTTATCACTCAACGAGGCCTAGTGACGTCGCAACGAAAGGCGCCAAGAAAACGCGCCAAGGGACGCCGCAAGAGAGCAAGCTCCAACGACGCTTCTGACGTTATCGCTCAACGAGGCCTAGTGACGTCGGAACGAAAGGCGCCAAGAAAACGCGCCAAGGGACGCCGGAAGAGAGCAAGCTCCAACGACGCTACTGAGATTATCGCTCAAAGAGGCCTAGTGACGTCGGAACGAAAGGCGCCAAGAAAACGCGCCAAGGGACGCCGCAAGAGAGCAAGCTCCAACGACGCTACTGAGGTTATCGCTCAAAGAGGCCTAGTGACGTCGGAACGAAAGGCGCCAAGAAAACGCGCCAAGGGACGCCGGAAGAGAGCAAGCTCCAACGACGCTACTGAGGTTATCGCTCAAAGAGGCCTAGTGACGTCGCAACGAAAGGCGCCAAGAAAACGCGCCAAGGGACGCCGCAAGAGAGCAAGCTCCAACGACGCTGCTGACGTTATCGCTCAACGAGGCCTTGTGACGTCGCAACGAAAGGCGCCAAGAAAACGCGCCAAGGGACGCCGCAAGAGAGCAAGCTCCAACGACGCTACTGAGGTTATCGCTCAAAGAGGCCTAGTGACGTCGGAACGAAAGGCGCCAAGAAAACGCGCCAAGGGACGCCGCAAGAGAGCAAGCTCCAACGACGCTACCGACGTTATCACTCAACGAGGCCTAGTGACGTCGCAACAAAACACGCCAAAAAACGCGCCAAGGGACGCCGCAAGAGAGCGAGCTCCAACGACGCTACCGACGTTATCACTCAACGAGGCCTAGTGACGTCGCAACGAAACGCGCCAAGAAAACGCGCCAAGGGACGCCGCAAGAGAGCAAGCTCCAACGACGCTACTGACGTTATCGCTCAACGAGGCCTAGTGACGTCGGAACGAAACGCGCCAAGAAAACGCGCCAAGGGACACCGGAAGAGAGCAAGCTCCAACGACGCTACTGACGTTATCACTCAACGAGGCCTAGTGACGTCGCAACGAAAGGCGCCAAGAAAACGCGCCAAGGAACGCCGCAAGAGAGCAAGCTCCAACGACGCTACTGACGTTACCGCTCAAAGAGGCCTAGTGACGTCGCAACGAAAGGCGCCAAGAAAACGCGCCAAGGGACGCCGCAAGAGAGCAAGCTCCAACGACGCTACTGACGTTATCACTCAACGAGGCCTAGTGACGTCGGAACGAAACGCGCCAAGAAAACGCGCCAAGGGACGCCGCAAGAGAGCAAGCTCCAACGACGCTACTGACGTTATCGCTCAAAGAGGCCTAGTGACGTCGCAACGAAAGGCGCCAAGAAAACGCGCCAAGGAACGCCGCAAGAGAGCAAGCTCCAACGACGCTACTGACGTTATCGCTCAAAGAGGCCTAGTGACGTCGCAACGAAAGGCGCCAAGAAAACGCGCCAAGGAACGCCGCAAGAGAGCAAGCTCCAACGACGCTACTGACGTTATCACTCAACGAGGCCTAGTGACGTCGCAACGAAAGGCGCCAAGAAAACGCGCCAAGGGACGCCGCAAGAGAGCAAGCTCCAACGACGCTACCGACGTTATCACTCAACGAGAGCTAGTGACGTCGCAACGAAAGGCGCCAAGAAAACTCGCCAAGGAACGCCGCAAGAGAGCAAGCTCCAACGACGCTACTGACGTTATCGCTCAAAGAGGCCTAGTGACGTCGCAACGAAAGGCGCCAAGAAAACGCGCCAAGGGACGCCGCAAGAGAGCAAGCTCCAACGACGCTACTGACGTTATCGCTCAAAGAGGCCTAGTGACGTCGCAACGAAAGGCGCCAAGAAAACGCGCCAAGGAACGCCGCAAGAGAGCAAGCTCCAACGACGCTACTGACGTTATCGCTCAAAGAGGCCTAGTGACGTCGCAACGAAAGGCGCCAAGAAAACGCGCCAAGGGACGCCGCAAGAGAGCAAGCTCCAACGACGCTACTGACGTTATCGCTCAAAGAGGCCTAGTGACGTCGCAACGAAAGGCGCCAAGAAAACGCGCCAAGGAACGCCGCAAGAGAGCAAGCTCCAACGACGCTACTGACGTTATCGCTCAAAGAGGCCTAGTGACGTCGCAACGAAAGGCGCCAAGAAAACGCGCCAAGGGACGCCGCAAGAGAGCAAGCTCCAACGACGCTACTGACGTTATCGCTCAAAGAGGCCTAGTGACGTCGCAACGAAAGGCGCCAAGAAAACTCGCCAAGGAACGCCGCAAGAGAGCAAGCTCCAACGACGCTACTGACGTTATCGCTCAAAGAGGCCTAGTGACGTCGCAACGAAAGGCGCCAAGAAAACGCGCCAAGGGACGCCGCAAGAGAGCAAGCTCCAACGACGCTACTGACGTTATCGCTCAAAGAGGCCTAGTGACGTCGCAACGAAAGGCGCCAAGAAAACGCGCCAAGGAACGCCGCAAGAGAGCAAGCTCCAACGACGCTACTGACGTTATCGCTCAAAGAGGCCTAGTGACGTCGCAACGAAAGGCGCCAAGAAAACGCGCCAAGGGACGCCGCAAGAGAGCAAGCTCCAACGACGCTACTGACGTTATCGCTCAAAGAGGCCTAGTGACGTCGCAACGAAAGGCGCCAAGAAAACGCGCCAAGGAACGCCGCAAGAGAGCAAGCTCCAACGACGCTACTGACGTTATCGCTCAAAGAGGCCTAGTGACGTCGCAACGAAAGGCGCCAAGAAAACGCGCCAAGGGACGCCGCAAGAGAGCAAGCTCCAACGACGCTACCGACGTTATCACTCAACGAGAGCTAGTGACGTCGCAACGAAAGGCGCCAAGAAAACTCGCCAAGGAACGCCGCAAGAGAGCAAGCTCCAACGACGCTACTGACGTTATCGCTCAAAGAGGCCTAGTGACGTCGCAACGAAAGGCGCCAAGAAAACGCGCCAAGGGACGCCGCAAGAGAGCAAGCTCCAACGACGCTACCGACGTTATAACTCAACGAGGCCTAGTGACGTCGCAACGAAAGGCGCCAAGAAAACGCGCCAAGGGACGCCGCAAGAGAGCAAGCTCCAACGACGCTACTGACGTTATCGCTCAAAGAGGCCTAGTGACGTCGCAACGAAAGGCGCCAAGAAAACGCGCCAAGGAACGCCGCAAGAGAGCAAGCTCCAACGACGCTACTGACGTTATCGCTCAAAGAGGCCTAGTGACGTCGCAACGAAAGGCGCCAAGAAAACGCGCCAAGGGACGCCGCAAGAGAGCAAGCTCCAACGACGCTACTGACGTTATCGCTCAAAGAGGCCTAGTGACGTCGCAACGAAAGGCGCCAAGAAAACGCGCCAAGGGACGCCGCAAGAGAGCAAGCTCCAACGACGCTACTGACGTTATCACTCAACGAGGCCTAGTGACGTCGGAACGAAAGGCACCAAGAAAACGCGCCAAGGGACGCCGGAAGAGGGCAAGCTCCAACGACGCTAGTGACGTTATCACTCAACGAGGCCTAGTGACGTCGGAACGAAAGGCGCCAAGAAAACGCGCCAAGGGACGCCGCAAGAGAGCAAGCTCCAACGACGCTAGTGACGTTATCGCTCAAAGAGGCCTAGTGACGTCGGAACGAAAGGCGCCAAGAAAACGCGCCAAGGGACGCCGCAAGAGAGCAAGCTCCAACGACGCTACTGACGTTATCACTCAACGAGGCCTAGTGACGTCGGAACGAAAGGCGCCAAGAAAACGCGCCAAGGGACGCCGGAAGAGAGCAAGCTCCAACGACGCTACTGAGGTTATCGCTCAAAGAGGCCTAGTGACGTCGGAACGAAAGGCGCCAAGAAAACGCGCCATGGGACGCCGGAAGAGATCAAGCTCCAACGACGCTACTGACGTTATCGCTCAAAGAGGCCTAGTGACGTCGGAACGAAACGCGCCAAGAAAACGCGCCAAGGGACGCCGGAAGAGAGCAAGCTCCAACGACGCTACTGAAGTTATCACTCAACGAGGCCTAGTGACGTCGGAACGAAAGGCGCCAAGAAAACGCGCCAAGGGACGCCGGAAGAGATCAAGCTCCAACGACGCTACTGACGTTATCGCTCAAAGAGGCCTAGTGACGTCGGAACGAAAGGCGCCAAGAAAACGAGCCAAGGGACGCCGGAAGAGATCAAGCTCCAACGACGCTACTGACGTTATCACTCAACGAGGCCTAGTGACGTCGGAACGAAAGGCGCCAAGAAAACGCGCCAAGGGACGCCGGAAGAGAGCAAGCTCCAACGACGCTACTGAAGTTATCACTCAACGAGGCCTAGTGACGTCGGAACGAAAGGCGCCAAGAAAACGCGCCAAGGGACGCCGGAAGAGATCAAGCTCCAACGACGCTACTGACGTTATCGCTCAAAGAGGCCTAGTGACGTCGGAACGAAAGGCGCCAAGAAAACGCGCCAAGGGACGCCGGAAGAGATCAAGCTCCAACGACGCTACTGACGTTATCACTCAACGAGGCCTAGTGACGTCGGAACGAAAGGCGCCAAGAAAACGCGCCAAGGGACGCCGGAAGAGAGCAAGCTCCAACGACGCTACTGAGGTTATCGCTCAAAGAGGCCTAGTGACGTCGGAACGAAACGCGCCAAGAAAACGCGCCAAGGGACGCCGGAAGAGAGCAAGCTCCAACGACGCTACTGACGTTATCACTCAACGAGGCCTAGTGACGTCGGAACGAAACGCGCCTAGAAAACGCGCCAAGGGACGCCGGAAGAGATCAAGCTCCAACGACGCTACTGACGTTATCGCTCAAAGAGGCCTAGTGACGTCGGAACGAAACGCGCCAAGGGACGCCGGAAGAGAGCAAGCTCCAACGACGCTACTGAGGTTATCGCTCAAAGAGGCCTAGTGACGTCGGAACGAAACGCGCCATGGGACGCCGGAAGAGATCAAGCTCCAACGACGCTACTGACGTTATCACTCAACGAGGCCTAGTGACGTCGGAACGAAAGGCGCCAAGAAAACGCGCCAAGGGACGCCGGAAGAGAGCAAGCTCCAACGACGCTACTGAGGTTATCGCTCAAAGAGGCCTAGTGACGTCGGAACGAAACGCGCCAAGAAAACGCGCCAAGGGACGCCGGAAGAGAGCAAGCTCCAACGACGCTACTGACGTTATCACTCAACGAGGCCTAGTGACGTCGGAACGAAACGCGCCAAGAAAACGGGCCAAGGGACGCCGGAAGAGATCAAGCTCCAACGACGCTACTGACGTTATCGCTCAAAGAGGCCTAGTGACGTCGGAACGAAACGCGCCAAGGGACGCCGGAAGAGAGCAAGCTCCAACGACGCTACTGAGGTTATCGCTCAAAGAGGCCTAGTGACGTCGGAACGAAACGCGCCAAGGGACGCCGGAAGAGAGCAAGCTCCAACGACGCTACTGACGTTATCACTCAACGAGGCCTAGTGACGTCGGAACGAAACGCGCCAAGAAAACGGGCCAAGGGACGCCGGAAGAGATCAAGCTCCAACGACGCTACTGACGTTATCGCTCAAAGAGGCCTAGTGACGTCGGAACGAAACGCGCCATGGGACGCCGGAAGAGATCAAGCTCCAACGACGCTACTGAGGTTATCGCTCAAAGAGGCCTAGTGACGTCGGAACGAAACGCGCCAAGAAAACGCGCCAAGGGACGCCGGAAGAGAGCAAGCTCCAACGACGCTACTGACGTTATCGCTGAAAGAGGCCTAGTGACGTCGCAACGAAAGGCGCCAAGAAAACGCGCCAAGGGACGCCGCAAGAGAGCAAGCTCCAACGACGCTACTGACGTTATCGCTCAAAGAGGCCTAGTGACGTCGCAACGAAAGGCGCCAAGAAAACGCGCCAAGGAACGCCGCAAGAGAGCAAGCTCCAACGACGCTACTGACGTTATCGCTCAAAGAGGCCTAGTGACGTCGCAACGAAAGGCGCCAAGAAAACGCGCCAAGGGACGCCGCAAGAGAGCAAGCTCCAACGACGCTACTGACGTTATCGCTCAAAGAGGCCTAGTGACGTCGCAACGAAAGGCGCCAAGAAAACGCGCCAAGGAACGCCGCAAGAGAGCAAGCTCCAACGACGCTACTGACGTTATCGCTCAAAGAGGCCTAGTGACGTCGCAACGAAAGGCGCCAAGAAAACGCGCCAAGGGACGCCGCAAGAGAGCAAGCTCCAACGACGCTACTGACGTTATCGCTCAAAGAGGCCTAGTGACGTCGCAACGAAAGGCGCCAAGAAAACTCGCCAAGGAACGCCGCAAGAGAGCAAGCTCCAACGACGCTACTGACGTTATCGCTCAAAGAGGCCTAGTGACGTCGCAACGAAAGGCGCCAAGAAAACGCGCCAAGGGACGCCGCAAGAGAGCAAGCTCCAACGACGCTACTGACGTTATCGCTCAAAGAGGCCTAGTGACGTCGCAACGAAAGGCGCCAAGAAAACGCGCCAAGGAACGCCGCAAGAGAGCAAGCTCCAACGACGCTACTGACGTTATCGCTCAAAGAGGCCTAGTGACGTCGCAACGAAAGGCGCCAAGAAAACGCGCCAAGGGACGCCGCAAGAGAGCAAGCTCCAACGACGCTACTGACGTTATCGCTCAAAGAGGCCTAGTGACGTCGCAACGAAAGGCGCCAAGAAAACGCGCCAAGGAACGCCGCAAGAGAGCAAGCTCCAACGACGCTACTGACGTTATCGCTCAAAGAGGCCTAGTGACGTCGCAACGAAAGGCGCCAAGAAAACGCGCCAAGGGACGCCGCAAGAGAGCAAGCTCCAACGACGCTACCGACGTTATCACTCAACGAGAGCTAGTGACGTCGCAACGAAAGGCGCCAAGAAAACTCGCCAAGGAACGCCGCAAGAGAGCAAGCTCCAACGACGCTACTGACGTTATCGCTCAAAGAGGCCTAGTGACGTCGCAACGAAAGGCGCCAAGAAAACGCGCCAAGGGACGCCGCAAGAGAGCAAGCTCCAACGACGCTACCGACGTTATAACTCAACGAGGCCTAGTGACGTCGCAACGAAAGGCGCCAAGAAAACGCGCCAAGGGACGCCGCAAGAGAGCAAGCTCCAACGACGCTACTGACGTTATCGCTCAAAGAGGCCTAGTGACGTCGCAACGAAAGGCGCCAAGAAAACGCGCCAAGGAACGCCGCAAGAGAGCAAGCTCCAACGACGCTACTGACGTTATCGCTCAAAGAGGCCTAGTGACGTCGCAACGAAAGGCGCCAAGAAAACGCGCCAAGGGACGCCGCAAGAGAGCAAGCTCCAACGACGCTACTGACGTTATCGCTCAAAGAGGCCTAGTGACGTCGCAACGAAAGGCGCCAAGAAAACGCGCCAAGGGACGCCGCAAGAGAGCAAGCTCCAACGACGCTACTGACGTTATCACTCAACGAGGCCTAGTGACGTCGGAACGAAAGGCACCAAGAAAACGCGCCAAGGGACGCCGGAAGAGGGCAAGCTCCAACGACGCTAGTGACGTTATCACTCAACGAGGCCTAGTGACGTCGGAACGAAAGGCGCCAAGAAAACGCGCCAAGGGACGCCGCAAGAGAGCAAGCTCCAACGACGCTAGTGACGTTATCGCTCAAAGAGGCCTAGTGACGTCGGAACGAAAGGCGCCAAGAAAACGCGCCAAGGGATGCCGCAAGAGAGCAAGCTCCAACGACGCTACTGACGTTATCACTCAACGAGGCCTAGTGACGTCGGAACGAAAGGCGCCAAGAAAACGCGCCAAGGGACGCCGGAAGAGAGCAAGCTCCAACGACGCTACTGAGGTTATCGCTCAAAGAGGCCTAGTGACGTCGGAACGAAAGGCGCCAAGAAAACGCGCCATGGGACGCCGGAAGAGATCAAGCTCCAACGACGCTACTGACGTTATCGCTCAAAGAGGCCTAGTGACGTCGGAACGAAACGCGCCAAGAAAACGCGCCAAGGGACGCCGGAAGAGAGCAAGCTCCAACGACGCTACTGAAGTTATCAC
This sequence comes from Ixodes scapularis, assembly GCF_016920785.2. Taxonomy (NCBI): domain Eukaryota; kingdom Metazoa; phylum Arthropoda; class Arachnida; order Ixodida; family Ixodidae; genus Ixodes; species Ixodes scapularis. Next base: position 79,430,268 of record NW_024609837.1, read on the forward strand.
TCAACGAGGCCTAGTGACGTCGGAACGAAAGGCGCCAAGAAAACGCGCCAAGGGACGCCGGAAGAGATCAAGCTCCAACGACGCTACTGACGTTATCGCTCAAAGAGGCCTAGTGACGTCGGAACGAAAGGCGCCAAGAAAACGAGCCAAGGGACGCCGGAAGAGATCAAGCTCCAACGACGCTACTGACGTTATCACTCAACGAGGCCTAGTGACGTCGGAACGAAAGGCGCCAAGAAAACGCGCCAAGGGACGCCGGAAGAGAGCAAGCTCCAACGACGCTACTGAAGTTATCACTCAACGAGGCCTAGTGACGTCGGAACGAAAGGCGCCAAGAAAACGCGCCAAGGGACGCCGGAAGAGATCAAGCTCCAACGACGCTACTGACGTTATCGCTCAAAGAGGCCTAGTGACGTCGGAACGAAAGGCGCCAAGAAAACGCGCCAAGGGACGCCGGAAGAGATCAAGCTCCAACGACGCTACTGACGTTATCACTCAACGAGGCCTAGTGACGTCGGAACGAAAGGCGCCAAGAAAACGCGCCAAGGGACGCCGGAAGAGAGCAAGCTCCAACGACGCTACTGAGGTTATCGCTCAAAGAGGCCTAGTGACGTCGGAACGAAACGCGCCAAGAAAACGCGCCAAGGGACGCCGGAAGAGAGCAAGCTCCAACGACGCTACTGACGTTATCACTCAACGAGGCCTAGTGACGTCGGAACGAAACGCGCCAAGAAAACGCGCCAAGGGACGCCGGAAGAGATCAAGCTCCAACGACGCTACTGACGTTATCGCTCAAAGAGGCCTAGTGACGTCGGAACGAAACGCGCCAAGGGACGCCGGAAGAGAGCAAGCTCCAACGACGCTACTGAGGTTATCGCTCAAAGAGGCCTAGTGACGTCGGAACGAAACGCGCCATGGGACGCCGGAAGAGATCAAGCTCCAACGACGCTACTGACGTTATCACTCAACGAGGCCTAGTGACGTCGGAACGAAAGGCGCCAAGAAAACGCGCCAAGGGACGCCGGAAGAGAGCAAGCTCCAACGACGCTACTGAGGTTATCGCTCAAAGAGGCCTAGTGACGTCGGAACGAAACGCGCCAAGAAAACGCGCCAAGGGACGCCGGAAGAGAGCAAGCTCCAACGACGCTACTGACGTTATCACTCAACGAGGCCTAGTGACGTCGGAACGAAACGCGCCAAGAAAACGGGCCAAGGGACGCCGGAAGAGATCAAGCTCCAACGACGCTACTGACGTTATCGCTCAAAGAGGCCTAGTGACGTCGGAACGAAACGCGCCAAGGGACGCCGGAAGAGAGCAAGCTCCAACGACGCTACTGACGTTATCGCTCAAAGAGGCCTAGTGACGTCGGAACGAAACGCGCCAAGGGACGCCGGAAGAGAGCAAGCTCCAACGACGCTACTGACGTTATCACTCAACGAGGCCTAGTGACGTCGGAACGAAACGCGCCAAGAAAACGGGCCAAGGGACGCCGGAAGAGATCAAGCTCCAACGACGCTACTGACGTTATCGCTCAAAGAGGCCTAGTGACGTCGGAACGAAACGCGCCATGGGACGCCGGAAGAGATCAAGCTCCAACGACGCTACTGAGGTTATCGCTCAAAGAGGCCTAGTGACGTCGGAACGAAACGCGCCAAGAAAACGCGCCAAGGGACGCCGGAAGAGAGCAAGCTCCAACGACGCTACTGACGTTATCGCTGAAAGAGGCCTAGTGACGTCGGAACGAAACGCGCCAAGAAAACGCGCCAAGGGACGCCGGAAGAGAGCAAGCTCCAACGACGCTACTGACGTTATCACTCAACGAGGCCTAGTGACGTCGGAACGAAACGCGCCAAGAAAACGCGCCAAGGGACGCCGGAAGAGATCAAGCTCCAACGACGCTACTGACGTTATCGCTCAAAGAGGCCTAGTGACGTCGGAACGAAAGGCGCCAAGAAAACGCGCCAAGGGACGCCGGAAGAGATCAAGCTCCAACGACGCTACTGACGTTATCACTCAACGAGGCCTAGTGACGTCGGAACGAAAGGCGCCAAGAAAACGCGCCAAGGGACGCCGGAAGAGAGCAAGCTCCAACGACGCTACTGAGGTTATCGCTCAAAGAGGCCTAGTGACGTCGGAACGAAACGCGCCAAGGGACGCCGGAAGAGAGCAAGCTCCAACGACGCTACTGACGTTATCGCTCAAAGAGCCCTAGTGACGTCGGAACGAAAGGCGCCAAGAAAACGCGCCAAGGGACGCCGGAAGAGATCAAGCTCCAACGACGCTACTGACGTTATCGCTCAAAGAGGCCTAGTGACGTCGGAACGAAACGCGCCAAGGGACGCCGGAAGAGAGCAAGCTCCAACGACGCTACTGACGTTATCGCTCAAAGAGGCCTAGTGACGTCAGAACGAAAGGCGCCAAGAAAACGCGCCAAGGGACGCCGGAAGAGAGCAAGCTCCAACGACGCTACTGACGTTATCGCTCAAAGAGGCCTAGTGACGTCGGAACGAAACGCGCCAAGGGACGCCGGAAGAGAGCAAGCTCCAACGACGCTACTGAGGTTATCGCTCAAAGAGGCCTAGTGACGTCGGAACGAAACGCGCCAAGGGACGCCGGAAGAGAGCAAGCTCCAACGACGCTACTGAGGTTATCGCTCAAAGAGGCCTAGAGACGTCGCAACGAAACGCGCCAAAAAACGCGCCAAGGGACACCGCAAGAGAGCGAGCTCCAACGACGCTACCGACGTTATCACTCAACGAGGCCTAGCGACGTCGCAACGAAACGCGCCAAGGGACGCCGCAAGAGAACGAGCTCCAACGACGCTACCGACGTTATCGCTCAACGAGGCCTAGTGACGTCGCAACGAAACGCGCCAAGAAAACGCGCCAAGAGACGCCGCAAGAGAGCAAGCTCCAACGACGCTAATGACGTTATCGCTCAACGAGGCCTAGTGACGTCGCAACGAAACGCGCCAAGAAAACGCGCCAACGGGCGCCGCAAGACAACGAGCTCAAACGACGCTACCGACGTCATCACTCCACGAGGCCTACTGACGTCGCAACGAAAGGCGCCAAGAAAACGCGCCAAGGGACGCCGCAAGAGAGCAAGCTCCAACGACGCTACTGACGTTATCGCTCAACGAGGCCTAGTGACGTCGCAACGAAACGCGCCAAGAAAACGCGCCAAGGGACGCCGCAAGAGAGCAAGCTCCAACGACGCTACTGACGTTATCGCTCAACGAGACCTAGTGACGTCGCAACGAAAGGCGCCAAGAAAACGCGCCAAGGGACGCCGCAAGAGAGCAAGCTCCAACGACGCTACTGACGTTATCGCTCAACGAGGCCTAGTGACGTCGCAACAAAACGCGCCAAGAAAACGCGCCAAGGAACGCCGCAAGAGAGCGAGCTCCAACGACGCTACCGACGTTATCACTCAACGAGGCCTAGAGACGTCGCAACGAAACGCGCCAAGAAAACGCGCCAAGGGACGCCGCAAGAGAGCAAGCTCCAACGACGCTACTGACGTTATCGCTCAACGAGGCCTAGTGACGTCGCAACGAAACGCGCCAAGAAAACGCGCCAACGGACGCCGCAAGAGAACGAGCTCCAACGACGCTACGACGTCATCACTCCACGAGGCCTACTGACGTCGCAACAAAACGCGCCAAAAAAAGCGCCAAGGGACGCCGCAAGAGAGCAAGCTCCAACGACGCTACCGACGTTATCACTCAACGAGGCCTAGTGACGTCGCAACGAAACGCGCCAAGAAAACGCGCCAAGGGACGCCGGAAGAGAGGGAGCTCCAACGACGCTACCGACGTTATCGCTCAACGAGGCCTAATGACGTCGCAACGAAACGCGCCAAGAAAACGCGCCAAGGGACGCCGGAAGAGAGCAAGCTCCAACGACGCTAGTGACGTTATCACTCAACGAGGCCTAGTGACGTCGGAACGAAAGGCGCCAAGAAAACGCGCCAAATACGCCGCAAGAGAGCAAGCTCCAACGACGCTAGTGACGTTATCGCTCAAAGAGGCCTAGTGACGTCGGAACGAAAGGCGCCAAGAAAACGCGCCAAGGGACGCCGCAAGAGAGCAAGCTCCAACGACGCTACTGACGTTATCACTCAACGAGGCCTAGTGACGTCGGAACGAAAGGCGCCAAGAAAACGCGCCAAGGGACGCCGGAAGAGAGCAAGCTCCAACGACGCTACTGAGGTTATCGCTCAAAGAGGCCTAGTGACGTCGGAACGAAAGGCGCCAAGAAAACGCGCCATGGGACGCCGGAAGAGATCAAGCTCCAACGACGCTACTGACGTTATCACTCAACGAGGCCTAGTGACGTCGGAACGAAAGGCGCCAAGAAAACGCGCCAAGGGACGCCGCAAGAGAGCAAGCTCCAACGACGCTACTGAGGTTATCGCTCAAAGAGGCCTAGTGACGTCGGAACGAAACGCGCCAAGAAAACGCGCCAAGGGACGCCGGAAGAGAGCAAGCTCCAACGACGCTACTGACGTTATCACTCAACGAGGCCTAGTGACGTCGGAACGAAAGGCGCCAAGAAAACGCTCCAAGGGACGCCGGAAGAGAACAAGCTCCAACGACGCTACTGACGTTATCGCTGAAAGAGGCCTAGTGACGTCGGAACGAAACGCGCCAAGAAAACGCGCCAAGGGACGCCGGAAGAGAGCAAGCTCCAACGACGCTACTGACGTTATCACTCAACGAGGCCTAGTGACGTCGGAACGAAACGCGCCAAGAAAACGCGCCAAGGGACGCCGGAAGAGATCAAGCTCCAACGACGCTACTGACGTTATCGCTCAAAGAGGCCTAGTGACGTCGGAACGAAAGGCGCCAAGAAAACGCGCCAAGGGACGCCGGAAGAGATCAAGCTCCAACGACGCTACTGACGTTATCACTCAACGAGGCCTAGTGACGTCGGAACGAAAGGCGCCAAGAAAACGCGCCAAGGGACGCCGGAAGAGAGCAAGCTCCAACGACGCTACTGAGGTTATCGCTCAAAGAGGCCTAGTGACGTCGGAACGAAACGCGCCAAGGGACGCCGGAAGAGAGCAAGCTCCAACGACGCTACTGACGTTATCGCTCAAAGAGGCCTAGTGACGTCGGAACGAAAGGCGCCAAGAAAACGCGCCAAGGGACGCCGGAAGAGATCAAGCTCCAACGACGCTACTGACGTTATCGCTCAAAGAGGCCTAGTGACGTCGGAACGAAACGCGCCAAGGGACGCCGGAAGAGAGCAAGCTCCAACGACGCTACTGACGTTATCGCTCAAAGAGGCCTAGTGACGTCGGAACGAAAGGCGCCAAGAAAACGCGCCAAGGGACGCCGGAAGAGAGCAAGCTCCAACGACGCTACTGACGTTATCGCTCAAAGAGGCCTAGTGACGTCGGAACGAAACGCGCCAAGGGACGCCGGAAGAGAGCAAGCTCCAACGACGCTACTGAGGTTATCGCTCAAAGAGGCCTAGTGACGTCGGAACGAAACGCGCCAAGGGACGCCGGAAGAGAGCAAGCTCCAACGACGCTACTGAGGTTATCGCTCAAAGAGGCCTAGAGACGTCGCAACGAAACGCGCCAAAAAACGCGCCAAGGGACACCGCAAGAGAGCGAGCTCCAACGACGCTACCGACGTTATCACTCAACGAGGCCTAGCGACGTCAAAACGAAACGCGCCAAGGGACGCCGCAAGAGAACGAGCTCCAACGACGCTACCGACGTTATCGCTCAACGAGGCCTAGTGACGTCGCAACGAAACGCGCCAAGAAAACGCGCCAAGGGACGCCGCAAGAGAGCAAGCTCCAACGACGCTAATGACGTTATCGCTCAACGAGGCCTAGTGACGTCGCAACGAAACGCGCCAAGAAAACGCGCCAACGGGCGCCGCAAGACAACGAGCTCAAACGACGCTACCGACGTCATCACTCCACGAGGCCTACTGACGTCGCAACGAAAGGCGCCAAGAAAACGCGCCAAGGGACGCCGCAAGAGAGCAAGCTCCAACGACGCTACTGACGTTATCGCTCAACGAGGCCTAGTGACGTCGCAACGAAACGCGCCAAGAAAACGCGCCAAGGGACGCCGCAAGAGAGCAAGCTCCAACGACGCTACTGACGTTATCGCTCAACGAGACCTAGTGACGTCGCAACGAAAGGCGCCAAGAAAACGCGCCAAGGGACGCCGCAAGAGAGCAAGCTCCAACGACGCTACTGACGTTATCGCTCAACGAGGCCTAGTGACGTCGCAACAAAACGCGCCAAGAAAACGCGCCAAGGAACGCCGCAAGAGAGCGAGCTCCAACGACGCTACCGACGTTATGACTCAACGAGGCCTAGAGACGTCGCAACGAAACGCGCCAAGAAAACGCGCCAAGGGACGCCGCAAGAGAGCAAGCTCCAACGACGCTACTGACGTTATCGCTCAACGAGGCCTAGTGACGTCGCAACGAAACGCGCCAAGAAAACGCGTCAACGGACGCCGCAAGAGAACGAGCTCCAACGACGCTACGACGTCATCACTCCACGAGGCCTACTGACGTCGCAACAAAACGCGCCAAGGGACGCCGCAAGAGAGCAAGCTCCAACGACGCTACCGACGTTATCACTCAACGAGGCCTAGTGACGTCGCAACGAAACGCGCCAAGAAAACGCGCCAAGGGACGCCGGAAGAGAGGGAGCTCCAACGACGCTACCGACGTTATCGCTCAACGAGGCCTAATGACGTCGCAACGAAACGCGCCAAGAAAACGCGCCAAGGGACGCCGCAAGAGAGCGAGCTCCAACGACGCTACCGACGTTATCACTCAACGAGGCCTAGAGACGTCGCAACGAAACGCGCCAAGAAAAGGCGCCAAGGGACGCCGTTAGAGAACGAGCTCCAACGACGCTACTGACGTTATCGCTCAACGAGGCCTAGTGACGTCGCAACGAAAGGCGCCAAGAAAACGCGCCAAGGGACGCCGCAAGAGAGCAAGCTCCAACGACGCTACTGACGTTATCGCTCAACGAGACCTAGTGACGTCGCAACGAAACGCGCCAAGAAAACGCGCCAAGGGACGCCGCAAGAGAGCAAGCTCCAACGGCGCTACTGACGTCATCGCTCAACGAGGCCTAGTGACGTCGCAACGAAACGCGCCAAGAAAACGCGCGAAGGGACGCCGCAAGAGAACGAGCTCCAACGACGCTACCGACGTCATCACTCCACGAGGCCTAGTGACGTCGCAACAAAATGCGCCAAAAAACGCGCCAAGGGACACCGCAAGAGAGCGAGCTCCAACGACGCTACCGACGTTATCACTCAACGAGGCCTAGCGACGTCGCAACGAAACGCGCCAAGGGACGCCGCAAGAGAACGAGCTCCAACGACGCTACCGACGTTATCGCTCAACGAGGCCTAGTGACGTCGCAACGAAACGCGCCAAGAAAACGCGCCAAGGGACGCCGCAAGAGAGCAAGCTCCAACGACGCTACTGACGTTATCGCTCAACGAGGCCTAGTGACGTCGCAACGAAACGCGCCAAGAAAACGCGCCAACGGGCGCCGCAAGACAACGAGCTCCAACGACGCTACCGACGTCATCACTCCACTAGGCCTACTGACGTCGCAACAAAACGCGCCAAAAAACGCGCCAAGGGACGCCGCAAGAGAGCAAGCTCCAACGACGCTACCGACGTTATCACTCAACGAGGCCTAGTGACGTCGCAACGAAACGCGCCAAGAAAACGCGCCAAGGGACGCCGCAAGAGAGCGAGCTCCAACGACGCTACCGACGTTATCGCTCAACGAGGCCTAATGACGTCGCAACAAAACGCGCCAAGAAAACGCGCCAAGGGACGCCGTTAGAGAACGAGCTCCAACGACGCTACCGACGTTATCGCTCAACGAGGCCTAGTGACGTCGCAACGAAACGCGCCAAGAAAACGCGCCAAGGGACGCCGCAAGAGAGCAAGGTCCAACGACGCTACCGACGTTATCGCTCAACGAGGCCTAATGACGTCGCAACAAAACGCGCCAAGAAAACGCGCCAAGGGACGCCGTTAGAGAACGAGCTCCAACGACGCTACCGACGTTATCGCTCAACGAGGCCTAGTGACGTCGCAACGAAAGGCGCCAAGAAAACGCGCCAAGGGACGCCGCAAGAGAGCAAGCTCCAACGACGCTACTGACGTTATCGCTCAACGAGGCCTAGTGACGTCGCAACGAAACGCGCCAAGAAAACGCGCCAAGGGACGCCGCAAAAGAGCAAGCTCCAACGACGCTACTGACGTTATCGCTCAACGAGACCTAGTGACGTCGCAACGAAACGCGCCAAGAAAACGCGCCAAGGGACGCCGCAAGAGAACGAGCTCCAACGACGCTACCAACGTCATCACTCCACGAGGCCTAGTGACGTCGCAACAAAACGCGCCAAAAAACGCGCCAAGGGACGCCGCAAGAGAGCGAGCTCCAACGACGCTACCGGCGTTATCGCTCAACGAGGCCTAATGACGTCGCAACAAAACGCGCCAAGAAAACGCGCCAAGGAACGCCGCAAGAGAGCGAGCTCCACGACGATACCGACGTTATCACTCAACGAGGCCTAGTGACCTCGCAACGAAACCCGACAAGAAAACGCGCCAAGGGACGCCGTTAAGGCTCTGTTATACTCCGACGTAACGCGCGCGCAGGCGAACGCTGGCCGAAGTCGGCTACGTCACGTCAGTCACGCCGCGCGCGTCAAAAATTCGCCCTCTTTATACTCCGGCGGCCCTGGCAACTCCCGCGGCTGTCCGTCGGTGGGCCGCCGGCGTGGCGCATGCGCAGAATCTGACTACGAGGGCACGTTTCCTGTGAGAGTGCGCCACTTCCGGTTCCTTTTCGTTTCGAATAGCAGACGAGAATGCTCGCGCTTCTTGAGCGCCAAGTTCGAGCGAAGGCGTAGACTAACGTTGGCGTAGACGTACCTTGCACGACGAAAACTCGCGCTTGCACTGTTGGTGCACCACCTGCGCCGCAAGCGTAGGCGGTCAATGTACATACGGTACATCTTTGACAAGCGCACGGTCTACGGTACTCAAGCTTCCTCGTGTCGTAGACACACGGGTGAGGACGAGTTCCCTCGATGAGCTTCTCGACCGACCGAGTCGGATTCTTCAAATATGACGCCACACGGAGTGGTGCTCCTGTCGTCTGCTATTGCTCGCATTCGCCGCGCTTCTCGCGCGACGCCTGCCGGGAGCCAGCGCGTGATGCATCCTGGTCCGGCGTCACCGGCGCGGCCGGCGCGGAATACCGCATGCTCCATTTTGGCGTCGAGGCGGCCAGGCTGCGTCGAACGCCGCCGGTCGCGTCGGTTACGCCACGACGCCGGAGTATAGAGCGTCGGGTTTTCGCCGACGTGACGTCGCTGTGACGCGCTCGCACGCGCGCACGCGTTACGTCGGAGTATAACAGAGCCTTTAAGGCTCTGTTATACTCCGACGTAACGCGCGCGCAGGCGAACGCTGGCCGAAGTCGGCTACGTCACGTCAGTCACGCCGCGCGCGTCAAAAATTCACCCTCTTTACACTCCGGCGGCCCTGGCGACAACCGCGGCTGTGCGCCGGTAGGCCGCCGGCGTGGCGCATGCGCAGAATCTGACTACGAGGGCACGTTTCCTGCGAGAGTGCGCCACTTCCGGTTCCTTTTTGTTTCAAATAGCAGACGAAAATGCTCGCGCTTCTTGGGCGCCAAGTTCGAGCGAAGGCGTGGACGTACCTTGCACGACGAAAACTCGCGCTTGCACTGTTGGTGCACCACTTGCGCCGCAAGCGTAGGCGGTCAATGTACATACGGTACATCTTTGACAAGCGCCCGGTCTACGGTACTCAGGCTTCCTCGTGTCGTAGACACACGGGTGAGGACGAATTCCCTCGATCAGATTCTCGACGACAGAGTCCGATTCTTCAAACATGACGCCATTCGGAGTGGTGCTCCTGTCGTCTGCCTTGCTCGTATTCGCCGCGCTTCCCGCGCGAGGGCTACTGGGAGCCAGCGCGTGATGCATCCTGGTCCGGCGTCGCTGACGCGGCCGGCGCGGAATACGGCATGCTCCATTTTGGCGCCGAGGCGGTTAGGCTGCGTCGAACGCCGCCGGTCGCGTCGGTTACGCCAAGACGCCGGAGTATAGAGCGTCGGGTTTTCGCCGACGTGGCGTCGCTGTGACGCGCTCGCACGCGCGCACGCGTTACGTCGGACTATAACAGAGCCTTTAGAGAACGAGCTCCAACAACGCTACCGACGTTATCACTCAACGAGGCCTAGTGACGTCGCAACGAAACGCGCCAAGAAAACGCGCCAAGGGACGCCGCAAGAGAGCAAGCTCCAACGACGCTACTGACGTTATCACTCCACGAGGCCTACTGACGTCGCAACAAAACGCGCCAAAAAACGCGCCAAGGGACGCCGCAAGAGAGCAAGCTCCAACGACGCTACCGACGTTATCACTCAACGAGGCCTAGTGACGTCGCAACGAAAGGCGCCAAGAAAACGCGCCAAGGGACGCCGTTAGAGAACGAGCTCCAACGACGCTACTGACGTTATCGCTCAACGAGGCCTAGTGACGTCGCAACGAAACGCGCCAAGAAAACGCGCCAAGGGACGCCGCAAGAGAGCAAGCTCCAACGACGCTACTGACGTTATCACTCCACGAGGCCTACTGACGTCGCAACAAAACGCGCCAAAAAACGCGCCAAGGGACGCCGCAAGAGAGCAAGCTCCAACGACGCTACCGACGTTATCACTCAACGAGGCCTAGTGACGTCGCAACGAAACGCGCCAAGAAAACGCGCCAAGGGACGCCGCGAGAGAGCAAGCTCCAACGACGCTACCGACGTTATCGCTCAACGAGGCCTAGTGACGTCGCAACAAAACGCGCCAAAAAACGCGCCAAGGGACGCCGCAAGAGAGCAAGCTCCAACGACGCTACCGACGTTATCACTCAACGAGGCCTAGTGACGTCGCAACGAAACGCGCCAAGAAAACGCGCCAAGGGACGCAGCAAGAGAGCGAGCTCCAACGACGCTACCGACGTTATCACTCAACGAGGCCTATTGACGTCGCAACGAAACGCGCCAAGAAAACGCGCCAAGGGACGCCGTTAGAGAACGAGCTCCAACGACGCTACCGACGTTATCGCTCAACGAGGCCTAGTGACGTCGCAACGAAACGCGCCAAGAAAACGCGCCAAGGGACGCCTCAAGAGAGCGAGCTCCAACGACGCTAGCGACGTTATCGCTCAACGAGGCCTAGTGACGTCGCAACGAAACGCGCCAAGAAAACGCGCCAAGGGACGCCTCAAGAGAGCGAGCTCCAACGACGCTACCGACGTAATCACTCAACGAGGCCTAGTGACGTCGCAACGAAACGCGCCAAGAAAACGCGCCAAGGGACGCCTCAAGAGAGCAAGCTCCAACGACGCTAGCGACGTTATCGCTCAACGAGGCCTAGTGACGTCGCAACGAAACGCGCCAAGAAAACGCGCCAAGGGACGCCTCAAGAGAGCGAGCTCCAACGACGCTACCGACGTAATCACTCAACGAGGCCTAGTGACGTTGCGACGAAACGCGCAAAGAAAACGCGCCAAGGGACGTCGCAAGAGAGCGAGCTCCAACGACGCTACCCAGGCAGCACAAAACGTCGTGGAAACGTCGAGACAAAGTCCCGGACGTCCGTGACGTCCCGCATGACTTGGATCACGTTTTTTCGATGTTGAGGTGACGTCCTTATATAACGTTTCATTAGAGTCCAATCAGTGACGTTGTGACGACGTTGTATTTCAACTCAAACGTCGTCAACGTTCCCACGACGTCGATTCAAGACGTCTTCACAACGTCCAACGCTCACGTTTCTTCGATGTTGAACTGAAGTTCATAAATGACGTCCCATTATCGTCCTGCCGCGACGTGCTGGCGACGTCACATTTCAACTTTAACGTCGTCATCCTCGCCACGACGTCAAGACAAGACGTTTTAGCAACGTCGAACACTAACGTGTCTTCAAAGTTAAAATAAAGTCAAAGGTGACGTTACATTATTGCCCGTCAGTGACGTTTCAGCGACGTCGCGTTCACACCTAAATGTCGCAAACGTCATACAAGACGTGCTGGCAACGTCGACCACTCACGTTTTGTTCGACGTTTTTAGATTTTCCAACTCAATCTCCAGATGCAAAATCACTGTGGTCAAGGTGACAGTGCCCAAGGTCCGCAAACAAAACTTAATTTTTGAGAGGTTGACAAGTTTAATTATTTATACATTAATTTGCGTATTTCAAAATGCTATTAATTGCACATCGATGACGCTAAAAAGACCATTTAAAAAACTCAATGTACATGGAGGAAAAAAATATGAAGGCATGTTGGAAATATCATTCGTTTTAGATGTGCTTGTTATAATTTTGGTTTGTTTAAAATATTGTTACGGGTTTAATTTGCGAAGCCCATGGCGTCTAGAACGGATCGAATTGTACCATTCTTGCATTTTTCACGCGCGTTGTCGTCTTCCATGGGCCTTGGGCCCTGACACGCGCCTCAGGGGCGCCGCTATACTATCCCCTCTCCAGGTGATTTCAGGCCTGCATCCTTTCCTAGGAGCATCCACACTGCTCCGCGACCACCCGAGATTGTTTTAAGGTTCGTCAATTTCTCTTCGTATTTTGTAACCCATGCTCACCTGCGCACAACCAAACAATTCGCATCAACATCACAGTTCATCCATAACACCAACTTCCAGCGCCTTAGCGCTTTCGGTAGATCGGGGCGCAAAGGCTTGTCACGTGACTGTCAGTACAGAGCTGGCTTTCGTTGCCACTGGTGACGTACCCCAACGAAAATCGCATGCCAGCACACACTATCAGAGCACAACTTCACTGCACACTTGGGCAAATTTGGAGTTGACTCAAAAAAAAATAATAATAAATAAAATGCCGGGCAATGACGAAATCCGGTAGATGCTGTCAACAGTAGTTTCATAATGCCAACCCCTGAATAGCCCAGGTAACGATCCGAAAAGCGTTCAAGCCCAGTCCACACTTACGTGCCGAAAAAAAAAAACACAAAAAAAGAAGAAAAAAAAAAGAAACAAAAAAAAAACAGTCGGCACGGCGCGAGAGAGAGGGTCAAAGGTAACCATGCGATGCGTCGGGAAACTCGGCAAGAAGAGGGCGAGAGAGGAAAGTGGGGGAAGATGGCGACGACGAACAATTGACAAGCCTAAGTTCCGGGTGCACGCATTTTCTCAGTCGTTCCCAAAATGTTTCACTGAATGTTCTGTTCTTCGAATTGGCCCAGAGAGAACAGCTCTGGGACCCTATCCAACTTTTTCCAAAAGCTGCAGTCACTAGCACCGGCCGTCACGTCTACGGGTCTACAAGGCAGGCTGCTATGTCGCCGTGATTTTTTTTTCCGAGTCTGCATACAGTATAAGTGCTGCGATTGGATGAGTCGTTCAAGTCGCCCCCATGAAGAAGTCGGTGATCGCCAAAAACGCCGTCGTATTCAGTCACGGCTCGAGGACCTTTTTCAAGGCCATAATGCTTCACACGATGAATAGTACTACTGCTCGGATCAAGGTGCCTGTGAGGGTATGAATGACGCCCCTCAGAAAACAAGTGGCAGTGCACATAACGGCGCGCCAAGTCCAGTCTCCGATCAAGACCCTTCAGACGCCTCCGACGATCCCAATCAAGAACGCCCAGCGGACAGGATCCCCCTTCTGAAACCATTCCCGTGCACGCAGCGAGAGTACCAGCTACGCGCAATGGGACGGCTAAAGCACGCGCGTCAGCGCATGAATCAGAAGCAGAACTAGGTAAGCAGTGGAACATTCCGCGACGCGTGACATCGTCTCTTTTTCATTTATTTACGTGAATTTGTTCTGTTATATCTTTGAGGCTGGCACATCCAGGGACGTCTTTTGGAGGCGCTCCGTATTGCATCTCGTGTCTGGACATGCTCAAATAAACAGTTCGTACCAAACCTGTGTTTTAGTTACTTCCTTCGTACTTGCATGATAGCAACTTGCCTTCGCAATAAAACTAAAAGAAATACTTTTTTTTTGGTGGGGGGGGGGGGGGACACAACGTTTTCCCACGACGGCTAGGGAACGTAATTTGGAAAGGTTTCTCGACGTTCTGTGAACGTCGTTGGTAGTCCGGGTGTCGCAAACACACGTATCATAAACGTCGAGGGAGGACATAACGGCCCACTGAGACGTGCATGTGACGTGCAACAAACGTCATTTGGAACGTCCCCTCGACCTTCTGTGTACCTTTTCTCGCGGACATTTAAAGGTTTTATCGACGTCGAAGGAAGGTAACGTCCGGACCTTCGACGTTGTACGACGTCACGTTACAGACGTCTTCTACGTTCTTTCGACGTTTTCTTCACGTTTATGTGCTGCTTGGGTACCGACGTTATCGCTCAACGAGGCCTAGTGACGTCGCAAAAAAACGCGCCAAGAAAACGCGCCAAGGGACGCCGGAAGAGGACGAGCTCCAACGACGCTACCGACGTTATCACTCAACGAGGCCTAGTGACGTCGCTACGAAACGCGCCAAGAAAACGCGCCAAGGGACGCCGCAAGAGAACGAGCTCCAACGACACTACCAACGTTATCACTCAACGAGGCCTAGTGACGTCGCAACGAAACGCGCCAAGAAAACGCGCCAAGGGGCGCCGCAAGAGAGCGAGCTCCAACGACGCTACCGACGTTATCACTCAACGAGGCCTAGTGACGTCGCAACGAAACGCGGCAAGAAAACGCGCCAAGAGACGCCGCAAGAGAACGAGCTCCAACGACGCTACCGACGTTATCGCTCAACGAGGCCTAGTGACGTCGCAACGAAACGCGCCAAGAAAACGCGTCAAGGGACGCCGCAAGAGAGCGAGCTCCAACGACGCTACCGACGTTATCACTCAACGAGGCCTAGTGACGTCGCAACGAAACGCGCCAAGAAAACGCGCCAAGGGACGCCGCAAGAGAGCGAGCTCCAACGACGCTACCGACGTTATCACTCATCGAGGCCTAGTGACGTCGCAACAAAACGCGGCAAGAAAACGCGTCAAGGGACGCCGCAAGAGAGCGAGCTCCAACGACGCTACCGACGTTATCACTCAACGAGGCCTAGTGACGTCGCAACAAAACGCGCCAAGAAAACGCGCCAAGGGACGCCGCAAGAGAGCGAGCTCCAACGACGCTACCGACGTTATCACTCAACGAGGCCTAGTGACGTCGCAACGAAACGCGCCAAGAAAACGCGCCAAGGGACGCCGCAAGAGAGCGAGCTCCGACGAAGCTACCGACGTTATCGCTCAATGAGGCCTAGTGACGTCGCAACAAAACGCGCCAAGGGACGCCGCAAGAGAACGAGCTCCAATGACGCTGCCGACGTTATCACTCAACGAGCCAAGGGACGCCGCACGACAGCGAGCTCCAGCGACCCTACTGACATTATTATTCAACGAGGATTAGTGACGCCGCAACGAAACGAGCCAAGCGACGCCGGAAGAGAGCGAGCTCCAACGAAGCTACCGACGTTATCACTCAACGAGGCCTAGTGACGTCGCAACAAAACGCGCCAAGAAAACGCGCCAAGGGACGCCGGAAGAGAACGAGCTCCAACGACGCTACCGACGTTATCACTCAACGAGGCCTAGTAACGTCGCAACAAAACGCGCCAAGAAAACGCGTCAAGGGACGCCGCAAGAGAGCGAGCTCCAACGACGCTACCGACGTTATCACTCAACGAGGCCTAGTGACGTCGCAACAAAACGCGCCAAGAAAACGCGTCAAGGGACGCCGCAAGAGAGCGAGCTCCAACGACGCTACCGACGTTATCACTCAACGAGTCCTAGTGACGTCGCAACAAAACGCGCCAAGAAAACACGCCAAGGGACGCCGCAAGAGAGCGAGCTCCAACGACGCTACCGACGTTATCACTTAACGAGGCCTAGTGACGTCGCAACAAAACGCGCCAAGAAAACGCGTCAAGGGACGCCGCAAGAGAGCGAGCTCCAACGACGCTACCGACGTTATCACTCAACGAGGCCTATTGACGTCGCAACGAAACGCGCCAAGAAAACGCGCCAAGGGACGCCGCAAGCGAGCGAGCTCCAATGACGCTACCGACGTTATCGCTCAACGAGGCCTAGTGACGTCGCAACAAAATGCGCCAAGGGATGCCGGAAGAGAACGAGCTCCAATGACGCTACCGACGTTATCACTCAATGAGGCCTGGTGACGTTGCAACGAAACGCACCAAGAAAACGAGCCAAGGGACGCCGCAAGAGAGCGAGCTCCAACGACGCTACCGACGTTATCGCTCAACGAGGCCTAGTGACGTCGCAACAAAACGCGCCAAGGGACGCCGGAAGAGAACGAGCTCCAACGACGCTACCGACGTTATCACTCAACGAGGCCTAGTGAAGTCGCAACAAAACGCGCCAAGAAAACGCGCCGAGGGGCGCCGCAAGAGAGCGAGCTCCAACGACGCTACCGACGTTATCACTCAACCAGGCCTAGTAACGTCGCAACGAAACGCGCCAAGAAAACGCGCCAAGGGACGCCGCAGGAGAGCGAGCTCCAACGACGCTACCGACGTTATCACTCAACCACTCAACGAGGCCTAGTGACGTCGCAACGAAACGCGCCAAGAAAACGCGGCAAGGGACGCCGCAAGAGAGCGAGCTCCAACGACGCTACCGACGTTATCGCTCAACGAGGCCTAGTGAAGTCGGAACAAAACGCGCCAAGAAAGCGCGCCGAGGGACGCCGCAAGAGAACGAGCTCCAACGACGCTACCGACGTTATCACTCAACGAGGCCTAGTGACGTTGCAACGAAACGCGCCAAGAAAACGCGCCGAGGGACACCGCAAGAGAGCGAGCTCCAACGACGCTACCGACGTCATCACTCAGCGAGGCCTAGTAACGTCGCAACGAAACGCGCCAAGAAAACGCGCCAAGGGACGCCGCAAGAGAGCGAGCTCCAACGACGCTACCGACGTTATCACTCAACGAGGCCTAGTGACGTCGCAACGAAACGCGCCAAGAAAACGCGCCAAGGGACGCCGCAAGAGAGCGAGCTCCAACGACGCTACCGACGTTATCACTCAACGAGGCCTAGTGACGTCGCAACAAAACGCGCCAAGAAAACGCGCCAAGGGACGCCGCAAGAGAACGAGCTCCAACGAAGCTACCGACGTTATCGCTCAATGAGGCCTAGTGACGTCGCAACAAAACGCGCCAAGAAAACGCGCCAAGGGACGCCGCAAGAGAACGAGCTCCAACGACGCTACCGACGTTATCACTCAACGAGGCCTAGTGACGTCGCAACAAAACGCGCCAAGAAAACGCGCCAAGGGACGCCGCAAGAGAGCGATCTCCAACGACGCTACCGACGTTATCGCTCAAAGAGGCCTCGTGACGTCGCAACAAAACGCGCCAAGAAAACGCGCCAAGGGACGCCGCAAGAGAGCGAGCTCCAACGAAGCTACCGACATTATCGCTCAATGAGGCCTAGTGACGTCGCAACAAAACGCACCAAGAAAACGCGCCAAGGGACGCCGCAAGAGAGCGAGCTCCAACGACGCTACCGACGTTATCACTCAACGAGGCCTAGTGACGTCGCAACAAAACGCGCCGAGAAAACGCGCCAACGTACGCCGCAAGAGAGCGAGCTCCAACGACGCTACCGACGTTATCACTCAACGAGGCCTAGTGACGTCGCAACAAAACGCGCCAAGAAAACGCGCCAAGGGACGCCGCAAGAGAACGAGCTCCAACGAAGCTACCGACGTTATCGCTCAATGAGGCCTAGTGACGTCGCAACAAAACGCGCCAAGAAAACGCGCCAAGGGACGCCGCAAGAGAGCGAGCTCCAACGACGCTACCGACGTTATCACTCAACGAGGCCTAGTGACGTCGCAACAAAACGCGCCAAGAAAACGCGCCAAGGGACGCCGCAAGAGAACGAGCTCCAACGAAGCTACCGACGTTATCGCTCAATGAGGCCTAGTGACGTCGCAACAAAACGCGCCAAGAAAACGCGCCAAGGGACGCCGCAAGAGAACGAGCTCCAACGAAGCTACCGACGTTATCACTCAACGAGGCCTAGTGACGTCGCAACAAAACGCGCCAAGAAAACGCGCCAAGGGACGCCGCAAGAGAGCGAGCTCCAACGACGCTACCGACGTTATCACTCAACGAGGCCTAGTGACTTCGCAACGAAACGCGCCAAGAAAACGCCCCAAGGGACGCCGCAAGAGAGCGAGCTCCGACGACGCTACCGACGTTATCACTCAACGAGGCTTAGTGACGTCGCAACAAAACGCGCCAAGAAAACGCCCCAAGGGACGCCGCAAGAGAGCGAGCTCCGACGACGCTACCGACGTTATCACTCAACGAGGCTTAGTGACGTCGCAACAAAACGCGCCAAGAAAACGCCCCAAGGGACGCCGCAAGAGAGCGAGCTCCAACGAAGCTACCGACGTTATCACTCAACGAGGCCTAGTGACGTCGCAACAAAACGCGCCAAGAAAACGCGCCAAGGGACGCCGCAAGAGAACGAGCTCCAACGAAGCTACCGACGCTATCGCTCAATGAGGCCTAGTGACGTCGCAACAAAACGCGCCAAGAAAACGCCCCAAGGGACGCCGCAAGAGAACGAGCTCCAACGAAGCTACCGACGTTATCGCTCAATGAGGCCTAGTGACGTCGCAACAAAACGCGCCAAGAAAACGCGCCAAGGGACGCCGCAAGAGAGCGAGCTCCAACGACGCTACCGACGTTATCACTCAACGAGGCCTAGTGACGTCGCAACGAAACGCGCCAAGAAAACGCGCCAAGGGACGCCGCAAGAGAGCGAGCTCCGACGAAGCTACCGACGTTATCGCTCAATGAGGCCTAGTGACGTCGCAACAAAACGCGCCAAGGGACGCCGCAAGAGAACGAGCTCCAACGACGCTACCGACGTTATCACTCAACGAGCCAAGGGACGTCGCAAGAGAGCGAGCTCCAGCGACCCTACTGACATTATTACTCAACGAGGATTGGTGACGCCGCAACGAAACGAGGCAAGGGACGCCGGAAGAGAGCGAGCTCCAACGAAGCTACCGACGTTATCGCTCAATGAGGCCTAGTGACGTCGCAACAAAACGCGCCAAGAAAACGCACCAAGGGACGCGGCAAGAGAACGAGCTCCAACGAAGCTGCCGACGTTATCACTGAACGAGCCAAGGGACGCCACACGAGAGCGAGCTCCAGTGACCCTACTGACATTATTATTCAACGAGGATTAGTGACGCCGCAACGAAACGAGCCAAGGGACGCCGGAAGAGAGCGAGCTCCAACGAAGCTACCGACGTTATCACTCAACGAGCCAAGGGACGCCACACGACAGCGAGCTCCAGCGACCCTACTGACATTATTACTCAACGAGGATTAGTGACGCCGCAAAGAAACGAGCCAAGGGACGCCGGAAGAGAGCGAGCTCCAACGAAGCTACCGACGTTATCACTCAACGAGGCCTAGTGACGTCGCAACAAAACGCGCCAAGAAAACGCGCCAAGGGACGCCACAAGAGAACGAGCTCCAACGAAGCTGCCGACGTTATCACTCAACGAGCCAAGGGACGCCGCACGAGAGCGAGCTCCAGCGACCCTACTGACATTATTATTCAACGAGGATTAGTGACGCCGCAACGAAACGAGCCAAGCGACGCCGGAAGAGAGCGAGCTCCAACGAAGCTACTGACGTTATCACTCAACGAGGCCTAGTGACGTCGCAACAAAACGCGCCAAGAAAACGCGCCAAGGGACGCCGGAAGAGAACGAGCTCCAACGACGCTACCGACGTTATCACTCAACGAGGCCTAGTGACGTCGCAACAAAACGCGCCAAGAAAACGCGCCAAGGGACGCCGCAAGAGAACGAGCTCCAACGACGCTGCCGACGTTATCACTCAACGAGCCAAGGGACGCCGCACGAGAGCGAGCTCCAGTGACCCTACTGACATTATTACTCAACGAGGATTAGTGACGCAACAACGAAACGAGCCAAGGGACGCCGGAAGAGAGCGTGCTCCAACGAAGCTACCGACGTTATCACTCAACGAGGCCTAGTGACGTCGCAACAAAACGCGCCAAGAAAACGCGCCAAGGGACGCCACAAGAGAACGAGCTCCAAAGACGCTGCCGACGTTATCACTCAACGAGCCAAGGGACGCCGCAAGAGAGCGAGCTCCAGCGACCCTACTGACATTATTACTCAACGAGGATTAGTGACGCCGCAACGAAACGAGCCAAGGGACGCCGGAAGAAAGCGAGCTCCAACGAAGCTACCGACGTTATCGCTCAATGAGGCCTAGTGACGTCGCAACAAAACGCGCCAAGAAAACGCGCCAAGGGACGCCGGAAGAGAACGAGCTCCAACGACGCTGCCGACGTTATCACTCAACGAGCCAAGGGACGCCGCAAGAGAGCGAGCTCCAGCGACCCTACTGACATTATTACTCAACGAGGATTAGTGACGCCGCAACGAAACGAGCCAAGGGACGCCGGAAGAGAGCGAGCTCCAACGAAGCTACCGACGTTATCACTCAACGAGCCAAGGGACGCCGGAAGAGAGCGAGCTCCAGCGACCCTACTGACATTATTACTCAACGAGGATTAGTGACGCCGCAACGAAACGAGAAAAGGGACGCCGGAAGAGAGCGAGCTCCAACAACGCTACCGACGTTATCACTCAAC
Source organism: Ixodes scapularis (assembly GCF_016920785.2). Taxonomy (NCBI): domain Eukaryota; kingdom Metazoa; phylum Arthropoda; class Arachnida; order Ixodida; family Ixodidae; genus Ixodes; species Ixodes scapularis. Next base: position 79,451,041 of record NW_024609837.1, read on the forward strand.
GAGCCAAGGGACGCCGGAAGAGAGCGAGCTCCAGCGACCCTACTGACATTATTACTCAACGAGGATTAGTGACGCCGCAACGAAACGAGCCAAGGGACGCCGCAAGAGAGCGAGCTCCAGCGACCCTACTGACATTATTACTCAACGAGGATTAGTGACGCCGCAACGAAACGAGCCAAGGGACGCCGGAAGAGAGCGAGCTCCAGCGACCCTACTGACATTATTACTCAACGAGGATCAGTGACGCCGCAACGAAACGAGAAAAGGGACGCCGGAAGAGAGCGAGCTCCAACGAAGCTACCGACGTTATCACTCAACGAGCCAAGGGACGCCGGAAGAGAGCGAGCTCCAGCGACCCTACTGACATTATTACTCAACGAGGATTAGTGACGCCGCAACGAAACGAGAAAAGGGACGCCGGAAGAGAGCGAGCTCCAACGAAGCTACCGACGTTATCACTCAACGAGCCAAGGGACGCCGGAAGAGAGCGAGCTCCAGCGACCCTACTGACATTATTACTCAACGAGGATTAGAGACGCCGCAACGAAACGCGCCAAGGGACGCCGGAAGAGAACGAGCTCCAACGACGCTGCCGACGTTATCACTCAACGAGCCAAGGGACGCCGGAAGAGAGCGAGCTCCAGTGACCCTACTGACATTATTACTCAACGAGGATTAGTGACGCCGCAACGAAACGAGAAAAGGGACGCCGGAAGAGAGCGAGCTCCAACAACGCTACCGACGTTATCACTCAACGAGCCAAGGGACGCCGGAAGAGAGCGAGCTCCAGCGACCCTACTGACATTATTACTCAACGAGGATTAGTGACGCCGCAACGAAACGAGCCAAGGGACGCCGCAAGAGAGCGAGCTCCAGCGACCCTACTGACATTATTACTCAACGAGGATTAGTGACGCCGCAACGAAACGAGCCAAGGGACGCCGGAAGAGAGCGAGCTCCAACGAAGCTACCGACGTTATCGCTCAGTGAGGCCTAGTGACGTCGCAACAAAACGCGCCAAGAAAACGCACCAAGGGACGCGGCAAGAGAACGAGCTCCAACGAAGCTGCCGACGTTATCACTGAACGAGCCAAGGGACGCCACACGAGAGCGAGCTCCAGCGACCCTACTGACATTATTACTCAACGAGGATTAGTGACGCCGCAACGAAACGAGCCAAGGGACGCCGCAAGAGAGCGAGCTCCAACGAAGCTACCGACGTTATCGCTCAATGAGGCCTAGTGACGTCGCAACAAAACGCGCCAAGAAAACGCACCAAGGGACGCGGCAAGAGAACGAGCTCCAACGAAGCTGCCGACGTTATCACTGAACGAGCCAAGGGACGCCACACGAGAGCGAGCTCCAGCGACCCTACTGACATTATTACTCAACGAGGATTAGTGACGCCGCAACGAAACGAGCCAAGGGACGCCGCAAGAGAGCGAGCTCCAGCGACCCTACTGACATTATTACTCAACGAGGATTAGTGACGCCGCAACGAAACGAGCCAAGGGACGCCGGAAGAGAGCGAGCTCCAACGAAGCTACCGACGTTATCGCTCAATGAGGCCTAGTGACGTCGCAACAAAACGCGCCAAGAAAACGCGCCAAGGGACGCCGCAAGAGAGCGAGCTCCAACGAAGCTACCGACATTATCGCTCAATGAGGCCTAGTGACGTCGCAACAAAACGCACCAAGAAAACGCGCCAAGGGACGCCGCAAGAGAGCGAGCTCCAACGACGCTACCGACGTTATCACTCAACGAGGCCTAGTGACGTCGCAACAAAACGCGCCGAGAAAACGCGCCAAGGTACGCCGCAAGAGAGCGAGCTCCAACGACGCTACCGACGTTATCACTCAACGAGGCCTAGTGACGTCGCAACAAAACGCGCCAAGGGACGCCGCAAGAGAACGAACTCCAACGAAGCTACCGACGTTATCGCTCAATGAGGCCTAGTGACGTCGCAACAAAACGCGCCAAGAAAACGCGCCAAGGGACGCCGCAAGAGAGCGAGCTCCGACGACGCTACCGACGTTATCACTCAACGAGGCTTAGTGACGTCGCAACAAAACGCGCCAAGGGACGCCGCAAGAGAACGAGCTCCAACGACGCTACCGACGTTATCACTCAACGAGGTCTAGTGACTTCGCAACGAAACGCGCCAAGAAAACGCCCGAAGGGACGCCGCAAGAGAGCGAGCTCCGACGACGCTACCGACGTTATCACTCAACGAGGCTTAGTGACGTCGCAACAAAACGCGCCAAGAAAACGCGCCAAGGGACGCCGCAAGAGAGCGAGCTCCAACGACGCTACTGACGTTATCACTCAACGAGGCCTAGTGACGTCGCAACAAAACGCGCCAAGAAAACGCGCCAAGGGACGCCGCAAGAGAACGAGCTCCAACGAAGCTACCGACGTTATCACTCAACGAGGCCTAGTGACTTCGCAACGAAACGCGCCAAGAAAACGCCCCAAGGGACGCCGCAAGAGAGCGAGCTCCAACGACGCTACCGACGTTATCACTCAACGAGGCCTAGTGACGTCGCAACAAAACGCGCCGAGAAAACGCGCCAAGGTACGCCGCAAGAGAGCGAGCTCCAACGACGCTACCGACGTTATCACTCAACGAGGCCTAGTGACGTCGCAACAAAACGCGCCAAGGGACGCCGCAAGAGAACGAGCTCCAACGAAGCTACCGACATTATCGCTCAATGAGGCCTAGTGACGTCGCAACAAAACGCGCCAAGAAAACGCGCCAAGGGACGCCGCAAGAGAGCGAGCTCCGACGACGCTACCGACGTTATCACTCAACGAGGCCTAGTGACGTCGCAACAAAACGCGCCAAGGGACGCCGCAAGAGAACGAGCTCCAACGACGCTACCGACGTTATCACTCAACGAGGCCTAGTGACTTCGCAACGAAACGCGCCAAGAAAACGCCCCAAGGGACGCCGCAAGAGAGCGAGCTCCGACGACGCTACCGACGTTATCACTCAACGAGGCTTAGTGACGTCGCAACAAAACGCGCCAAGAAAACGCGCCAAGGGACGCCGCAAGAGAGCGAGCTCCAACGACGCTACCGACGTTATCACTCAACGAGGCCTAGTGACGTCGCAACAAAACGCGCCAAGAAAACGCGCCAAGGGACGCCGCAAGAGAACGAGCTCCAACGAAGCTACCGACGCTATCGCTCAATGAGGCCTAGTGACGTCGCAACAAAACGCGCCAAGAAAACGCCCCAAGGGACGCCGCAAGAGAGCGAGCTCCAACGAAGCTACCGACGTTATCACTCAACGAGGCCTAGTGACGTCGCAACAAAACGCGCCAAGAAAACGCGCCAAGGGACGCCGCAAGAGAACGAGCTCCAACGAAGCTACCCACGCTATTGCTCAATGAGGCCTAGTGACGTCGCAACAAAACGCGCCAAGAAAACGCCCCAAGGGACGCCGCAAGAGAACGAGCTCCAACGAAGCTACCGACGTTATCGCTCAATGAGGCCTAGTGACGTCGCAACAAAACGCGCCAAGAAAACGCGCCAAGGGACGCCGCAAGAGAGCGAGCTCCAACGACGCTACCGACGTTATCACTCAACGAGGCCTAGTGACGTCGCAACGAAACGCGCCAAGAAAACGCGCCAAGGGACGCCGCAAGAGAGCGAGCTCCGACGAAGCTACCGACGTTATCGTTCAATGAGGCCTAGTGACGTCGCAACAAAACGCGCCAAGGGACGCCGCAAGAGAACGAGCTCCAACGACGCTACCGACGTTATCACTCAACGAGCCAAGGGACGTCGCAAGAGAGCGAGCTCCAGCGACCCTACTGACATTATTACTCAACGAGGATTGGTGACGCCGCAACGAAACGAGCCAAGGGACGCCGGAAGAGAGCGAGCTCCAACGAAGCTACCGACGTTATCGCTCAATGAGGCCTAGTGACGTCGCAACAAAACGCGCCAAGAAAACGCACCAAGGGACGCGGCAAGAGAACGAGCTCCAACGAAGCTGCCGACGTTATCACTGAACGAGCCAAGGGACGCCACACGAGAGCGAGCTCCAGTGACCCTACTGACATTATTATTCAACGAGGATTAGTGACGCCGCAACGAAACGAGCCAAGGGACGCCGGAAGAGAGCGAGCTCCAACGAAGCTACCGACGTTATCACTCAACGAGCCAAGGGACGCCACACGAGAGCGAGCTCCAGCGACCCTACTGACATTATTACTCAACGAGGATTAGTGACGCCGCAAAGAAACGAGCCAAGGGACGCCGGAAGAGAGCGAGCTCCAACGAAGCTACCGACGTTATCACTCAACGAGGCCTAGTGACGTCGCAACAAAACGCGCCAAGAAAACGCGCCAAGGGACGCCACAAGAGAACGAGCTCCAACGAAGCTGCCGACGTTATCACTCAACGAGCCAAGGGACGCCGCACGAGAGCGAGCTCCAGCGACCCTACTGACATTATTATTCAACGAGGATTAGTGACGCCGCAACGAAACGAGCCAAGCGACGCCGGAAGAGAGCGAGCTCCAACGAAGCTACCGACGTTATCACTCAACGAGGCCTAGTGACGTCGCAACAAAACGCGCCAAGAAAACGCGCCAAGGGACGCCGGAAGAGAACGAGCTCCAACGACGCTACCGACGTTATCACTCAACGAGGCCTAGTGACGTCGCAACAAAACGCGCCAAGAAAACGCGCCAAGGGACGCCGCAAGAGAACGAGCTCCAACGACGCTGCCGACGTTATCACTCAACGAGCCAAGGGACGCCGCACGAGAGCGAGCTCCAGTGACCCTACTGACATTATTACTCAACGAGGATTAGTGACGCAACAACGAAACGAGCCAAGGGACGCCGGAAGAGAGCGTGCTCCAACGAAGCTACCGACGTTATCACTCAACGAGGCCTAGTGACGTCGCAACAAAACGCGCCAAGAAAACGCGCCAAGGGACGCCACAAGAGAACGAGCTCCAACGACGCTGCCGACGTTATCACTCAACGAGCCAAGGGACGCCGCAAGAGAGCGAGCTCCAGCGACCCTACTGACATTATTACTCAACGAGGATTAGTGACGCCGCAACGAAACGAGCCAAGGGACGCCGGAAGAAAGCGAGCTCCAACGAAGCTACCGACGTTATCGCTCAATGAGGCCTAGTGACGTCGCAACAAAACGCGCCAAGAAAACGCGCCAAGGGACGCCGGAAGAGAACGAGCTCCAACGACGCTGCCGACGTTATCACTCAACGAGCCAAGGGACGCCGCAAGAGAGCGAGCTCCAGCGACCCTACTGACATTATTACTCAACGAGGATTAGTGACGCCGCAACGAAACGAGCCAAGGGACGCCGGAAGAGAGCGAGCTCCAACGAAGCTACCGACGTTATCACTCAACGAGCCAAGGGACGCCGGAAGAGAGCGAGCTCCAGCGACCCTACTGACATTATTACTCAACGAGGATTAGTGACGCCGCAACGAAACGAGAAAAGGGACGCCGGAAGAGAGCCAGCTCCAACAACGCTACCGACGTTATCACTCAACGAGCCAAGGGACGCCGGAAGAGAGCGAGCTCCAGCGACCCTACTGACATTATTACTCAACGAGGATTAGTGACGCCGCAACGAAACGAGCCAAGGGACGCCGCAAGAGAGCGAGCTCCAGCGACCCTACTGACATTATTACTCAACGAGGATTAGTGACGCCGCAACGAAACGAGCCAAGGGACGCCGGAAGAGAGCGAGCTCCAACGAAGCTACCGACGTTATCACTCAACGAGCCAAGGGACGCCGGAAGAGAGCGAGCTCCAGCGACCCTACTGACATTATTACTCAACGAGGATTAGTGACGCCGCAACGAAACGCGCCAAGGGACGCCGGAAGAGAACGAGCTCCAACGACGCTGCCGACGTTATCACTCAACGAGCCAAGGGACGCCGGAAGAGAGCGAGCTCCAGCGACCCTACTGACATTATTACTCAACGAGGATTAGTGACGCCGCAACGAAACGAGAAAAGGGACGCCGGAAGAGAGCGAGCTCCAACAACGCTACCGACGTTATCACTCAACGAGCCAAGGGACGCCGGAAGAGAGCGAGCTCCAGCGACCCTACTGACATTATTACTCAACGAGGATTAGTGACGCCGCAACGAAACGAGCCAAGGGACGCCGCAAGAGAGCGAGCTCCAGCGACCCTACTGACATTATTACTCAACGAGGATTAGTGACGCCGCAACGAAACGAGCCAAGGGACGCCGGAAGAGAGCGAGCTCCAACGAAGCTACCGACGTTATCGCTCAGTGAGGCCTAGTGACGTCGCAACAAAACGCGCCAAGAAAACGCACCAAGGGACGCGGCAAGAGAACGAGCTCCAACGAAGCTGCCGACGTTATCACTGAACGAGCCAAGGGACGCCACACGAGAGCGAGCTCCAGCGACCCTACTGACATTATTACTCAACGAGGATTAGTGACGCCGCAACGAAACGAGCCAAGGGACGCCGCAAGAGAGCGAGCTCCAACGAAGCTACCGACGTTATCGCTCAATGAGGCCTAGTGACGTCGCAACAAAACGCGCCAAGAAAACGCACCAAGGGACGCGGCAAGAGAACGAGCTCCAACGAAGCTGCCGACGTTATCACTCAACGAGGCCTAGTGACGTCGCAACAAAACGCGCCAAGAAAACGCGCCAAGGGACGCCGCAAGAGAACGAGCTCCAACGACGCTGCCTACGTTATCACTCAACGAGCCAAGGGACGGCGAACGACAGCGAGCTCCAGCGACCCTACTGACATTATTATTCAACGAGGATTAGTGACGCCGCAACGAAACGAGCCAAGCGACGCCGGAAGAGAGCGAGCTCCAACGAAGCTACCGACGTTATCACTCAACGAGGCCTAGTGACGTCGCAACAAAACGCGCCAAGAAAACGCGCCAAGGGACGCCGCAAGAGAACGAGCTCCAACGACGCTGCCGACGTTATCACTCAACGAGCCAAGGGACGCCGCACGACAGCGAGCTCCAGCGACCCTACTGACATTATTATTCAACGAGGATTAGTGACGCCGCAACGAAACGAGCCAAGCGACGCCGGAAGAGAGCGAGCTCCAACGAAGCTACCGACGTTATCACTCAACGAGGCCTAGTGACGTCGCAACAAAACGCGCCAAGAAAACGCGCCAAGGGACGCCGCAAAAGAACGAGCTCCAACGACGCTGCCGACGTTATCACTCAACGAGCCAAGGGACGCCGCACGACAGCGAGCTCCAGCGACCCTACTGACATTATTATTCAACGAGGATTAGTGACGCCGCAACGAAACGAGCCAAGCGACGCCGGAAGAGAGCGAGCTCCAACGAAGCTACCGACGTTATCACTCAACGAGGCCTAGTGACGTCGCAACAAAACGCGCCAAGAAAACGCGCCAAGGGACGCCGCAAGAGAACGAGCTCCAACGACGCTGCCGACGTTATCACTCAACGAGCCAAGGGACGCCGCACGACAGCGAGCTCCAGCGACCCTACTGACATTATTACTCAACGAGGATTAGTGACGCCGCAACGAAACGAGCCAAGGGACGCCGGAAGAGAACGAGCTCCAACGACGCTACCGACGTTATCACTCAACGAGGCCGCAACGAAACGAGCCAAGGGACGCCGGAAGAGAGCGAGCTCCAACGAAGCTACCGACGTTATCACTCAACGAGGCCTAGTGACGTCGCAACAAAACGCGCCAAGAAAACGCGCCAAGGGACGCCGCAAGAAAATGAGCTCCAACGACGCTGCCGACGTTATCACTCAACGAGCCAAGGGACGCCGCACGAGAGCGAGCTCCAGCGACCCTGCTGACATTATTATTCAACGAGGATTAGTGACGCCGTAACGAAACGAGCCAAGGGACGCCGCAAGAGAGCGAGCTCCAACGACGCTACCGACGTTATCGCTCAACGAGGCCTAGTGACGCCGCAACGCCAGCAACGCCGCGAGACCCAGAGACGCCATGGAACAACTAAAGCAGAAGCGGACGGCTCTGAGGTCTCAAGTAACGAGGCTGATCTCCGACATCGACGCAGCTATCGCAAGCCACTCCGACGAGCGAAGCCTCAACGAATCATCGGTGAGGCTCAGTGAGTTGCGAATACAGCTGAGCAACGTGAACGCATCCAACGAACCACTGGTACCTGACGGAGACGTTGAGCAAACCTACGCCCGCACCATTGAATATGACGGCAAGATCGTCACGTACATCGCCACCATCGCACAGGTGGTAGAGGAACTCCGACGAGCGAGGCTCCAAGCCGGTACAACGCGAATTCACATTGACTGCGACGGACACGTCGCAACCTCTGAGGTGAAGCTGCCGAAACTGGAGCTTTAACGGTTTGGCGGTGCAGCTACTGATTGGCAACCCTTCTAGGAACAGTACAAGAAAGCCATACATGACAACGACAGCCTTTCTAACGCTGAGAAGTTCTCGTACCTGCGGTCGGCGCTTACGGGAAAGGCAGCATCGGCGATAGCTAGCATTCAAGCAACGGGAGAAAACTACGATACCGTCGTTGAGCTTCTCAGGGGGCGCTTCGGTCGGACTGACGTTCTCATTCAAGAACACCTCTCCCAACTACTTGATTTTCCAGCAGTACGACACTCGAGCGAGGTGAGCGGATTGCGACGTCTCTATGACCACTTGCAACGTAATATGGCCGCTCTCACCGCGCTCGGGGTGAAGAACGACACTTACGGAGCTATGCTCTGCTCTCCGCTACTGAGAATGCTACCAGGAGAGTTAGTCATTGATTACCACAAGTGCCGACGTCCTACGGACAAGGAAAACGACGGTATAAAAATAGAGATTTTACAACGCTTCCTTAAGCTCGAAGTGGAGAGCCGTGAAGAGGCTCAACAAGTTCGTCAGCGAGAAGCCAAGAGTATGAGCCATACCAAGATAACAGAAGGCGGAAAGGCTTCTCTCAAGGGATTAGCCGCTGCTCTTTCCTCAACTAGTCGCTCCAAGCAGACTGAACCGTGCGCATTCTGTGCCACGAAAAACCATGCTAACGAGATTGTCAGACATCAATTTCTCTGGAGGAGAAGCAAAGATTTCGAGAAGCAGGACGATGTTTCCGGTGTTCGATCAAGGGACACACCTCCAAAGATTGTCGCAGCAAAAGAATCCTGTGTGAAACATGCGGGCGAAGGCACACAACTCATATGTGTGACCCATCCTGGAAGAAAGGTAAGAACACCGCAGCAGAGTTACACTCTTCGACTGGCAGGAAGAGCGATAAAAGACCTGCTGTACTACTTCAAACAGCTCAGGTCTGGGCACAAGGGAAACAGCAAAGACCTCTCACGCGCATCTTTTTTGATGGAGAAAGCCAACGAACCTTTGTGATGGAAGAACTTTCACGTAAGCTGCAGCTCGAGGTTGTTGGTGAAGAATACATTATTATCTACCCTTTTGGAGGAGCAGGAAACATCATCAAGGAAAATCGCAGAAGGGTACGAGTCTGGCTAAGGAGCCAGTACTGCTAAAAGAAGCATTGCCTAGAAGCTTTGGAGATACCAAAGATTTGCTCCCTTCCCGTTTTCTGGTGGGAACGTGTTTAACTGCAATTTTGACCAGCTCCAGCGCGAAGCCTGTGCCTCCCCTTGAAGGACAACACAACAGGCGGTGGCGTTACCGTCAACAGATGGCAGATCATTTTTGGCGTAGATGGAAGAGGGAATACTTGACCAGTCTGCGATCTGCTCATTTCACGGTGCCGACTTCCTCCAGTGCCCTGAAGAAAGGAACTCTAGTGTTGGCTCAACAACATCTCCAAGCTCGAAAACTTGGGAAGACAGGAGAAGTCGTAGAAGCATTGACTGCACGAGACGGGCACATACGAGATGCTATGGTGCATCTTCTTAATGGTACCATTATTAGGAGACCCGTACAAATATTATACCCCGTTGAATTTATTTACTAATGACTTGACGTCATTGTGGGGGAGTGTGAAGCAACTCAATTTTCGTTTTTACAGCCATCGCACATGACGCAATCCCAATAAACAACGTCATCTTCTGTTTAGGTTTTGACAAAACATAGCGTACGGCTCGTTCCTAGCGGCGAAGTTCTAACAACTAGTAAAAATAAAAGGGTGGGGTGTTAGTGTTTTTAAAAGTGCAGGTGCAGCTGACGCTATGTGCTGATCGTACCAATTGGACAGCGTCAGAAGAACACCACCATGGTGTTAGTGTTTTTAAAAGTGCAGGCGCAGCTGACGCTATGTGCTGATCGTACCAATTGGACAGCGTCATAAGAACACCATCATGGTGCTCTATAATACCTCGACAAATCATGAACAGAGAAATCGCAGTGACTTGCGTGTTTGACGCTGCTTGATCGGTCCCAGTACCTCGTAGCTCCGGCTGCGTCTTGACTTAAAAAGGCGGTGCACAAATTTTTGCACTTCGCGTAAACACCACTATTGAATACCTAACGTTTATAACATATAAGGGACGCCGCAAGAGAGCGAGCTCCAGCGACCCTACTGACATTATTACTCAACGAGGATTAGTGACGCCGCAACGAAACGAGCCAAGGGACGCCGGAAGAGAGCGAGCTCCAACGAAGCTACCGACGTTATCACTCAACGAGCCAAGGGACGCCGGAAGAGAGCGAGCTCCAGCGACCCTACTGACATTATTACTCAACGAGGATTAGTGACGCCGCAACGAAACGCGCCAAGGGACGCCGGAAGAGAACGAGCTCCAACGACGCTGCCGACGTTATCACTCAACGAGCCAAGGGACGCCGGAAGAGAGCGAGCTCCAGCGACCCTACTGACATTATTACTCAACGAGGATTAGTGACGCCGCAACGAAACGAGAAAAGGGACGCCGGAAGAGAGCGAGCTCCAACAACGCTACCGACGTTATCACTCAACGAGCCAAGGGACGCCGGAAGAGAGCGAGCTCCAGCGACCCTACTGACATTATTACTCAACGAGGATTAGTGACGCCGCAACGAAACGAGCCAAGGGACGCCGCAAGAGAGCGAGCTCCAGCGACCCTACTGACATTATTACTCAACGAGGATTAGTGACGCCGCAACGAAACGAGCCAAGGGACGCCGGAAGAGAGCGAGCTCCAACGAAGCTACCGACGTTATCGCTCAGTGAGGCCTAGTGACGTCGCAACAAAACGCGCCAAGAAAACGCACCAAGGGACGCGGCAAGAGAACGAGCTCCAACGAAGCTGCCGACGTTATCACTGAACGAGCCAAGGGACGCCACACGAGAGCGAGCTCCAGCGACCCTACTGACATTATTACTCAACGAGGATTAGTGACGCCGCAACGAAACGAGCCAAGGGACGCCGCAAGAGAGCGAGCTCCAACGAAGCTACCGACGTTATCGCTCAATGAGGCCTAGTGACGTCGCAACAAAACGCGCCAAGAAAACGCACCAAGGGACGCGGCAAGAGAACGAGCTCCAACGAAGCTGCCGACGTTATCACTCAACGAGGCCTAGTGACGTCGCAACAAAACGCGCCAAGAAAACGCGCCAAGGGACGCCGCAAGAGAACGAGCTCCAACGACGCTGCCTACGTTATCACTCAACGAGCCAAGGGACGGCGAACGACAGCGAGCTCCAGCGACCCTACTGACATTATTATTCAACGAGGATTAGTGACGCCGCAACGAAACGAGCCAAGCGACGCCGGAAGAGAGCGAGCTCCAACGAAGCTACCGACGTTATCACTCAACGAGGCCTAGTGACGTCGCAACAAAACGCGCCAAGAAAACGCGCCAAGGGACGCCGCAAGAGAACGAGCTCCAACGACGCTGCCGACGTTATCACTCAACGAGCCAAGGGACGCCGCACGACAGCGAGCTCCAGCGACCCTACTGACATTATTATTCAACGAGGATTAGTGACGCCGCAACGAAACGAGCCAAGCGACGCCGGAAGAGAGCGAGCTCCAACGAAGCTACCGACGTTATCACTCAACGAGGCCTAGTGACGTCGCAACAAAACGCGCCAAGAAAACGCGCCAAGGGACGCCGCAAAAGAACGAGCTCCAACGACGCTGCCGACGTTATCACTCAACGAGCCAAGGGACGCCGCACGACAGCGAGCTCCAGCGACCCTACTGACATTATTATTCAACGAGGATTAGTGACGCCGCAACGAAACGAGCCAAGCGACGCCGGAAGAGAGCGAGCTCCAACGAAGCTACCGACGTTATCACTCAACGAGGCCTAGTGACGTCGCAACAAAACGCGCCAAGAAAACGCGCCAAGGGACGCCGCAAGAGAACGAGCTCCAACGACGCTGCCGACGTTATCACTCAACGAGCCAAGGGACGCCGCACGACAGCGAGCTCCAGCGACCCTACTGACATTATTACTCAACGAGGATTAGTGACGCCGCAACGAAACGAGCCAAGGGACGCCGGAAGAGAGCGAGCTCCAACGAAGCTACCGACGTTATCACTCAACGAGGCCTAGTGACGTCGCAACAAAACGCGCCAAGAAAACGCGCCAAGGGACGCCGGAAGAGAACGAGCTCCAACGACGCTACCGACGTTATCACTCAACGAGGCCTAGTGACGTCGCAACAAAACGCGCCAAGAAAACGCGCCAAGGGACGCCGCAAGAGAACGAGCTCCAACGACGCTGCCGACGTTATCACTCAACGAGCCAAGGGACGCCGCACGAGAGCGAGCTCCAGTGACCCTACTGACATTATTACTCAACGAGGATTAGTGACGCCGCAACGAAACGAGCCAAGGGACGCCGGAAGAGAGCGAGCTCCAACGAAGCTACCGACGTTATCACTCAACGAGGCCTAGTGACGTCGCAACAAAACGCGCCAAGAAAACGCGCCAAGGGACGCCGGAAGAGAACGAGCTCCAACGACGCTACCGACGTTATCACTCAACGAGGCCTAGTGACGTCGCAACAAAACGCGCCAAGAAAACGCGCCAAGGGACGCCGCAAGAGAACGAGCTCCAACGACGCTGCCGACGTTATCACTCAACGCGCCAAGGGACGCCGCACGAGAGCGAGCTCCAGTGACCCTACTGACATTATTACTCAACGAGGATTAGTGACGCCGCAACGAAACGAGCCAAGGGACGCCGGAAGAGAGCGAGCTCCAACGAAGCTACCGACGTTATCACTCAACGAGGCCTAGTGACGTCGCAACAAAACGCGCCAAGAAAACGCGCCAAGGGACGCCGGAAGAGAACGAGCTCCAACGACGCTACCGACGTTATCACTCAACGAGGCCTAGTGACGTCGCAACAAAACGCGCCAAGAAAACGCGCCAAGGGACGCCGCAAGAGAACGAGCTCCAACGACGCTGCCGACGTTATCACTCAACGAGCCAAGGGACGCCGCAAGAGAGCGAGCTCCAGCGACCCTACTGACATTATTACTCAACGAGGATTAGTGACGCCGCATCGAAACAAGCCAAGGGACGCCGGAAGAGAGCGTGCTCCAACGAACCTACTGACGTTATCGCTCAATGAGGCCTAGCGACGTCGCAACAAAACGCGCCAAGAAAACGCGCCAAGGGACGCCGGAAGAGAACGAGCTCCAACGGCGCTACCGACGTTATCACTCAACGAGGCCTAGTGACGTCGCAATAAAACGCGCCAAGAAAACGCGCCAAGGGACGCCGCAAGAAAATGAGCTCCAACGACGCTGCCGACGTTATCACTCAACGAGCCAAGGGACGCCGCACGAGAGCGAGCTCCAGCGACCCTGCTGACATTATTATTCAACGAGGATTAGTGACGCCGTAACGAAACGAGCCAAGGGACGCCGCAAGAGAGCGAGCTCCAACGACGCTACCGACGTTATCGCTCAACGAGGCCTAGTGACGCCGCAACGCCAGCAACGCCGCGAGACCCAGAGACGCCATGGAACAACTAAAGCAGAAGCGGACGGCTCTGAGGTCTCAAGTAACGAGGCTGATCTCCGACATCGACGCAGCTATCGCAAGCCACTCCGACGAGCGAAGCCTCAACGAATCATCGGTGAGGCTCAGTGAGTTGCGAATACAGCTGAGCAACGTGAACGCATCCAACGAACCACTGGTACCTGACGGAGACGTTGAGCAAACCTACGCCCGCACCATTGAATATGACGGCAAGATCGTCACGTACATCGCCACCATCGCACAGGTGGTAGAGGAACTCCGACGAGCGAGGCTCCAAGCCGGTACAACGCGAATTCACATTGACTGCGACGGACACGTCGCAACCTCTGAGGTGAAGCTGCCGAAACTGGAGCTTTAACGGTTTGGCGGTGCAGCTACTGATTGGCAACCCTTCTAGGAACAGTACAAGAAAGCCATACATGACAACGACAGCCTTTCTAACGCTGAGAAGTTCTCGTACCTGCGGTCGGCGCTTACGGGAAAGGCAGCATCGGCGATAGCTAGCATTCAAGCAACGGGAGAAAACTACGATACCGTCGTTGAGCTTCTCAGGGGGCGCTTCGGTCGGACTGACGTTCTCATTCAAGAACACCTCTCCCAACTACTTGATTTTCCAGCAGTACGACACTCGAGCGAGGTGAGCGGATTGCGACGTCTCTATGACCACTTGCAACGTAATATGGCCGCTCTCACCGCGCTCGGGGTGAAGAACGACACTTACGGAGCTATGCTCTGCTCTCCGCTACTGAGAATGCTACCAGGAGAGTTAGTCATTGATTACCACAAGTGCCGACGTCCTACGGACAAGGAAAACGACGGTATAAAAATAGAGATTTTACAACGCTTCCTTAAGCTCGAAGTGGAGAGCCGTGAAGAGGCTCAACAAGTTCGTCAGCGAGAAGCCAAGAGTATGAGCCATACCAAGATAACAGAAGGCGGAAAGGCTTCTCTCAAGGGATTAGCCGCTGCTCTTTCCTCAACTAGTCGCTCCAAGCAGACTGAACCGTGCGCATTCTGTGCCACGAAAAACCATGCTAACGAGATTGTCAGACATCAATTTCTCTGGAGGAGAAGCAAAGATTTCGAGAAGCAGGACGATGTTTCCGGTGTTCGATCAAGGGACACACCTCCAAAGATTGTCGCAGCAAAAGAATCCTGTGTGAAACATGCGGGCGAAGGCACACAACTCATATGTGTGACCCATCCTGGAAGAAAGGTAAGAACACCGCAGCAGAGTTACACTCTTCGACTGGCAGGAAGAGCGATAAAAGACCTGCTGTACTACTTCAAACAGCTCAGGTCTGGGCACAAGGGAAACAGCAAAGACCTCTCACGCGCATCTTTTTTGATGGAGAAAGCCAACGAACCTTTGTGATGGAAGAACTTTCACGTAAGCTGCAGCTCGAGGTTGTTGGTGAAGAATACATTATTATCTACCCTTTTGGAGGAGCAGGAAACATCATCAAGGAAAATCGCAGAAGGGTACGAGTCTGGCTAAGGAGCCAGTACTGCTAAAAGAAGCATTGCCTAGAAGCTTTGGAGATACCAAAGATTTGCTCCCTTCCCGTTTTCTGGTGGGAACGTGTTTAACTGCAATTTTGACCAGCTCCAGCGCGAAGCCTGTGCCTCCCCTTGAAGGACAACACAACAGGCGGTGGCGTTACCGTCAACAGATGGCAGATCATTTTTGGCGTAGATGGAAGAGGGAATACTTGACCAGTCTGCGATCTGCTCATTTCACGGTGCCGACTTCCTCCAGTGCCCTGAAGAAAGGAACTCTAGTGTTGGCTCAACAACATCTCCAAGCTCGAAAACTTGGGAAGACAGGAGAAGTCGTAGAAGCATTGACTGCACGAGACGGGCACATACGAGATGCTATGGTGCATCTTCTTAATGGTACCATTATTAGGAGACCCGTACAAATATTATACCCCGTTGAATTTATTTACTAATGACTTGACGTCATTGTGGGGGAGTGTGAAGCAACTCAATTTTCGTTTTTACAGCCATCGCACATGACGCAATCCCAATAAACAACGTCATCTTCTGTTTAGGTTTTGACAAAACATAGCGTACGGCTCGTTCCTAGCGGCGAAGTTCTAACAACTAGTAAAAATAAAAGGGTGGGGTGTTAGTGTTTTTAAAAGTGCAGGTGCAGCTGACGCTATGTGCTGATCGTACCAATTGGACAGCGTCAGAAGAACACCACCATGGTGTTAGTGTTTTTAAAAGTGCAGGCGCAGCTGACGCTATGTGCTGATCGTACCAATTGGACAGCGTCATAAGAACACCATCATGGTGCTCTATAATACCTCGACAAATCATGAACAGAGAAATCGCAGTGACTTGCGTGTTTGACGCTGCTTGATCGGTCCCAGTACCTCGTAGCTCCGGCTGCGTCTTGACTTAAAAAGGCGGTGCACAAATTTTTGCACTTCGCGTAAACACCACTATTGAATACCTAACGTTTATAACATATAAAACAGGCGTTAGCTTTTCCCCCTTGTGCAATAGTAGTCTAAAAAAAAAAAGCATGAAAGTAAAACGAGCAGCTTTTTTTTCCACAACTTGCAATCAGAAGAAGCAGTCACATGACCCGAAGCAGAATATATGCAGCCAATGTGTATCATGGCCACGCAACTGACACCCGCAAATTTTTAGTTTTTTTTTTTTGTTTTTTACCAGGCAAAGTATTATGGTGTCAAAGGCCTGCCCACTCAATATTTTGCTACAGAGTCACGTAAATTTTTACCAAAGTAAAAAAAAAAAAAAACACAATTGCTCGAAACCGAAGCCGAAACAAGTGCATGGAGGCTCGGAGGGGGGAGTTGACGGAAATCACGTGTCTACCTTTTTCGTCCTTCAGTTTCTCGGGCGTGTGAAACAGACGACGACAACGAGCACGTTGCTTTAAGCGCTTGTTGTGCAATTGTTTCGCACCTATATACGTTCCCCTCGCTCTTCTGCAGTGTGCATGATGATCGATTAGCCGCTACCGCAAACCACAATTACAACGTAGCGGTCCCACGTCCGTCGCAACATTGATCCGTCACACGCGCCACCATCGCGTCGTCTAGCCGGCGGTACGTCGTGATATTGAGGATGACAGGTACGTATATTTTCAGTGGTCAGCGCGACGATTTTTGTTTCCATCAACATATTTGCATTTTCTTGGAAGCCACAAAAAATTGGGTTCAGAGTCATTTATATTTTTAATATCGAATCTGTGCCTTAGATAACAAACGACTTTGAATATACTTGGCACGCATCATTTTGAACGGCACGTGACCATAGAAAAAAGAGTCAGCGCGCCTAAAATGGGCCAATTATCGATCGGTGGTTTCTGGGCGGAAAGAATACGAATTTCAACCCGCAATTTGTGTTTTGAGCAGTTGGACTTTCATAGGTTATGTTCAAATAAAAACATCGACATTCATAACTACCCTCTCAGTGTCCCTTTAAGGTTCTGTTTTTGTCGTCATGAAAACTATTGGACACGAGCAACTACCTGAACGCTTGTCCATATAACCATTATCGCGTGCCCAGCTCGAGTACTCACTCAATGCTTGGGTCCAGTGTATACGACTTCTAAACTACACCATCGAGTTTTGAGAGGAAAATAATTAAAGAAAACGATCGCTTTTATTCTTGCCGTTACACCGCAACAAAGATGCTTCTCGGTCAATGCCGTTGCGTGCGAATATAGCTGGGTCGAACTACTGCCGGACCTGCCGGTAAGCTCGTGGAAAGTGAAAAAGCATTCCAACTGAAAAACAAATTACCGTTATTGCGGTATGCTCTAGTGACCGTTTTCTCTCGCACAAGTTGGAGTATTTGGCACCGGACGTTCAGTTTGAGGTGATGAATAGTCTGGGTAATTGTTGGGTTTTCGGAACTCTTTGAAGCACGTCATCTCTTTTCTTTTCTTATTAATATTATTGATTTGTTGGATTTTGGGTTTCGTGGCTCCATGGCTTATACGTACCTTGGGAGCTAATTATGATTCTTCGATCGAGACTAAATCTAAACATTGCAATTTAAATTTTTCCATTTGCAAAAGAACCGGGCAAATTGAAGTACACATATAAATAAATAAATAAATAAAAAAACTAGACATTACAGGTTTTTGAACGTTGCCATCATATATTAGCTTGATGCAGCTTCTAGTTTTATGTTCTGAACATGGTGGGAAGTATGTTTAATCAATGATTGCGCCTGCACAAAAAAAAATTACGGTGGCTTAGCTCGGCTATGCCAGGATATAGGTAGCGTGAGCTTATACGCAAAAAATGAGAGGCGTTATCAAGCGGCTCCGGTGCAGCGTCAGACTCGGCTACTGCGCAACGGAGGCGCACAGCTGGGCACGCGGCGGCGCCAGTGCGTCTGCCGCGGCTATGACGTCACTCCTCTGGAATGCGCAGACCGGAGAGGCGCGCGCGGTGGCGGCGGAGCGCGCGGCGGTGGCGGCGGAGCGCGCGGCGGTGGCGGCGGAGCGCGCGGCGGTGGCGCCACCGGCGCGCCAGCTGTGCGCTGTGTGACGTCACTGCTCCTCGCGCTTGCGCAGCACGGCTCTTTGACAGCCACGCGAAACTGCTCAACCTCGGCCAGTGTAGCTCACGCTACAATATCGGTACGCCGCTCCTATCAGGTGAAGAGAAGTATAGGACCCCTTTATCGACTGTTGATTCAATGCCAGTCAACAAATGGGGCATTGATGACAATTCACCAAAGCTAAATGCCAAGGGAAGCAAAAAAAAAAAATCAGGGAACTACATTTTCTCGATTGTGAATTGTGTAGAGTTGTTGACAGGTTAAGAGTCATGTAGGTGCTCCTCCCCCAGCACGTGCTCGTTGCTTTCCACCTGCTTTGTCTGCGCGTGCGACGAAGTGTTAATGACGAAAGAAAGCTCGCGCTGGAGGCGGAGCATTCACTGGATTCGTGACACGACCGGTACTGCATTACGCAAATATCGTGGACGACGTGACCTTGACATTATATCCAGAAAAATCCATTAGCGATAACAGTGTTTGTCAGTTTACTGTAGCAAAGTTAAACATCGTTCACTCATCAAAAACAAAATGCGATAACTAAAGCAATTACACTTTTACAGTGTTAATCAAGGTACATTCTATTCGGTACAACCCAAGTAATCAAAGTACTCCGTGTTTTTTTCCCGCCGAAGGAACAAAATGCAGGCACGTTTTCCCATAGGAATGCACAGGAGCACCGCAAAGGTACACTGGTTGCTCGCTGCTTCAATTTGCGTCACGGAAGTCGCATAGACACTGGTGCCAGTTGAACCCCTAGTGTACATTATAATAACACAATGAGATCAACAGGTGCGCGTCTGGCGAAGGCGACGAAGTTAAGACACGCCGACGGCGAGTGAGCAAGCAACACCACCATGGGGCGACTGCAACGGCGGCATTTATTGGGATCACAGGCGCGACATAAGCAAGAACAATTTTTATATGATTCGTAACACGCGATATCCAAGTATAGGACCACATACCTTTGTTGGGTCTTTCCTGTGAACTTTTTTTACAGAGACACGAGGTGACGCATTCAGAAAACATCTCCGTTTGCAAAATATGGGGGCCCTGAAAGGGTCTGTTTTGACCGCTACCAGAGCATATAACTGACGTAACGAGCACTTGACAAGAGGTTGACGCATAAGTCGTCTTCATGCACGCAGACGGGCGACGGGTTCAGCGCAGCGGATCACTCGAAGTCACCGGGCCGTCAGAATCCTCGTCCTCCGCACTATAGGGAAGGTTCCTGTCTGCGCCGGCGCTATGGACTTTGGCGGCTGCGGCGACGAAGGACTGGAATCTATCAGTGTTTCCGCGCGCCTTCTCTCCTTCAAAACATCAACTTTGCAAGGTGACCAACGAAATGGTGGCTCCCGCGCCGTCCTGATGGAAGAAAGTTTTTGACGTGGGTTCAGGTGCCCTCGACCGTATTGGTGTGCGCACCAGTGTTCGGGTCGACAAAGTGCAGCTTGTGGTTGACAGTGAGGTGCGTGAAGCGAGCGTCGTCTTCAAGCTTCCTGTAGCCAGCCCATCAGTCAGTGATTATTCTTGTTCCAGGGCGGACCCACTCGGCTATTAGCTCTTGCAGGGTTTTAGCGTCACGGGTCTCCACGAGAACAAGAAAGCAGCACCCGCTGCCACGGTCCACACCGCCGAAAACCCACTGGCCAGGCCTTAAATACCCGCGATGGTACTTTTGCCGCCCGAACATACTCTTGTTTAGTTTCTACAGTCACGCCTGCACCGCCAATCATCTCTGAATGCGTAAGGACGGCATTTACCACAACCTCCCGACAAAGGCTCGTACAATCAGTTATTGTCTTACTTGCCACATCAGAGTCTCTGAATGACGGCGCACGGTAGGTCCTGGCACCTGGGCCGGTTTTCTCGAAGCGATGGTAAACCCATTTTGGTAAACCGCGGTGGCCTAGGAAGGAAAAAGTACCTAGGTACTATAATAAACGGCTGGATATAAAACAACAATATTTATTTTTGATTGGGCAGTAAGATGCGCCATCTATCGGTGAAACAAGCCAGTCATTTTGTTTATCCTCTTCTTACGCTGGTTGTTATCGATCTAGTATGGTATTTTAAGTCAAAATATAGTAATGGTGTACTTGAAAACCAACTTATTTCTTCAGATGATACGAAGAAATTTTAGCTACTATGCTAGAGTTTGTCGACGAATATTCGAAAATGTACGAAACATTTCCTTCAATATGTTTCGCCATAAATAACGCGTAACTTTCCCGTGTGCCTTCAAGTGTGGCAACGGCGGTGCTGTAGTCTCGTTTTTGTTCCTTGCGACGCGCGTTTCTGCGATTCCTGCTGATCTGAACAGTTTGTCCCCTTTTCTTTTGCCCAACCGATCCACCGGTGACGAGAGCAAAGCTTCTCGTCACCATTGAATTGCTGGCCACCGCGGATATGTAGAAACTTCGATGCTGTCGGCATACTGTTGGCGCACATTGAACAAACAAACAGTACAATGTCCAGCTGTTCACCCGCAACGAAGACCTTATCTAGGATAACCCCCTGTCTTCGCAAACTAATCACTGCTCACGAGTTGGCGTGCATATAGTGTAACAAATTAGACGTGTTAGAATAAATATTTACCAACACTTGTTCGCAAAACATTTTTTTTACTCACCATAAAAACACTTGCAAGGCTTATGTACCGTCATATGTCTTGGATCCCGGACCGCTGAAGAGTGATACGTTCGCGGAATGCTGCCGTGGGTTAGTTTAGTAGCCCCTCTGAGCTACCGCTTTGCTTGACGTGCTAGGTTGATGGTGCATCATTAATATAACAGCCAGATCGAAATGAATGTTCAGCAGAACCAAGCAGAACTATTAGCCCTCATTAAGCGACGTCGCGGCCATTTTGCTTGTAGGTACTGCTCCTCTTTCGGCGCCCCTGCTCTCCCAGTCACGTGACCTAGCATTCCCTTTTCTAGGGACAATAGTTAACTTTAACCCACGGTTCGCGTTCGAGAAAACGGGCCCAGAGGTAGATGATTTTCATGAATTGGGGAAGAGTCAGTTGCGATCCCTCGAAAAAGAAACCGCTCCGCACCGAGACCTCGGCCCTGCACTGAAATTTGACTGGCTTCCTCTTGGGCACCTCATGAGTGATCCACACACCGCACTTTCACGAGCAGCCAACCCCAGATTTAGCGCGGACATGCAGCGTCATCGCAGCTCCGCACTCTGGGTACGCAGGTAAACCCAGGAGCAGGCCCATGCCCTGAAGCAAATTAATTGCTTCAAGAGGGTTTTTCATGGCGTCATGAAGACGGCACAAGTTAAACGTAATGGCACTGCGATACTTGCCTTTGGAAGAATAAAGTGCCCAGGGGGAACTGCGCGCTTCTTTGCATTTATTATTTTTATTTGATCCGCCATTTTTTACCTCGTGACACCATTCTAACAAACTCATTGGTTAATCGGTCGGACCGTACCATCGCGTGACAAAACAAACGCCAATCGTATGACCAGAACGGTTGCCACGGTCGGCATCGTTACAAAGAAGAAAACAGTAGGACCCGACAACGAAATGAAGCAACAAAGTGAATAAAAAGAAAAATGAGAAGAGTGCCTTCTCGGGCGGCGTGTTCTTTGATGAGAGGTACTGCTCGCCGTTTTCCTTGTTTGTTTTTCTTTTTGTTTCTTTACCCTAGAGGGTGCAACGACCCTTATTTGAAGCTGATTTGTGAATTCAATAACAAACAACGCGTTGGATGGAACAAAGGAGGGAGGGAGGCTTGGTGTCCGAATTGGACGTAGTCTAAAAGAAAAAAAAAATAAGAATGCACATGATATACCGCAATCCAAGACCGTTATACTGCGCACTCGGCGAGGCCTCATGACGCCGCCGACGACCGTTAGGCTATTTATTTTGTTTTTTTAAGAGTTTCTATCGCGACGACTACTCCACCGTTCCTCAGAGCTTCCAGCGGAGGTCCGGCGGATTTTAACAATTATTACTAGAGTGCCTTCATGTGCGCTTCGCATAGAGTGATGCCAAGTGCCTGTTTCCCTTTTCCACACCCTCCTCCACCGCCATTTTGTTTCTCTCATTGTTTCCCCGTGCGCCGGAAAGTGGCCTTTCTGTCAATCGGTAATCCCATCCGAGGGGGAAAATGCTAATCCTCCCTCCGTGGGTTCCACAACGCTGCTCCGAACTTCTGAGATAAGGTGCTTGTTTCCGGGAGGGTTATAAGCCCCACGGATTATCGCCGAGAATCAAAATGACTGCTGGTTTGTCGGCGAGTGGTATTACAAAGGGTGGCATCGCCCTAGCAAAGCGCACATGAAGGCTCCCTAATTATTACTATTGTCGTTTGAGGGGCACTTTTCCTATGCTGCTTCGCTCCTGACGCCATAAAAATATTCTTTCTGTTTAGATCATAGACGCGAAAAATCCACACTGACTAGAGCCTGAGTAACAGCACCCACATGTTGGCCGAGACTCCGCGTTACTCAGGCCCTAGTCCGTGTGGATTTTCGCGCCTACAATCTAAAAAGAAAGAATGACAATCGCAGAAGGGTTTGCATTTGGGCTAGTTGGTTGAACATGTTTAGGGGTTAAAAGCGCTAAAAACGACGGACGAGTAGGAGAGACACACACCACAGAGCGCTACTTGCAACTCAGTTGCAAGTAGCGCTCTGTGGTGTGTGTCTCTCCTACTCGTCCGTCGTTTTTAGCGCTTTTAACCCCTAAAAAAGAATGATAAACGCACACATCACACGCGCACGCACTCAGTTGGTCCAGAAGTTCAGTGTCCCCGACGTGTTTTTTTAGTGCTTTCAAAACGATACAGTGATACCGCCAAGTGTTCTCAGCAGTTGCAGCGTTCTTCTCATGACTTCTCGTTGGGTGCTGCGTTTCACGCATGAACAAAAAATATGCTAAAAACAAAGCTAAATAATTCGACTAATTATTTATTGGACTAATTGCATGCACAAAGTAATCCGACCATGAACTAAACTTTTTATTTTTTTTTTTATACGTGGCGCTAACTTTTCCCGTTCATAATTTTATGGCGTCAGGAACGAAGACGAAGCACCATAGGAAGAATGCCCTTCAAACGACAATAATAATAATTATTAAAAACTGCCGTACCTCCGCTGGAAGCTCTGAGGCACGGTGGAATAGTCGTCGGGATAAACAATCAAAAGAAACAAAATAAATAGCCTAACGGTCGTCGGCGGCGTCATGAGCCATCGCCGAGTGCGGAGTATAAGTGTAACGGTCTTGGCATACGGTATATATTGTGCATTCTTGAAAAAACAGTGAGTGCGCAGGCGAGCTGGTGGATACTGATGATGATGTACAAAATCCGAGACTATGGTAAAAGCAAAGAAACTTGGTCGAAGAAGAAAGACAGGGGAAAAGATTTCGTCTCAAACTCAGCTACTCCGTTTATTTTTTCAATGTCTTATATATTCACAACCTAACTACCGACCACCGACGTCACAAGGTCAACCTTTGATATCTAAACAATCCTACCCACACTGGTCTTCACCTCAACCGTAAACGGTGACCTCAATCCCAAACTGACAGCTTAGGACCTTAAACAAACCAAACACACCAAAACAAACACACGGACCCATGATGAAAATAATCCCTGGAGAAGGGGAACAAGAGGGACAAGGGACAAACATAAATCTCCAAACACAGCTAGGTGACTGGTGAGCGACCGAAAAAATCCGCCTGGTCCGGGTATCGAACCCGGGACCTCTCCATTACAAGTGGAGCGCTCTACCAACTGAGCTAACCAGGGGTTAGACGTCAGTAGAGCAAACGGGTTTTATCAGCCGCCACCAGTCTAACACCAACAAGGGTGTAGCTTCACCCTTGTTGGTGTTAGACTGGTGGCGGCCAGACCGATGGATTTGATACGAACTGTCTTGCTTATGACAGTACAGAAAAGCAAGAATGCGCGGTCGTGCATTCTTAAAAAAAAAAAAGTAAGGGCGCAAACGAGCTGGTGTACATTGCACATGGTTGAAAAAACCGCGAGACTGCGGGTAAACGACACAACACTAAAAAGCCTCTTGTGTCGTTTACCCGCAGTCTCGGGTTTTTTTCAACCATGTGCATTCTTACTTTTCTTTTCTTTTAGACTAGGTCGAATTCGGACGCCAAGCCTCCCTCCCTCCTTCGCTCCAACGCGTTGTTTGTTATTAAATTAACAAATCAGCTTCAAATAAGAGCCGTGGCATCCTCTAGGGCAGTGGTTCTCAAAAGGGGGTCCGCGAAGGCATTCTACGGGTCCGCGAAGTCCAGCCTCATCAGTCAATCCCGGCATTAAAGGTTGTCTTTTCCCAGATTGAGAAGAAACGTTCCAAATTTCGGGTGAGTTTTCACCTGTATATGTCAATAAGAAAAGTCTACTTCATATTAGCCCTTAGTTATATCCATTTATTAAATGGCTATCATAATTAACCTATATATTTCCCCTCCCCTCTCCGCGAACGGGGTCCTCCAACATCTCCGCCGATCCACAAGGGGTCCGCGAAACATCAATGGTTGAAAACCATTGTTATAGGGTAAAGTAACAAAAAGAAAAACAAACAAGGAGCATTGCGAGAAACAGCTCTCATCAAAGAACACGCCCCCCGAAAACGGCTTCCTTCTTATTTTTTTTTAATTTTTACTCACTTTGTTATTGCATTTTGTTGTTGGGTCCAACTGTTCTCTTCTTTGTAAAACATAAAAAAGCGCAACAGAAACAAGGACAAGAAGTAAACAGGACAGGCCTGTCCTGTTTACTTCTTGTCCTTGTTTCTGTTGCGCTATTTTATGTTTTACTAAGATGAACCAACTAGCCCAACAACGTACCTTACTAAACTATAGTTCTCTTCTTTGTAACGATGCCGACCGTGGCAACCGTTCTGGTCATACGTTTGGCGTTTGTTTTGTCATACGATCGTGCGGTCCGACCGATTAACCAATCAGTTTGTTAGATTGGTGTCACGACGTATAAAATTGCGGATAGAATAAAATTATTAAATGCAAAGAAGCGCGCAGCTCCCTCTCGGCGCTTTATTTTTCCAGAGGCGAGTAACAGCAGTGCCATGGCGTTTAACTTGTGCCGTCTTCATGACAACAGGAAAGACCTTATTGAAGCAATTAATTTGCTTCAGGGCATGGGCCTGCTCCTGGCTTCACGTGCGTGCCCAGAGTGGGAAGCTGCGAGGACACTGCAAGTCCGCGCTAAATCTGCGGATGGCTACTCGTGGAAGTGCGGTGTGTGGATCACTAGTGAGGTGCCCAAGAGAAAGCCGGTCAAGTTTCAGTGCAGGAGCGAGGTCTCGGTACGGAGCGGTTCCTTTTTCGAGAGATTGCACCTGACGCTTCCCCAACTCATGAAAATCGTCTACCTCTGTTGCCAGAACCTACCGTGCGCCGTCATTCAGCGGGAGACTCATGTCGCAAGTAGGATAATAACAGATTGTACGAGCATTCGTCGGGAGGTTGTGGTAAATGCTGTCCTTACGCATTCAGAGATGATTGGCGGTGAAGGCGTGACTGTAGAACTAGACGAGAGTATGTTCGGGTGGCGAAAGTACCATCGCGGGTATTTAACACCTGACCAGTGGGTTTTCGGCGGTGCGGAGCGTGGCAGCGGGTAGTGCTTTCTTGTTCTTGTGGAGACCCGTGACGCTAAAACCCTGCATGGGCTAATAGCCGAGTGGGTCCGCCCTGGAACAAGAATATACACTGATTGTGGGGCTGGCTATAGCAAGCTTGCAGATGACGCTCGCTTCATGCACCTCACAGTCAACCACAAGCTGCACTTTGTCGACCCGAACACTGGTGCGCACACCAATACGGTGGAGAGCACCTGGGCCCACGTCAAAAACTCTCTTTCCTCTGAACGATGCGAGAGCCTCCATTTCACTGGTCAACTTCAAAGTTCATGTTTCGGAGGAGGGAAGGCGCGCGGAAACACTGATAGATTCCAGCCGTTCGTCGCCGCGGCCGCCAAAATCTACAGCCCCGACGCAGATAAGGACCTTCCCTATAGTGGAGAGGACTAGGATTCTGACGGCCCCGGTGACTTCGAGTGATCCGCTGCGCTGAACCCGTCGCCCGCCTGCGTGCATAAAGACGACTTATGCGTCAACCGCTTGTCAAGTGCTCGTTACGTCAGTTATAGGTTCTGGTAGCTGTCTAAACGGCCCTTTTCAGGGACCCCATATTTTGCAAACGGAGCTATTTTTGTGAATGCGGCACCTCGTGTCTCTGTAACATAGTTCACAGGAAAGAGCCAGCAAAGGTATGTGGTCTCCAATTTGGATATCGCGTGTTATGATTCAAACAAAAAAATTTATTGCTTATTTCGCTCCTTTGATCCCGATAAATGCCGCCGTTGCAGTCATTCCGCGGTGCTGTTGCTTGCTCTATCGCCGTCGGCGTGTCTTAGCTTCGTCGTCTTTGCCAGCGGCCCACCGGCGAAGGAGGTTGATCTGACGCACTGCCTTCGGCTTTGGCTAGCAGACGGTGTTCGCAAAAATGGTGTCAGCTGTTCCTGGTTTCACGGGGCAGTACCGTACGTGCTTCCATTTATTCGGTGTTCATTGCCATTGTGACAGCGAGGAAAGCAGACAAAGTTTATGTTGCGGAAAAACGCTGCGGCGCAGCGATACAAGGTGTGTTCTAAAGTCCTTCCCGCGTTTTTCAATGGGCGGAAGACGAACAAAAAGAGATCAAAATAAGGACTTAACGCAGAATGCTGCATCTCTCCAGCGCCTCATAATTTCACGAGCCTTGCACAAAAATCATGTTTTTAGACCGAAGTTTGTAGGAAGTTTTTTTTACAACAACATGGGTCTAAAGTATCAATGTGCCATAAAGCCTTAGGCAGGAAGGCCGAGTTGTTGTGCCACCTAGTGAGAACGCCTCTCACTAAGCGGCGCTAAAACTCGGCCCTCAGAAAAAGAAAAAGAAGAAAAGCGAGGAACGTACGCATGTATATACTGCACGTGGGTTTGAATGACTGTCTGAAGGGCGGGCAACATGACATAATTATAAACCGTCTGACGCTGCAGTGTGCCAAACGTAAGACATCACTAGCCATATGCCCAGTGCCTGAAATAGACGGCAGAGAAAAGGAACTACGCGCTACGAACATGCTCCTGAGTGGAAAGCTTAAGCAGCTGTGCAGGAGAATTAGTGCAAGATTCATCGACCCCTCTGGCCAGCATCCCAGCCATGCAAAAGTACGGACTTTGCTACCGCACAGAAGGTAGCCAGGTGGTAATCCTATCGAAAAGACCATCAGGAAAATCCTGATGGTCTGATGGAGTCGTATTTTGGGACGTCTGATGGTTTGATGGTCAGTTGGCCTGATGGTCTGTTGGCCTGATGGTTTGAAGGTCTGTTGGCCTGATGGTTTGATGGTCTGTTGGCCTGATGGTTTGATGGTCTGTTGGCCTGATAGTTTGATGGTCTGTTGGCCTGATGGTTTGATAGTCTGTTGGTTTGGTCTGAAGGTCGAATGACCTGTCGCATTTTGAGACACCTATTTTTTACGGTTTGATTATGGTGGTTTCATGGCTAATTTGAAACAGTTCGAGTTGGCCACAACTTAAAAAAACACAACAATATGTGAATGCATAATCTGGAAACTTAATCATGCCATGCCTGGAGCATGACGAGGTGCATATACCACTTAGAATTTAATTACATTGTCCACTGCACACTGGGAATCGCCAGCCCGGCATTTGAGTACGGCAAATGCAGCTACTAATAAGAATAAAGTCAAACAAGCTGCATTGCTTTGATATTTTTATTATGAAGTTATGAAATCATACATTGTTTCGCTGGGCGGAATGGCTAGGTGGTACAAAAAAACCAGAAACATTTGAGGAAGTACTATTGTGACCAATATTAGTTGAAGCGCCATGACGCATGGCGTGTGGTACTATCAGAGCCACCTGTCTGATTTTCAGTGAACCTCTGTGTTTGCTGAGGTTTAGGCAGGTTGCTCCTTTAACTCATTGTGCCACTATGAGCTGAAAATTGACACGGAACGGCATAGTGGTGCAACGAGCACAAGAAGTGATTTGTTTCTACCTCAGCGCATACCAAGGTTTGCTGAACACAAGGGCTGACGTTCCTGGGAGGAGGAGCTTTGTGTGAACTTGCAGATGCTTCAGCTGCCTGTTTGCGCCTGGCCAGTTAAGTTGCCATTTCCTCTTGGGTTTCTAGTAGGTACAGTCGGGGACAAAAATCTCCAGAACACGCAAGTTGCGACTGAAACGCATTCCTCTGCCATCTGCCGGCGGGTCGCCTGGTTTCGAGATCACAGAAGGGCGCACGTGCGTCCTATTGTACCTGCCAACGTGTGCGCTTTCCCGCTCTGCTGCGGCGCGGCGCCTAACTCGGAATCGGGCGCGTGGTACCACTTCGGAGATAGTGCTTACTGACATGGCACCTATAAAGCAAGAAGTCACGGCAGCTCAATTAAGCGATAAGCTGAACTGGTTATAAAGCAAGGTGCGCTGACACGGCGAAATGCTATGCAATGCCCCAGGCGGTATCTCGGAGTTTCGGAATGTATAGCAGACGCTCGTCAGCCGCCAGTGCTACCTCCGAGGCGGTACCATGTGCCCGATTCCTAGTTAGGTGCTGTGCCGCACAAGAGCAGGAAACGCACATGTTTGCAGGCAGAGTAGGACGCGCATGCGCTTTTGTGTGATCTCGAAACCAGGCGACCCGCCGGCGGGTGGCAGAGCAATGGGTTTCAGCCGCAGCTAGAACGTCCTGGGGACTTTTGTCCCCGACTGTACATTCGTGATCATGAATAAATAAATTGGTCAGGAAGCAATGGCAGCTGATGCAACATCAATGCAAGCCATGACTCGCATGAATTGACATTGTATCAGCCACGATTGTGCGCCTAAGTTTGTGCTGCGGAGCGCAAGAGTTTGGCGCTCTGTTCATTAAATGGACAGAAGCGCCACCAAAGGACTGACACTCGAGCGTGCTCTTTTTGCACCGAATATTTCTCGAAGTGCAAGTCATTTCTTCGCGCTGACAGAAACGTCACCGAGACGAGGAGTGCAGTGGATCGCTGCCTCATTTCAGTTGAAGAATGCTTAACCCAGCGAGTAAAATGATTTGATTTCAAATCCAGGACCATTACGGAAAAGGTTCGTTCCCGAATCTCACCTGAAAACGAATTACCCATCGAACAGTAGCGTTATAATGGTGCAGCGACAGAAAAGTTGTCGGGATGAGAGGACAGTTCGATCGCTGCCCTTTGTAGAATGCACAGCCCTGCGAATAAAGATACTTCGATTGGAAAGCGAAAACGTTGCGGAAAACGTTTGTCCATTCATCTCGCCTGAAAACTAATTAATATGCTATTTATTGAACGTTGGTGTGCCAGTATTGGAGTAGCACATCGACAGGTTCCGTCTCGAGCTATAAGACGGAAACCCAAGATATCTGACAAGTTTGAGAGTTTCTTGTTTTGACAAGCGAGTTCAAGCATGTTGTCTTTCATTTGAATCTAAACAGCATGCATGGTCAACAAATAGATCGGTCAAAGTAACATTCAGCATATCTGGTCGAAGCGATTCTTCAAACGTTTCACAAATATTAAAACATTCGTAAAAATTTCCTAACGTCGCCGCGAATTTCTTTTCTATTATTTTTTTTTGCTTTTACTTTACCGTTTTACAGAGCCCTTGATTAATTTATCTTCAAAATAATTTTGGTATCCGCGAGATGCTGGGTTCGTCATAAAACTGTGGTCGGAAGTGGCTCATACAGCTCGCCGACGACAGCTTCGGTGTGTTACGCTACTGTACGCTATGCTTCGTTTAGTTGCTGCGCTCGGAGTATGAAACTCGGAACGGTGGAGTACGAGTAAATTAGCGCGCACTTAAGGCAATGGAGCAATGGCGGCTTGTAGGGTGCCATATGATGTCACGTGCGAGGCAGTTCAGTCCACACGTTCAACTGAAGTATTAGCCCATGCATTCATCTGCCTAGCTTGGTGCCCCATATAAGCAGTCTACAATATTCACTTTTAATTACAGTCGCAATAAAAAAGAAAGAAAACGGCGATTGCTTGTGGCTACGTCGCACTTTGGGATGGTAAAAAATACACACTCACCCGTCAGTTCGAGGATCTCGGCGTCGTAATAGCTTCCTCGAGTGTTCGCGTCGCCGTCCCAAGACACCTTGTACGCCGTCCTACACTCGAAGTCGACCACATTCGAAGGATTGCAGTTTTTAAATAAAGCCCTGTGGACGTCGCTTATTTCTCCGTTCTCGCAAAATCGAGTGAAACCTACCGAAATATCTAAAACCTCGAAAACACTCCACGAGGAAGGGTGAGGCTGCCGAGGCAACAAAGCGCACGAAACAACTGGATTTGGATTTGGATTCGAAGCTTTTGAAGACGCAGTTGCTCGAACGGATATAATCGGCGAACATTTTTCAAAATATAAAGTATACATTAAAATTAACGGATCGTCGAGTGTCAAACACTGCGTATGAACTTGAATGAGAACATTTTTGAGAGAAATCTGTCAAGTCTCAACACTGCGTGTAAAGAAACTGGCGCCGCAAGTAGCCGATGCGTCGGCAGTAGCCGATACATTAAAGACTAACTCATAGTTTACGCCACCTTCGACGGTCCTCCGCCCGTGGCGCAGGAGTAGCGCGTCGGCATACGGAACGCGAGGTCGCTGGTTCGAATCCCCCCGAGAGAAGAAAAAAAAACTTTTTGTGTGTGTTTCTTATATTTTTATTATGTCTATGGATGGTGGCGGTGGTGTTGAAAACTCTAATTCAGTCTAAAACCCCTGCGAAGCTCCTTTGTTAACGACCGCCCTGGTCCAAAAGGGTTCTAATGCAGCTGAATAATGCGGGTTTTTCTACCTTTCGTGTCGCCGGTTTTAGCACCTTTCGTGACTCGACGTGTTTCCGCTCAAGAACTTTTAAGGTCGTCTGAACGACGAGATATATAAGGCTTTTCCTTAATAAAAAAAAATCACATCAACCCACTGACCACGCGGCTGCGGCCCATCATATATCGTACGCGAGATTCAACGACAACTTTTTTTATCGCGACATAGCCTCAAATCGCCTATTTTGTAGCGTGCAAAGTTGCGGAGCCTCCTTGACTTTGGGCCGCTCATTCAGCGAGGCGGTGGCGCATTCCCCTGACTATTTAACCTTCGAGCAAAGCAAAGCAAAGCAATGGCCGCGCGGTCTGTTTGGAAGCTGAACTTAATTGCCGCCGCGACCGTCCGATGCGCACAACGGTTGCGGGGCTCGGGGGGTGCCGTGTCTATAAAAATTAATGTTTCGACGAAAAGTCTGTCCACCTTCCGTTGTTAATGAAAGGCGTAGCTGAAGCATATGTGAAACGATGAACCCTACCGTGAGTACGGGTTTCCACGGTGCGTGATTGCAGACGAACGCACAGTTGCCGGTGAATCGGGGACTCAGTGAGTAAAGACAAATCGTGTGACATAGTTGTGTCAGCACCTCGCGAGCCCGCGACACATCACATGCTGGCAAATGTGTCGCGACCCGTATATCAATTGTTATTAAACGCCTCTGATACGGCGCCGTCAGAATACCGCGAGCAACAATTAATCAAGCACTTTTGATAAACATTGTGCGCAAAGAAAGTCCCGACGGGCGGGAAATAAGGCGCTTTTGATGGAACCGAAGTGAAACATAAAACTTCTGACGACCATTAGACCACCTCTGACAGCCCATCAAGAGTGTCCAACAGACCATTAGGCGCCGTCAGGAACCTCTGACGGACCACCTAAACGCATCTGATGATCCATCAGGACAGTCGGATGGTGCGTCAAGAATGGGCTGATGGTCCATCAGACTTTCTTGATGGTCCATCAGACTTTCTTGATGGTCCATCAGGAAGCCTGATGGGCCATCAAAGGAGTCTAATGGTCCATCAGGACAGTCGGATGGTGCGTCAAGAATAGGCTGATGGTCCATCAGACTTTCTTGATGGTCCACCAGACCTTCTTGATGGTCCATCAGGAAGCCTGATGGGCCATCAAAGAAGTCTAATGGTTCATCAGGAAAGTCAGATGGTCCGTCAGGAATGGGCTGATGGTCCATCAGGAGTGGGCTGATGGTCCATCAGGAAACCTGATGGACCATCAGAAAAGTGTGATGGAGCATCAAGAAACTCTGATGGTCCATCAGGAAAACCTGATGGTCTTTTCGATCGGGAACTGACCAGGGGTTGCATTGGTGACTCATTTTTTAGGAATGCAAAGAAGGGACAATTTGAGCGGCCATACGGGGAGCAACAGGGGACAATACGGGACGCATCCCACAGCAGTAAAGAAACCAGAGGCAGAAAAGAAAGCAGACGCTCATGACCTCCCAGGTCTGTCGTCTGGTCCCAGAACGAGTGGAGCACACCGGGTGGTGAACACACCTCCAATATCAAAGGAGACTGTACTGCAGCCAGTGCCGAACCTTCCCGCTCGTGTGTGTTCTCCCCAACGCCAGAGGTACCATCCGCCATAGTCGTCACCTCTGCACACAATATGGGTGCCTGCACTCCTCATACCACCCAACGGAGATCTTCAAGGACAAAGCTGTGGGACACTCCTATCGAGGACAAGCATTGAGGAAGGAACGTTTGCTTTAGGGCCTACTGCGAGACAGATCTTTCTTGTGTGCAACGCAATGCTGAAGGACTCGATGGCCGAATGCCTTCAGTACCCCACATGTGCCCCATCACAAGATCCGACGCACTTTGTGAACCAACTGGTCCGACAGAAACTAGCATCCAAGCAGCCTCAGCGGGCGTGTTGACCAAGTTTCTGGCGCGGCGGCAGCAAGGGCAACCACGGAAAAGAGACAGTTCCGTCGTTGGTGTTTATATTTGAGTAGTGCGAGGCGTCAACGAAAGTGGACTGAGCTCTCTGTAGTACTGCGGGAACAAGGTTTTTCTTTCCTCGCGGTTGCTGAAACACACTTGCGTGACGCTGGGGAACCCCCAGTAGACCCTTCTTGGTGCTGGACTGGTTGTAACAGGGTGGATGGAGACCGGCGGGGAGGAGGTGTGGGCCTCCTTTGACCAAGTGATAGACAAGCATGAATAAGGATATCTGAAACGTGCTGAAAACACCTGTGGGTTCATGGACAGGTGGATAACATCCCGACAGCGGTATGCACCCTTTACCTTTCTATGGGGAATGTCAGGCATAAGGAGAATAACGCCATAGTGGAGTGCGTTCAACGTGACATCAAAAACCGAGATCGAAGATTGTCTGTGTTACTTATGGGGGACTTTAATGACCATCTGCTTTAGATTGACGGTCGTGAGGACTACAATGGCCGAACGCTGAGACAGCTGTCGGAGGAGTTCGATCTGGAGATTCTAAACCTCAGAGAGGAATGTGAGGGGCAACACACATGGATGGCCCGTAACCGACGAACATGTATTGACTACGCTTGGCATCAAAGAGGCTCGCACGTCGTCTTCAAAAAATAACTGTAGATGAAGATGGAGAGTGGAGTACTGGCAGCGATCATACCAGCATCATACTTCATTTTAGTGCAATCCAACGACACCGCAGCCAGCCGAAACGTAAAATAACGTTTCAATTACGTGAATGTGATATTGAGGCAGTATGTCAGTAGTTTGAAGAAAGTGATAAGTGCATAAATGCCCTCATCTACGATGACTATGCCAATGCGCTTCGGCAGAAATCACCACATGGTCGGTTATGAGAGGCTCAAGCGGAAAAAGACGGCTTGTATCGTGGTGGGATGCTGAAATCCGGAAATCCATCCAACGCAGGCAAGACGGTAACCGAGACCATCGCCAGGCTCTGCGGCCGCTTGGAAAAGCACCGGAGACTCTGCGAATCTGGGAGGAATACCAGAAGCTCAAGGCAATAACACAATCTATCGTCGAGAAGAAAAAAACAGATACATGATTGCAAGGTGATGACAGATATTAGGAAGGGTAGCAAAAGAGTCGGAGAGACGTTCTGGCGCAATATTGGAACACTGGATGGAAGAGATAATTCTCCCCGACTGATCGATGCCAAAAATGAAGGTGTAGTGTTCAGCGTTAGAACACTCTTGGATGAACACCTTTACAATCTTTTTGGGACGACACAGGATTGCCACAGTACTGAGAGCGTGTCAGCAGGAGGTCCGTATATCAAAGATCCACCGCTACCTAATTTGACGAGTGACTACACCACCATCGTGGGAAGAGTGCAGGTCGCACGCGCTCTCGCGTGATTGAACTGTGGCACTGCGTAGGACCTGCAAGGAATCCCGGCCAAGGTACCGAAAGGCCTGGGACACGACGCTCAATAGCAGTTGGCCCACTTGTTCAGTCGCACATGCTGCGGAGATGACCCGATCCCCACTGACTGGAGGCGCGGTCGAGTAACCTTCATCTCAAAAAAAGGTGGAAACAAGAAGTTTTTGCATGACTACCAACCGCTCTCCGTCACGGCAGTTAGATACAAAGTATTCGCGACTATCATCAACTGGCGGATCACTGCATGGGCTGAGGGAGCCGGCGTGCTTACGGAACTGCAGAACGGGTTTCGAGTTGGCCGTTGGTTGGACGATAACCTTTTTACATTGTCCCAATGCATCGAGATAGCGCGAGCTCAGAGGCGACCTCTGATATGCTGCTTTCTGGACATTGCTAAAGCTTATTATTCTGTCCCTCACCTACTGCTGCTGCAGACGCTGAGACGCCTTAATATGCCCCCAACATGGGTGAGGTTAATCCGTCGGTTATACGACGGAAATGTTGTGACGACACCCTTCAATGTCGTGACATCAGGCCAGGTCAGAGTGGGAAAAGGTTTGCGAAAGGGCTGTTCGTTGTGGCCGACGCTATGTATGCTATATGCCCCTAGCATTAAAGAGGCCACTGAAGATACTGGCATTGTTTTCACTCTGGAACACCGTCAACATGGCGATATTGTAGCGTGGCGCCTCCCTGGCCTTGCCTATGCTGATGACCTCGTGCTGATGGCCCACAGTGTGGAAGACATGAGGAGGTTGCCAGTCGACTGTGAAACTGCAGCGGAAGACCTCCGACTACGCTTCAATGCTGGCAAGTCAGCGACAGTCATTTTTTCTGGCGAGGAGTGTAATCTTGGATCGCTCATCCTGCAAGGCTCAGCCATACCTCTTCACATCAAGTACAGGTACCTCGGAATAACCCTGTCGGCTAGAGAGGACTACTTGACTGAGCACCATGAATGCCTGAGGAAATCCTCAGTTAGTAAGCGGAACATAGTGCGAAGTTGGATCCTATGAAGCTGTGACCCGTACATTGCTACCCGTGAACTTTGGAAGGCTGTGGCTGTGCCCGGGCTGACTTGGAAACGTAGTCACATGTGTTCCTAGTGAGCTACGCACATATCTCGAGCTCCGCCAAAAAGGGTCGGACGACAGGCACTAGGGTGTCATGGATAAGTAGCCAATGAACTGGTAAAAGGTGACGTCGGCTGGTCTTCCTTTGATGCTCTGGAGGCCAACAGCAAGCTTCAGTACTACACACGTCTCCGGTACATGGACGGAGACGGATGGGCTAGGCAAGTTTTCATGTACCTAAAGCATATCAACTCGACGCGGAGGGAGCGAGTCACTCGTCTTGGGACAAAGTTTAAGATCTTCAGCTTGGCCACTGAACCTCAAACAAAAAAGGTGTGGATGAACACAGTGCGGGCGGAAGTGAAGAGGGTTGAAGGGACCGTTGGATGAGCGGCATACTACAACACCCTTCAATACAAATGTACGCGTGTCTGAAAACGGAGATTGCCCCGGTGACTTTCTGCGGGAACACGCTGGGCAGTCGACTGCGTATTGAGGCCCGTCGTGGTGCCCTACGAACCCGCCTATACCGAAGCAAGTACAATAGCTGCGTGACTGAAACGGTATACAGTGCGTGTGGAGTGGGCGAAGAGACAATCGACCACTTGCTGCTTGCGTGCATGGCACTACACCCAACGCCTATCATGGGTGCCCGCTTGGAGCAGGCGCTTGGTTTCACCAACGAACACACCCATGTGGTATGCTCCAAGCGGAGGCTCGAGGCATCGTGCCAGACTTGACTGAAAAATCGGGGGCGTGACCAAGATGACCAATTTGACCAAGATGGTCAATAGCCGCTGCCTTACTTTTAGCTGGTGGGGCAAACACTCACTTAAAACGACGGCGTCATGTGAACTGAATAACTTTGGCTGTACGGAAGTGACGGTTGGCGAACTTTGGACACACGTGGTAACCACTTATTTTTCGTTGTTGTCTTTTTACCCTCGTTTTTGCTTTTTGCTTTTATTGGCGTGTCTCACATGACTCTCGATACAAAGAGATTGCGCCTCAAATATACATACACACATACAGCCGGGAGCAGGCTCTTCCACAGAAAGCGCTCAGATGGTGTGGTCGTAAGTAGAGAGTTGGTCGGTGAAGGAACACAATTAGGTAATGACTCTGGCTTCTCTTCCCGCGGGGAGCGAGCGACCAGATCATGTTGGGAAGCTAACCTCGAGCCAAGACTAGTTAGTTCCGCACCGCCGCGGAAGGCGCTAAGCTATAACCTTTCTCCTCGGCGGCCACGGTGTCAACGGCGTAGCGCGGTCGCCTTGTTCCCGGTGTGGTTGTCTATTGGTGATGTGCAGCCAGGGGGTGGCTGGCCTCGTGTTTCGCCTTCGTGCTGTCTCGATCACAGGTGTTACCATCGTGCACAAAGGTGAGTCTTAGCCCAAAAAAGAAGAAGAAGGAAGAGAACACAGATTTACAGATTCTGGCGACTTGGTGGTGGCGTGGCGGCGGTGAGGTACAACAACAAGCGGTAAGCGAGGGAATGCGGGACCACCGCTGGTAGAAACAACCAGGGCGGTTGGTTTGGGAGGGACCCTATACTTGGGCGCCACCTATCCCCGTGCCAGTGAAGCGCTCGGTGCGCCGAACATAATGTGGTCGCCGCGTCAGACAGAGAGTCATCACCTAAATGTTTCTTTCGCCGTGGTCGGTATACATGCCTGGGGCGATCCAAATAAAATTTGGGCGATGAAAAGAATTTCGCAAGTGGCGATACCGCCACATATGCCAATAAAATTTAATGTTTTTTTTTTCAATTGCAGAAATAATTTTCTAGAGCAGACTATGGCTTGTCGGAATCAAAGGCAGACTTAGCAATAGGCGAAGTGGGCCTTCAAGGGCGGCAGAAATTTTGGGGCGGCAAATTTCCGCTGTGCATGGCAACTGACCATGTGGCAACTGACACATGGTCAGTTGCCACGCAAGCACACAGTGGAACCTCAAGTTCCGTTAATAAAAAAACAAAATGCTAAGTCCACCTCCGGTCGCAGTTGTTCGACTAAACAAGGTGCTTTCTCTTTACGCTGCACAGATTTGTTTAAAAGAAAAAGCCGTGAGAGCTAGATTTATGCGGTTTGCGTAGGTGAGTTTCTCGGGGCGACATAGTATAGGAGGCTAATTTTAACGATTAATTGGTTAATTAACTAAATTTGTTAATTAATATTTTAATTATTGCAAATAAACATGCGGTTCTAATTAAAATATTGCTGAGCGTCACCGAAAACCATTAGATAACGAAATATTAGCAAGATCTGGAGCACGTGCAAATCACATGGTTCTAATTTGAAACTTGCTGAGCGTAACCAAAAACCATTAGATCAGTCAATATTACGAAGACTTGCAGCACGTGGAAAACAAGGTCGAGTGCTAAAGTTGCCGCTCGTGCAGCAAGAGCAAGGCTACCCGTGTGATAACACGCCGGCGCGGTTTTTCCTTCTCTCAGTATAGCCCCATTTTTGTGCCTGTAGCACTTTAGCGTGCTACTGCGTATCGCGCTCACTTAAAGGATCTCTAGAAATTACTAATTTAGTGTTTTTCAATGACCCTCAATAAGTTTCTGATTGGAACGATATGTCTATTCTCACTAATTAAACAAAATTTATCAACACATATAACTTAATAATTTGAATTAACTTGACAATTAGCCTTTTATAGTATTTCCCCTCAGACGTATAACTTACCCTTGCACAAACCGATTTGATGTATATTTCACGGCTTTATTTAAACAAATGTGTTAAACCTTTTAGTGAAGCAAACCTTACCGTCTGATTATATGCAAAGTCCTCAGATTTCAGGTGACTGCACGCTTGCTTACAATTATCGATTTCGTTTGCAGTCCCACTGCGATTCACCTCATTCTTTTTTGAGTGCGACATGTGTTAGAGCATAGACTCCTCTACACTCACAAAAGCCTGGCAGTTCGATGACGGAGCCATAGAGTGCCCGGTCGCAGATTTGGAGTGCGAGGATCTGGTAGCACAGAGCATTTCTCGTAAAGTCCGGTATTCAGCGCACAGCTTTTGCAGCGGCGAGGACCGGAAACGTGGTTTTCAAACCAGACGAGAATAGAAGCGGTAGCCCGAGGAACGCGAGAAGAACGAGCGGACATTCCATCGCTGGAGACAAGTGTGTTTCGGCGTCTCGCCGCAGCGGGGCGCCCGTTGCATGACTCTTGTCTGCCGCTCTACCTTTTCACTTTCCGCGGCCGCGTCACGTGACGATCTGCCAGGCTTTGTCAGTATAGGGGGTGCTATGATTAGAGACCTAGGTAATCCAGTAGCAAATAATTTAGCTGACTGCAACAACAAAAAAAAAATACAATGCTACTCGCTATGTGCGTAACAATCAACACACGGCACATGTTGCTAGTCTAAGTAAACGGGGGATCGGTGGCCGAGTGGTCTATCCCACACCAGCTCGGAGCACGTGGAGAGAAAAGCTCGCGCTGAAGAATCCAGCATCCTGGACTCCATCCCCACCCTGCCCGTTTTGTCAAGATAAGCGTCCTATGGGTGTGCCGCCGTGTGGTGCACGTTGAAGACCCCAGCCTAGCGGTTGTACTGCACTGGCTGAATTGCTCACCTACAGCTGAGAAACAGGTCGCTACTTGAAAGCAGACTACCTCCAAGCTGTATAAGCAAACCCATAAACACGTTTTTTTTAGTTTAGGTAAACAATGCTGTTTTTCAAGGAGAACTGAGACAGCATGAAATCACGTGGCAAAACCTTCCTGTCATCACGCACTTTGTGGCAAACCCTTGGCAGCCAGGGAATAGAATACTCATCATCGGAGCCAGGGTAATAAGTAGCTGTCAGCGGGTGGAGTTGTTCCATCAACACAAAGTTAGGGTATTTCCTATTTTCTATTGCAAGGAATCAGGAGACAGCTTACATCAAGCCTGAAGGTAATGAGGTAGTACGAACATTCAAAGGTTACGGCTTGAAAAATGTGTGTATGCAAGCTTTCGATACACCATAAAATTTCGATACGCTCAACGCTAGTGTAAAATGTAGCGCTGTTTCAGCGTTCATCAGCGTTCGTTGTGCGTACTTACACCATTATTTATACATCACACTCCAACCTTGAATATTTAAATTTTTAGTTTTATACCATTTATTAACTTGCAGAACCAAATTAAGAATGTTAAATTGCTTGACCTCTGTGCAATAACTATCAAAATAAACAAAATCATTGACTGGACAGTCGTTTCATTTATCCCTGAAGTCGCACTAAAATTAATTTTGATAATTTAATGCTGTGATTCAATATTTAACATCGGCATTACTTCTGTTATGCCAATGTACTCGCGCCGAGAAAAGCCAGCGTTAGGCTCTCGTACCAGTCCTACTTTGGGTTTGCCAAACTCAATACCTACCTTAGAATCATCTTTTATTGATTCCGTGTCTCATGGCTTTCTTCGAAAGCCCCAGCGACCTAAATAAAATACCTGACCAGAAAAAAAAAAAAAAAAAAAAAAAAAACGCTTAGTTGTTTTCATTCTAGAGGTGTTTATTTTTTATTCTAGAATTTCGGAACACTACGTCTTTCACGCCGTCATGTTTCTCTGAAAATCCCCAAAGAGCCCAACACATGCACGACGAAACGACCGGTCCGTCATATAAATGTGGCCACATTGAAATATGAGACATGGCCCCCGAACTTCGCGGTGGGCTAATTGCGCGCAGGCAATTCTATAGTTTTCAACGCGTCAGTCGTTTTCTTATGAAGGTGTCTCGCCATTTGCTCAGGTTGATTTGCACGGTTTGTTCTGACCACATTTGCTGGAGACGTGAGCTCGGAGCATAGTAGACTGGTCCCCTTGCACGAGAACTGGCGCAGCCGTGCGCGTTCCACAAAAAGTTAGAGTAGAGAAAAAAAAACAAAAAACAAAGCGAAGGTCCAGGGATGTCAATATCAGGATATAGAAAAATACCACACTGTATCGGCGGCGTTACCACACTTGATTTATTGCATTTATGTACAGGTCTGGAAGCCGATCCTATCGCCATTTGTTGGTTCAAAATCACACTAACGAATGGTGGGGTTGCACATTAGGGGTTTAAAGCTTTTAGGTGTCGGTGTTTTGTTACAACCGGCCGCAACAGCCGGCCGTTACAGTTGGAGCCGAAGAAATCGGCTGATAAAACACATTCCGTGTGAAATCAATACTGACTGGGCAAAGTGCTTCAGAGTTAGGTTATTGGTGCAACGCCGCCTACTGCATAAACCAGCAAGGCACTTGTTTATGAAATATGATACGCGCGTCGTAAGCTCTATTATCGACTGCCATTTTGAGCATAGAGAAGGTGGTGGATGAACCGCGCAGGCGGAAAATTATTCCTATGATTTCGTTGCTGTTTCTTCGGTTGCTTCTTTTCTGTGTTAGTTGCGCTGTGTCCTCGCTTTTGTTTGTTTGGTCTGAGCGTCGCACGTGTCCATCGTCAGAGAGCACACTTTTCCGTTCGCCGTGTTTGCTCCTCTCTTGTACGCGCCACGTTACTGATTGGTCGAGCGTCTCGCTACTATGTTGCAAGCCGAGTCCTCGCTTCACCTTTTTTCTTGTAGTTTTCTTTTTTATTCTTTTCTGCGTTTTCCATTTGGAAATAATGAATGCTTTACAACGACCCGCCACTAATGGCTTCACGCATTGGTGGACAATGCTACTAGAATGAACGAAAAAAATGAATTGGATATAGATAAGATGCGTAAAATGACAAACTAGGCATGAATAAAAATGAGTCTTTACTTTATTTTCCCCGGTGGTGTCGTGCGTCATAGTTAAAGATTGGGAGCATCTGTAGGAAAATTTCTCGCTAGCACGAATCGTGATATTAAGGACTTTTAGCGAACCGTTACTGTGTTCCGGGTTCCGCTTTAGTGGAGTTTTTAAAGCCTGCTTTGAAGCGCGCGCCCGGAGTAATACCGTGACCGCGGAGGGAGCGCTCAAAAACATGCATCAAAGGCTTTAATAGTGCGGTACTCGGAACACGTTAACGGTTTTCTGAAAGTCTCTAATGTCGTGGGTTGCCGGTTGATTACGACGCTTGGTAGCGTGCTGTGATCTAGACTCCAGCTCAAGAGGTCGCTTGGTTTCAGGTATTTGCTCTTAAATAGTACGCTTTATGTCTTCCGAAATAATGAAAAGAGAAAAAAAAAAAGAAAACCATGGTATCGTTGTACAGGAATGTTTCGAGGGGTATTTTTTAGTGGCTGAGACGGCGCTTTTAAAGGGGCACTGACACCCCAAAGGTCGTATTTATTTTTATTGTCTAAAACGATGCAAGTTGCAGTCATAGACACGCAAAAAAAAACCGCATCGCGAAAAAAAATTTTCCCGCGCGCGCGCGCGCCTTTTTATTTTTGGCGTTTGATTTTCCCGCTTCTCGCCTCCTCGCTTCTTTTGATCGGTGACGTCAAGAATCATGAAATTTGGAAGCTTTGTAGGCGACATCTCTATAAAATTTAATTACGGCAATCCTAAAACATGTTTTTTAACGCAATTGCGAACGCACTACGGCCCTTCTTTTTGAAATACCAAAAATCGGGAGTTCGTTGTGGTGCCGTCTCCTGGATTTGTATCCCCCAACGGAAAACAGGCGACACCGCTCAAAACCGGTCGGCCGGGCGCTCGCTCCTTTCCTCCTCGCTTTGGGTCGCCATGGCAACAGCAGGGAGTGGTGAAAAAAAGTGGACTCTCAGGAATCCGGAATTTTTGACGTCAAGGCACCGGCGCCGATCGCGCGGGAACTTCGAATTCGGCATTTGGAAATTGTTTTTTTACTTCACAAATACTGAATTCCCAAATTTCAAATTTTGAGGGTAATGTCCCGGCATCGTTTTCAATCGTTTCGGATAATAAAAAAAAATATGATTTTGATGTGTCAGTGCCTCTTTAAGAGCCAATGTACAAAGTGGCCCCCCAAACAATTTACAGTTTTTTGTGTTTTGCGTTTTTACCGAAAAAAAGGTTATAGTAATAACCTAACAATAACGTCTTTATTTCCCGTTTACGATTGTGGCGAGACATACAATGCACCATCCAACGCTCATTCTCCGTCCAAATGTGGCACCAGAGTTCCGAACCAGATGCCAAAGTTTCAGGACTAGCCAGTATCCTATTAAGAGTTATAAGGGATCAGATTTTTTTTTCCAGTTACTGGCGGAGAGCTCTGTATATCATAAGTGATTCATTGGCCGCCATTTTTTTATCCAAAAGTTTACGAAAATCGCTTATAATTTTGAATAAGATAACAATTGATACAGAAACTTCGTCATTTGGTTCGTACCTCTAGCGTTTGGTGATGCATAGTTTACTTTTGCGGCGAAAAATACCCTGTAAATAATTTTTGTGGACACCCTGTACAATGCAAAACAAAACCTTTGCTTCGTTTTCTTTTTTCATCACGTATTTGAGTGATGCGTGACGATCACTGATCTGTCAGGATAGAGTCGTGTATTGCACAAAGTTGGATGGAGAACATTAACCCCAGATGAACCCTGTCTTTTATTTATCTGCGTTATATTTCTACTTACTTTGCTCGGTATTTCGTTTTTCCGTCGCTTCTCTTCCAAATCGGTCCCCAGGTCTCTTTTAATGCGTCTGCCCCAGACACGAAATCTTTTGAGGACCCAGCAGTTTACGTTCTGAGAATCACATTAGGAATCCACTTGACCCCTTAGCGTGTTTTTTTTTTTTTTTTATCAGGTTTTGTGGCTTTGTTTTGCCGCTTTTTTTGGCCCATCCTTGGCTGGACTTGGCTGTGAGAGTAAGAAAGAGAGATAAGAAAAGACAGAGACAGAAAAACAGGAGTGGCGAGATTAAAGCGGCTGCGGCGGAATGTCTTCTATAAGTAATTGAAATCTATTCCAAGAGTGCGGCAGCGTCTGCACAGGAGC
Source organism: Ixodes scapularis (assembly GCF_016920785.2). Lineage (NCBI taxonomy): Eukaryota > Metazoa > Arthropoda > Arachnida > Ixodida > Ixodidae > Ixodes > Ixodes scapularis. The sequence continues at coordinate 79,494,782 of NW_024609837.1, forward strand.
TACTAGCCTCCGAATGAACCAAAACCGACGGTGTGAGGCATTTAGCCAATAGAACGCGAGAAGTGTAACACGTGGGCTCGTGGGCGCGAGCGCCAAAAAGTTTCGCGCACGTACAGATTAATTATTCTCAGTATTTGAATGAACTGTTAACGTTGGATTCATCGTCGTCGAGGCGAGGTAAAGTATGGTCGACTGTGGCCTGTCAATACCACCTTAAGAACAAGTTCGCATAAAGAAATATAAATCAAATCACTGTACAGATCAATGGACGGATGAAACAACCGTCTGAAACGGGCGGCGACTTGCGCCACCTAGCCAGTTTTTTTTTTTTTTTTTTTTTTTAATAACACTTTTGTATTTGTGCTGCGCGGCCTATGCGGACAGCAAGTTCGTCTGCTTCTTGCGCAGTGGTTCTAGTGACGTCAGAAGATGTCGAGCTCTGATTGGCTCTGATTAAAGAATAGTAGGCAGACCACAAGGCAGCAAGCGTTGAAGTCTACCCAATATTCTTCCTACACAGCCAATCGGAGCTCAGTGTTCAGACGTCACTGCAATCACTGCGCAAGAAGAAGACGAACTAGCGCCCCGCATGGGTTGCGTCAGCTTCCCCTTTAGGACGTCGTGCAACATGTCACAACGAGCGCTACGCTAGCACGCAGCAACGCCAAAACAGACGCTCCTGCCTGTTTGCAGCGTCTGTCGTCTAGGTTCATTGTGTATGCTACTAGGAGCGGGTCGGTTACCCAGCAAAAATACGTCGCGCGTGGGCCTTTGTCTTTTCGGTAGACATCGGTTGTGCGCGCGAGCTTTTCATTTGAAGGTTTGTCGTCTGCTAGATAGCCGTCACATTTTGGTTGGCGTCCTCGATTAGACTAATATGGTTGGAAAAGAAGGGGTAACGAAACAGGTAACTTGTATTGATAAAATGGACACGCTAAGTGAAATATTGACTTATTTTTTGTGTACGTGATACCTAATTTTTTGGTTTTAATAATAAGATGAGAAATGCACGATTAGACCAGACAACTCCCCTGTGCCTCGCTCGACGCTACGCCTCGACGATCAATGGCTTCGACGACGTCTTTGTGATTTCGTTGCCCTGCGCCGCTGCGTCGGAAGGCGATGCACTTTCGTGCGCGAATTGATTAACTTCTGATAGATCCCGCAAGCGTGCCCACCTCTAAAGCCAGCTGTAATTACCCTGATGAATCTAGCTAACGGAAGGATTCCCTCTATCGTTTGAGAGCCCCTACTACCTGCAGGCTTAAGAAAAGCATCAGTCCGCTATCTTACATTAAGACAGGTTAAAAACAAAATTTTTTAGCATCAAGGTACGTGCCTTTGGCAATGTCAAAGTATTCATAACACATTTTTACAGCAGGGCTAAACTCGTCTATAACTTCAAAAACATTGTTCAAACTTTTTTTCTTTTTTTGCTTTTTTTTTTGCAATTTATTGCGAACGTTTTCACCGAATGTTAGTTAGGATATCGCAATCGTACTTTCGTAAGAAAAAGAAAAAGGTCTTGTTTTATATTTGGGGTACTTCCATCCAACAAGGATCACCGTGTCCGCTTACCCCATTAGAAATAAGAGATTGACGCCAAGAAAGCAAACATACGAAAGCCTCACGAAAAGGGTTGCATTAGTCAAACGAAGTCGGACTTCCATGAAGCGAAGCGATCTTAGCCTCTGTCGACGCGCAACGAGAAAGCACGGCATCCGGGGGAAAGCGGGAAGTTCCTGCCCCTCATTCTTTTGGGGTAGCAGGAAAAAAAAGAGGAGTTGAAGGGAAGCACGACGAGGATCAAGGTTGTTTCTTCGATCGCCACTTTGGAAGTTACGTTAATGAGAGCCATATCTTAACCCGTATGTAACGTCCTTCTGGAAGTGAAAATTGGAACAGTAATTTTCACGGAGAGCAGCGAGTACCAAAGGGTAATGCCTTTTTCACATTTAAGGCTAAGGAACACGTTTATTATTTAGTCTTGGTAGCGAGTTTTATAATCTTATGGCACTGCGACCTTTATGGGAAGGACTTTTGTCCTTCCTGAAGTAGGGTAGCAAGTGCCGCGCTGTAGCATCATTACAACATTTGACTCAAAATAACGGTTTTTGTAGAACCCAAAGTATACCTAGTGCCCTATTGTAACTCTATTTTCACATTTGCTAAAATATAGAAAAAGTTTTGTTGATGTTTTGATATTTTTATTCTATTCTATCTATTGTTTACTTTTACACGACCACCTATCGGCCCTCAAAGAAAATGAAAGGTCATAATCATGAACGGCATTCATGAAATATTTGAGGAGAAGATAGAAGTGCCTGGGCACGTCCAGGACGAACGTTGAGAACCGGAGGCCGTCCTTTGGTTTACAAGGGCCGAGCGCTCACGCCGTGACGTGCCCTTCGGAGCGGTGACGGCCGGCCGGTCATTAAACACGGATGATGTGCGCGCGGTTGCGTGGTTAGGGGTGATCGAAGCGAGACGGGCGCGAGCGACGCGCTGGATACCGCCGGCGACGTGCGCGGTCCGCGCACACGTTCCCGCCGGTCAACGTTACCTCAGTGCCCTCTTTACCGACTCGATTCCGCTTCTTGACCGCGGCTTTATGCGAAGTGATATATGCGTGCATTGAGGCGCCGTCACACTGCTAAAACATCGTACAAAAGACTGTTTACAGATACTTACTGTGGGGCATTTGTTCCTTGTATGACGGTCACACTGGTCAGACAAAAACAGTCCACCGACATGTCCGAAACAGGCATGTGTAGGAAGCAAACGTGCCTCAAACATTCTCGGGGCACGTCCGCATATAATTCTGTTATGTCGGCGGCGAGCACCGCGTGGGTTATGTGCACAATATGTGAGCAGTGTTAACTGCGCATTTCAAGAAAACGACGCGAAGGGTCACGTGTCTCCCCTGTGTTGGAGTGCGCGGGTTTGTGTCAGTGCACGCCCTGTGTAATCTGTGGTTTTGTGTGATTTCGTGCACGTTTGCGTTTGTCTCGTGTGCTCTCACACTGCTGCTTTGAGTTCTCGTAAAATACATTATATCAAAGATTGATTTCATGTACGCATAAGAAGCCAACGGAGCCATCTCTAATCCTCGTTTGCTTTTCTCTTGCTATACCATAATGAAATATCTTAACGGTCATGAAGCGACTTTACTTTAACTGAATACTGCTCGGTCAGAATTCTTGAAATTTACATTTTATCGTTAAATTAGTCGATCTGTTTAGGTTTCCAAAACGGATTAAAGGTTTCTCCTTGTTGACTAGAAAAAAACATATGGACATCAGGACTAGCATTTATTCCCCCCAATTCGTAGGCAAACTAAGAAGTCACGTAATCTCATGCAGGTTTTTCTGGGTTATACTATGACATGTGACGAGTGGAAATTTGTTGAGGAAACGAGAAAATAAATGTTTATTTAAACAAACTCGTGCTCAGCAAGAAAAAAAAATAACCGGGTAGATTTGTTTGCGTCCATAGATGTGACAGGCAGAATTGTACGCTAACGTAAAACGGATCTGGGTTTAATCCAGAGCCCTGCTCTTTTCTATCTGGAAGAGCACCGTACCGGCGTGCGGTTGTGTATTGCTACTACGTCATACACGTTAAAGACTCCAGGCTAGCGGTTGTACTACACTGGCTAAATTGCTCATCTACAATTGAGAGACAATTCGCCCTTTGAGGCAGAGTAAGTTCACGCTGTATAAACATGCTGACACCCCAATTTTTGTATTTCTAACTAACCACCTGTGGTCACTTACTGCTCCCTTTTTGATGACGGATTGGACGGGAATTGACCATCGTTTTTAAAAACACCAGCTAGGTAGTTCAAGTTACCGTCCAATTAAGGGGGCAGTTGTCCAACCAGCCATCCGTTCACCGGTGCCAACTGTTTAGGACCTCGTCCCGGTGGAAAACAAGGAAATAAGACACATTTTGCAGCAAGAAACGTTTTTGCGACTGAAACAAGCTCAGGGCGATACCTGCCACTAACATTCAAGATTTTTGTTTTGTTTTGTTAGCAGTTGGTGTTCTGCAAGCGCAAAAAAAACTGGCTCGCCCGTTTCGTTTATATATTTCCATATCTCTGCGAAAAGGGATTGTTGCGTGTACGTTTTCTGGGACTCGAATGGTTGAGGTTCACCAGCGATGCAAACATCGGCGTTTGTCCCACAACGAAACAAAAGTTCCCCGTGTTGCGCGACTTGATAAAAAAAAACATACTTTTTTTTTCCCCTCGATTCTTTGTAACCTGGCTTCTTGTTGATTCTCAAGTGCCTTCCAACAAAGTTTAGATTTTGAGAAAAAAGCTTGTAAAAAGTTGTAGTCGGTGACAGGTTAGGAGTGACGTGGAAGTCCCTAACACCTCGTTCCACATGACATGAGCAGAGCGATCGCTGGAGAGGCGACCTCCTCTCAAGTGATCCCTCTGTTGAATTGGAAAGAGCTGGGAAGATCTTCCACGTCATTCTCGACTTGTCACCGACTATAGTAATTGCAGCAGAAACTACCTTCTTCTGACCGTCACTATATTTTGACTACCAGTTTACAACACCAAAGGCGTGAGAGGCAGTAAGTGCAGATGTTACTAGCTGAAAAGTTTGAACTTGTAGCCACAACTAGTTGGGGCAGCTGCTATTCGCGGAAGCGAGGACATGGCTGCTGAGAACCTGTGGTAAGGATTGTTTATCAACTGGCGCAATTAATAACTGTGCGTACCGTTACTTTGTAAGAAAACCTTTCCTTGGAATGTTTACTAGCCTTTTTGGAGAACAATATTGCTGCGAAAGCAGCATCGTATTTTAACGTAGTTCATAAACGGCGTTGTCAATGCCCAACCGACTTCGTTCAAAAGATGCACGGGTATCCATTGGGGTCAGCAATTCGGTTAGCGTGTCGTTGCGTGCAAACGCTGGCGCGGATGAGCGTGTGCGTGCGCGCGATTATGCATGGCATTAGTTTCCTGTGTTATTTATATATGCGTGCAAGTATGCATGTAGTACAACGCTGCGTGGAAATACAGTCTACCTTAGCAATATTAATTTTGTATGACGATTTCGTGGTAGTGGCGGTTACTACGTCTTGCTAGAGTTAGTGCCAGTTACTAGCTGAATGTAGTCAAGGGTAGTAAAGGGTACTAGGCTTTACTGATCAGGTTAGTTACCGTCACTGACGTTTTGACCTAGTGTCACGTTCCTGAAGTGACGGTGAAAGCGAGAGACGAAGAAGTGGGCAAGCTCGAGCAAAAGGGAAAGGAGAAGCTCGCGCAGGACATTCGACGACTGAACCTGAAGGGCGGCAGCAGCCCAGGCTTCGCTCCTGGTGAACCCTGGCTCCGCTCCAGGTCTTCTCGCCGCCATCCAGCCGGAGCGACGTCGTGCCTGCTGCTCGCACCAGAAGCTCGGAGCATTGGACTTCAAGCTCGAAGGCGGACGCGAAGGGGTGTCCTCGCAACACTCCTGTCAACCCAGGCCGCGCACCTGGTCGGTCAAGCGACACCATCGAACCGGTGCTGGAAGGCCCAGAGCTCCTAGCAAGCTTGGACCCACACCCGTAACATCGAAGGACAGGGCCGCGTTCCGTTCCAAGCAAGATCGACGCTCGAGACTGTGAGTGTTCTCAGCGCGCGACCGAGGCTGACTGTATTGACTGTAGCTAATTAATCACTCTATTTTTGTTCTTTCACTTCGGCTTATATTTTTATTCCTGTTCTGTTGTTTTTTTTGTGCTTGTGAGTAAATTAATCTTCGTTCGTCCACATATGTGTCGCTTCGTCTTTCGATCTGCCCTCGTCCCCGCGGAGGAACATGACAATTGGCGAGCCTGCCAGGATAATGGCCCATTCTGACGTCTTGTTCTTCTGAGAGGTAGAGGAGCGTCGGAAGACGAAAGGCATTCAGCGTCATGGAGGTAGAGAGATTAACGGCTGTCGAAAAGGAACTGGGCTATGCTGGGCCGGAGTTGAAGAAATCTGTAGACGACGAAAGAGCATGGATGAGAAAAGATGACACACTCAATAGGGTAACGAAACTCGGGCAGTCCTTGGAAATGGACGAGGTGTCACTGAAGAAGTGGCTAGAACGTCACCTTTGGTTCGTAAAGCAAGAGTGGGAGCTGGAATGTGAAGAATGGGAAATGCTATGGCAAGAGACGGAGAATGTAGGTGACGGAGATTCCTTAGAAATGCAGAAATGTAAGAGAGAGACGGCCGCACGACTGTCGCGTCTTCAGGCAGAATCTCGAAGCCTGAAAGAGATGATCGGGCTTTTGGAAGCCATAGTGACTTCAGCTCAAGATGCGATGTGCGCATCAGTTGAAGAGCAATCCGTTGATGGGAAAGTTGAGGGTGACTTGATAACAGTCCCCCGTAGCCTGAGTGCAGACACAGAGGCGCCTGCCAGGGAAATGAGATTGCTCGAGGAGACTTTGAAACCTTACGGAGGTTTAAGCTGCACCCCAGAAACGGCGAGAACTGAGATGCCGAGCGTGCAGGACGCAACCAATGCATTGTGGGTGGGGCTTCTAGCCGGTGATGCTTCGGAATCCCGACAACGAGATAGCGGCGAAAAGTTCGAATTAAAGAAATGTCTGACTGAATCTCGTCGAACAAAACGCAGCATTGTTTCTGCGAGAGGACCACAGAGTCAAATGCCTAACGCAAAGCAGATCAGAGGAGGGCGGAGAGAGTGCTTCAGGGTACGCAGACTTCGTCGCCGAACAGGAATCACTGGGCTGAGACAGGACGCATGCCAGATAAGCAGGCGTCAGAGACGAGTGGTCCAGAAGGTGCGGAAGCAAGTTCGGATACAAAAACAACCCGGAAGCACTAAATGCTCAGACGTTGAGTTCGACCCTGCTGAGGCCAGCCTAGTAAAGATTGAGTGTGACGCCAAAACGCGGTTAGGTCCTGCGCCGAGCTGGTCAGCTCGAAGGCCCAGGTTGGGCGGTTAGCTGATTTAGATTAAGAAGGTCAATTTAATACTGAAATTATGACAGGACTTTGTACACAGCATGTCTGTAGCGTCTGCTGCAAGTCATAAGCTGCGTCGTTTTTGATTGTTTTTCGTCTTTGGATTTCGCACTGTTGTCATGGCGGTTTCAGCGTTTTCTTTTTAAACTTTCACTTGGTAAGTGGGTTATACGTGGTATTCGAACTCTAAACAAACTTCGGGTTTTCGAACTTTTGTGATGCTACTTCGCTACTTCCAGGCCAGTTATTTGGAATCCAGTTTGTGACTGTTCGTTTTCTTGACTTCTTGGACTTAGTGTCCAGTAATAGCTTACAGTATAAATTTAAGTTTCCTTTGAACAGTTCTTTAACTAGGAAAGATATCACCGGATCGCGAACTCATGGCAAGGATTCAAGTTGCTTTTGTACGGGAGAACTTTCAAGGTACAGACCGACCATCAGCCTTTGGACGCTGCAAGATCAAAGTTTTCATGTATAATATGTTAAGCGTAGAGACAACGTGGGGGGCTGACTTTATGAGTCGCGTGTGAGGTGTCGTGACTAGCCTATAGACCTTTTCCACAAGGGCGCCGCCATCTTGAATTGACGTCACTTCCAGTATGGGCGAAAACGTAACTTTGCCGTTGCCACGCCAATAGAAGACATTTAGGATATAAGCCTAACCGTCACACATTCTCGTTTCGGCTCGCCTCTATTTTTTTACTAGTTACAGGTTGAAACGTTTTACTTTTTTTTCGTCGCCCATACTGGAAGTGACGACAATTCAAGATGGCGGCGCTCTTGTGGAAAAGGTCTACAGAATTTACCAGGGAGCTTTGAGACCACTTGGAACAAATTTTGACGAAAGTTACAGAAAGGTTTCCAGAGGCATACGTCTGGCCGAATCTTTCAAAGGATAAACTGCTGAGCCTGAACGAGTGTTATGAACAGTGTAAGACTGGTGCGAATATCAAGGTCTCATTTTGTTTTTTATGTGTATTTTGATGTTTTTATGCGTGTGTGTGTGGTGAGCGTTGTGAGGAAGACAAGCGACGTCAACGACGTCATGCACATATCAGAACTTTGACGTCACTTCGCCTCAAGAAGTGAGGCTCTTGAAGAAGGGGGGAGTGTCACTTTCCTGAAGTGACGGTGAAAGCGAGAGACGAAGAAGTGGGCAAGCTCAAGCAAAAGGGAAAGGATAAGCTCGAGCAAAAGGGAAAGGAGAAGATCGCGCAGGACCTTCGACGACTGAACCTGAAGGGCGGCAGCTGACACGCGAACGCTCCCGGCAGCCCAGGCTTCGCTCCTGGTGAACCCTGGCTCCGCTCCAGCTCTTCTCGCCGCCATCGAGCCGGAGCGACGTCGTGCCTGCTGCTCGCACCAGAAGCTCGGAGCATTGGACTTCAAGCTCGAAGGCGGACGCGAAGGGGTGTCCTCGCAACACTCCTGTCAACCCAGGCCGCGTACCTGGTCGGTCAAGCGACACCATCGAACCGGTGCTGGAAGGCCCAGAGCTCCTAGCAAGCTTGGACCCACACCCGTAACATCGAAGGACAGGGCCGCGTTCCGTTCTAAGCAAGATCGACGCTCGAGACTGTGAGTGTTCTCAGCGCGCGACCGAGGCTGACTGTATTGACTGTAGCTAATTAATCACTCTATTTTTTGTTCTTTCACTTCGGCTTATATTTTTATTCCTGTTCTGTTTTTTTTTTTTGTGCTTGTGAGTAAATTAATCTTCGTTCGTCCACATATGTGTCGCTTCGTCTTTCGATCTGCCCTCGTCCCCGCGGAGGAACATGTCACCTAGTAACGTTACTTGCTTGACCGTCTCTTACTGCAGTTACTAAGAACCTAGTGAATGTTGTGAGTTATTAGCTTTTAGTTAATAAGAACCTTCCCCTTTTTTATAACAATGCAGTTGATCTGCCATCAAGTACCGTTTCCTATTTGTGTCTCGAGTGGCACAAAGTCGTGTTTTCAAATTGTTTATTTTAGGAAAAAAAAAGAACAGCAGTGCATTTTTGTTTGTCTTCAAGTAGAAGGGTCTCTAGTTTCAACTTTGACATTTGAGGGAGCTCATTACCTTGAGAGCATCGTCCGGTTTCCCCATCAGTGAATTAAGATAAAGAAAAGAGCTCGAGCTCGGGTGGTACCTCGGGGAGAAATTAAATGAGCTCGGATGAGGCGCGTGGTGCATGCCGAAGCGAGATTCATTGCATTCTTTCGAAACAAGAGAGAGAGCAACCGTGTTTATTGCTTAATTTCCTTCCGCTACCTTGAATCGAAAAATGATGTTTAGAAGGAAGCCAAAGGAGAAACGTTGCATGGATCGAAACTAATTTCGAGTTTCGGAAACACCGCCGTAGGCTAGACAGATCGCGGAAATCTGTACTTGCAGCTCAAATCGTGTACTTCCTCATCCTTATTTCGTAATTTACCTTTTTTGTCTCTAGATCACGTCAAGTTTCTACACGACTATGAAAAGCCGCGCGATCATATCACCTTTCTATCGGTGTACATCCCGCAGTGGTGAATGTAGGAGAGCCATTAGTTTTTGCTTAGGCAGTCCGCAGGCGGTGCATAGTCCGCACGCCGTGCATGATTATGATTATGATTATGATACTACAAAAAACTATGTTCTGGAAAGGTTCTTTGACTCCCTAAAGACTCTTTCAGCTCGTGAAAAACAATTTTGCCTCAAGAACTATCGCCCCTTGGCGCACTTGAAAGGCGACTGCGCAATGAAGAACTATCTCTCATTAAAAAAGGAGCTTAAAAGAACCCTTATATGTTTTTCCCGAAGAATAATATGCGGGGGTGTTTAGAATAATTTTTGATGGTGCAAAAATAGGAACAAATCGTACAACGCCTAAGCGTTATTTCACAACCATATTTTTTCGAGTGCACATAGTTCGCGCTTGGTGCCTAAACTGAAGGTAGCCATTATAATGTCTGCCTACAGTTTAGGCACCAAGCGCGGACTATATGCACTCCGCATATATGTGGAGAACACCTTGACAAGTGCATCCTGTATTAGCCCACAAGGAAATTCGTATCACACATTAATTAACAGTAGGATACTCTGTTATTCATAAAATTCTTCACGTTTTATCGCACTCTAAGGTAAAAAAAAAAATCGTATAGTCGGCACTGGGTAATATTTTAACACTTAAACATGTACAGTCTGCGTATTAGAGTCTAGAAAAGACGGTATTAAATATTAAGTACTAGAGTGTTATAAAATCGATTGCGCCATGCTGTGGCAATCTTCGAAATAACGCTGCCTGATGAAATCTGCGGTAATATTTTCTGCGATGGTTTCCGCAGTGAAGCGCTCGGTTTAAAACTCGCTAAAAACTTTGACAGATGGTTCTGCTGACTAAAGAATGCAGTTGCTAAAATTGGTTTAATAAGGCTACTGGAGTTTCAAGAGAGGGAGGTAAAACAACACTCTGGGAAGGTGGCGACGACCAAAACGATGTTATTTGAAATATGATTGTTTCCTTATTCTATTTCTTATGATCCGTAGACTGTGATATAGAACAGAATATAATTTATTCACGTGACATAGTGGATACAAATTTTACCGATCTAAGAAAGCATAACACACGTGTGTGTAAATCAAACAACCAGCAGAAATGTGTATACATAGGAAAGGATAAATATTCATCGTTGCCCGAAAATCATAAAAAAAAATTAATGAATAAAAGAAACAAGGTTACAATAAGCAGAAAAAAAATCCTTTTAAAATATTGTCATCAAAGCAATCCATGAAGAGAGCCGCACCTTTCAGACGAATACGTTATGTGTAGGAATACGATTAAATGGCTACACCGTGAAGTTGTGTTTACCCGATAGGTGTTGGTTGTTTAAAATAGTGCCAAGGCAGTGCAAGCCGCAGCACATTTTATTGGGTTCAGTGGTATTTAGCCATCAATATATTTACGGCCGCGTTGCCCGGTTAAGGATCAGTAACAGTATCAGTAACATACAGTAATATAGTTCAGATGCATTTTGCGCGAAGGGGCTTCGCGCAAAATGCATCTGAACTATATTACTGTTTAATGAGTCAATACTGCCCCGGTTAACCTTGCAAGGTCTCTGGATCTCGGAATTTAACAGGTTTAATTTTTTTTATTTACTTACTTATTTGGACCTACTGCCAGCCGCCAATTGGCTGCCAGGGGTAAAATAACGTAACGGTAAAATAACGTAAAAAGGCAGGGGTAAAATAACGTAACGCACAGGAAGCAATTCATGACCAATCGTCGGCATTTACAGTCAGAACAGTTTAGTTGTGACACAAAAAAGATGGAAACACTGATTCATTTATAACATTCATCTGTCGAGCGATGTGTACCAACGAAAATAGACAACACAAAAAATACAAGATAAAAAATTGAGGCTCCAACCCACCACGCTGTGAGGGTGGTTAGGCAGCGGAGCTGTGGAATCACCTTCAACGATTGTTCACTTCACTATAGACCCTTTGTATGGCAAACGCTACCAGGAGGTGCTCCAGTCTGTGACGTCCCAGAGAGCTTCCGGTTTATAAAAAAAAAAAAAAAAAAAATGAACGACGAGTTTCACAGCAACGAAGCCACGTTAACACCGCTGCTTGAAATGTAGATGATCCGTTTAACAACCAACTCTCCAGGTTAACGCCAAAAGAACGAAGGAGTGAGATAGACGAAATAAATAATGTAAGGCCGCAAACAAGCGGGCGTATATTTGTGAAGACACTGGTTTAGAGCTGCACACACACCGTCGTCGGGGTCCGACGTCGAGGAGAGACAGTACCCAGATCTAGTTCCGGCACATGTGGTTTTATCTAAACTCGGCTTGAGTGCGCGACACAGACAGCTACAAAACACTCTCCTCGTCCGAAGGCTGGCGATGGCTAACCGCCCTTTTTTCCGCCCCTTTTCTTCTTCCCTTTCCTTCTCCGCTGGCTGCGAGGCGAGGATTCTTCGTAATCTGGCGCGAACACCACGGTGGGACACACAGAAACACACACACACGTGGCCGCATGCACAGCACCGAATGAGTCGGGAATACATTCCGCCTCATATTGAACATAATAAAAAAAAAAACGAGACTGCAGGTAACAACACACACACTCATAAGTCTCAGTTTGAGTCTTTTGAGTGTGTGTGTCATTACCTGCAGTTTCGGTGTTCTTGAGTCATGTGCGATATATGTTAAAATGTGGCGAGTATTCTTGTAAACCAACCTGCCTCCCCCAAGATGTAATATGTACAGCCGAAGGCACTCGTTAAGTCTCCAACTTTGTTATTCGTGTAGCATTTATGCGTTCTAGCTCTGGAGACATAAACAAGCTCAACAGGTTGCAAAGACCGGTATTCAGGACGCAAGCGGCAGTTCATGTTTGTAAACAGCAAAAGGGTCTATACCAAATTAGTGACGAAAGAAAAGTAACTGCACTGTACCATAACGTTTTTTATATATCAAAGACTGTGGAACCGCAATGTTTACCGCCAAACGCATGCGGTGAGCCCTATGTGCTTCGCATGGTTAGCGGGGTAGTGACGTCACTCCCCCCTTCGTATTCTGCCATTGCCGCGGTGCGTGTATCCGATCGCCTTAGCCTCCAACGCTGTGAAAAAAAAGAGGAAGGGGAGGACACGCTAGCAATGATAGACACCCTAGCAAAGGCGCTGAAGCCGGATTGGCTGGCTCGTAGATATAGACGCTGCCGCCGTCAACATAGGCAGCAGTTACAACGAGCTTCTGAAGCGGCAGCGTAGCTTAGTGGTAAGGTGTTTGCGTCCTTCGCTGGACCTCGATTTGATTCAGAGTGTGGGCTTACTTTTTTCTATATTTTTCCCGAACATTTTATTTTTGCCGAGACATTTGGCGATATTTACGACATTTCTTTTTTACGATTAGCACTGAAAAAAAAAAAACGAATGTTGTCCACGAAACTTCGCTGAACTAAATGGTATGGGACACCCTTTCCTTAGGTCCATCGGGAACAGCTGGGCTTGGGTTGCCGGCTGGACACCGCGAAGCGGCGTGTCCGGGGGGCCAAGTGGGTTAATAGTTCTGCAATGTCCAGCCGCAGAATGTTGCCGCGAAGCTGCGTAAACGCGGGCGGGGGCTGGGTTAACAAGCTCCCTAGCGATACACGCGCTGTCCGAATCCGAAATTCAACTTCCCGCGCGTTGCCGATCAGTCCATCCGGCGTGAGCGCCGTTGCTAGGGTGTCCGCCTCTCACTCTTTTTTTTCCCTCGCCGCGTTGGGGGTCCAGGCGATCGGATATACGCTGTCGCGGCAGTGTACTTAACCGCTATTTTTACCGAGAAACGCATGAGAAGAGCGCTACTTGTTTAAGACCTATCACGTGGTTTTGACTTTTTGTGATGTTCTTGTGTAAAAGCAACATGATACGAGATAAGGCACGCGTGAAACGGCAATAAGGCGCGCGCGTGGGTTGTCTGTCGACTATTTTTTCTCCCGACTACTGTTCTGTCGACGGAATCGCATAAACTAGACCAACGAGTCATATACGTACAGCTTCGCCGTAAAACAATTGACAGTCACTGCGAAAAAGCTGTTCTATCATTACAGCAAATTATGAGGTAGGAATTGGATTTATTACACTCTCGTGTAAATTGTTCCACTCATTAGTTGTGCGTTTGAAAAAGCTACTTCTTAGAGAATCAGTTCTGCAGTAAGCGACCACGTTATGTTTCGAATGCTTGTTGCGCGCTTGCCTACCAGAGTTGTATACGCCTCGCAAGTGGGGTCATTTTCGTCTTCTGCCCATGAGAAAGGAAGTAGCGGTGACGTCAGAACGCCGAGCCCTGATTGGCTGATCGCGACCCCCTATCTCAGCGTCGTCTGCTCGCAATGTCGTCTGCGTCTGTCTTACCTTTCCTGTGACTTTTGGAAGTGCAGGTCTTTACGAGCGAGCTCGACTTCGCCTTTCAGAGAGGGCAGACGAAATAACTCGAGCAGTACGTTGCTTTTGTCTAACAACTAGCAGTCGCGCATCAAGGAGGCAAGTCAAAGGACTCACTGGCGAGGTTTGCTTGCTAAGAACCGAGAGTGAGCGTGTTAGAGTCCGCAGGTTCCCTCCCAAATACCTTTTCCCTCCTTTTGTGTGCGGCGAGACCCCTCATTCTTTAACGGCGTCGGCGGGTTGGCACAGTTAGTATCGTCTGCTTTACGTCTGCTAGTCAAAGAAAGCGATGGCTGCTTTACCTTTCCTGCGTCTGTCGGAGATTCACCGCTTTTTCACCGGCGAGAGTCACCGTTGCCTCGGGAAACAAGGAGATAACAAGAGGAAGAAACTGACCTCTTAATCTAAAATTGAGGTCAGCGATCAAAGTATAATACGGGAAGGGTTCACAAGGGTCGTGGGGGCATATTCCATTCAGCACACCAGCCGGTCGTGGGCAGACGGTCGCCGAGTCGGAGTGCCTGCTAGGCCTATCTGCCGTGCTCGCTTGGTCGTTGTCGGTGGAATCGTGGCCGTTGGTCCCTTTCCCGGGTGTTTGTGGATCCAGCGTTCTTGTTCGTCGTGGTGTGTTTCAAGTACTTTTTACTTTTCTCTTGCTGCTTGAAGTCGGGACGCGTGTGAAGCGCACGTAGAAAAATAATCGTCCGTTGGTCGTCGCGACTGCAACGCTGTCGGCCGTGCTGATTTGATCGTAAGAAGTACGTAAAGCGTGTTTCACATACAGCGGTTTTCGCCATAGAGCGGCGCGATTTCTGCCGTCGCGGCGCTCGTGCCGCTCAACCGCTGATGTTGGCCAGAGCGCCGCGACGGCAGAAATCGCGCCGCTCTAGGGCCAAAATCGCTGCATGTGAAACACGCTTAAGACAGCTTCGGAGCTGTCGTAGGATTTCGTCGCAACCTGCGCAAAACCTACGAAATTTTCGTTTCATGAATACGAATTTGTTCTCAAGTTTTGTCTTACGCATATTTTTGGCGTAAGATCGTTTTGTGAAGCTGGCCTCTGGCCTTTGCACTTCCGAAAGTCGCAGGAAAGGTAAGACAGACGCAGACGACGTTGCAAAGGAGCAGACGACGCTCGGATGAGGGGTCGCGATCAGCCAATCAGGGCTCGGCGTTCTGACGTCACCGCTACCCCACTGCGCAAGAAGCAGACGAACTTGCCCTCCGCATTGCATGTAATATTTCAATGACCCTCACGAACAGTTGTTCACAATATTATGAAGAGTTTTAAGACGATTTATTTTGCGGCATGTTTCAACGTGTGGTATTTTTGATAAGTTGTATAATTTTGTGATTCAGCTCTTCCTTCTGTATTCGTTGTACAGAAATCATAGCGCTTTCTTCTGGACCCGTTCAAAGGACCTTTTCCGAGAAGCGTTCTGCGCACGCGCGAACGCCCGATGCCAAGCGGCGGAAGTCGGTACGAAAAATCGAGGAAATTCGGAAGGAGGCTGTTGATCAGCGAGTAGAACACGTAACTGCAGCATATATATAATTGTGTTACACAAAAAAAGAAAGTGGACGGAAAGAAAAACACAATGTTTGGGTCGTGTTTCTCTTTCCCCTCTTTAAAGTCGCGTGTGGCACGCGTTGCAGCTCAGAGAGCGAAGAAACTGGTAGCGCAGCTCCCAATATTGATTGGTACCGCAGGAGGGTCACTTCCTCCATTTTTAGTTCGTGCAGCTACCGCCTGGTGCCGTCGGTATGTGGAAAAGATCCATTCGGTCTATGCTAATTTTGAAAGTGGGATCCGATACCCTATCTGTATACTCCAGCACAGGACGTACGGTAGTACTGCACACTGTTAAATTTGCTTGTGGTGTGCAATGTCAAAGTTTCGTTTTTAGGAACCAATATTTCGCCGTTGCTTTCTGCAGAATTAATGCTACATGACTATTCAAGCTGAGTTTTGACGTGATTGTAACACAGACATAATTTCATTCATTGACAGTTACTAGGGAGCCTTCCTGTGCGCTTTGCTAGGGTGATGCCACCCTTTGTAATACCACTCCCCGACGAACCAGCAGCCATTTTGGTCCTGGGCGATAATCCGTGGGCTTATAACCCTCCCGGAAAAACCACCTTATATCACAAGTTCGGAGCAGCGTTGTGGAACCCACGGAGGTAAGATTACCATTTCCCCCCTCAGATGGGAGGCCCGATGGACACAAAGGCCACTTTCCGGCGCACAGGGAAACGATGAGGAACAAAATAGCGGTGGACGAGTGTGTGGAAAAGGGAAGCAGGTAGTTGGCATCGCCCTATGCGAAGCGCACATCAAGGCACCCCAACATTTACTAAGGGATGAATGTTGATGGCGTATTTAAAACCAAGGGAAGTCTTCTTATATGTGACGCACATGTATACACATTTAGAGTTGTTTGATGACGTCTGCCAGTCCGTACGCCATTCCGTTATACTGCTTAAAGGGATGGTGAAGCAAAGTTTGAATTTCAGAAAAAAAGAATGCAGGAGATGTAGGCGGGACGCTACAATACCTACAACACTACTCGTAATGCGATATCTCGAATGGACAGCCGTATTTTTGGAAAAAAGAGGTCGAGACTGGAACCAGGTCGACGAGGCGCGTGACGTAGAGATATCTCGTTTCCTCCTCTCTTCGCTTCGCTCCCTCAAGGTGGCGAGGCGAAGAAGACGCGAGGCCGTTCCCTCTCCTTCTCGGTGAAACATGACGTGAACATTTCTGTCAAATGCGCCTCCTTTTCTTAAAACATACGGTAATCCGTTCGAGATATCGCTCTATGAGTGATGTTTTGGTGTTTGGAGCATCCCGTTGCACGCTTTTTCCGCGTGTTTTGTGGAATCCAGATTTCGGTTCAGCATCCCTTTAAGCAGTTACAAAGCATTATTTGATCGCTTATGAAATAAATTTCCGAAAACAACACGCAGCCGTCCGCGGCAAACCAACGTTGTGTGCTATTATCGACACTAAAATTGTTTACACAAACTAAGAAAAAAAGAAAATCAAAATCACGAGCACGGTTTTGGGGGTACTTCAGAAATCACCGGGACAGTCGCGGAAATTATACCTCCGGCCTCAACAAAATGTTGTCAATTGCTTAAGTATGAATCCAAACACCGCACGAGTCTCCCATTTCTCAGTAGAATTTTCAAGTTTCGTCCACAGTTTTTGATGTGGTATTCGAACGAAGGCACTTGCGAAATATAAAAAGATAACGTACATCTGGCCGCTTTTGTCGATAACTTTAGCAAACTCATTCACAGCATGAAAAAGCTGCGTAACCGTCGAGAAGCCGTGTCGAAAACCATGCTGTTGATCAGATATGAAGTTAGTTGCTTCAAAATGAGTCACGAGATGCTTAAAGAAAAAAAAATTGTTCGAGAACCTTACGGCATGAACAACGCAGAGAAACTGGTCTGTAATTATACACTTGAAGTTTGCTACTTACTTTATGAATCGGTACTAACTTCCGCATAACTTTTTCAAAAATGCGTTGAAACCATTGCTTGACTTTTTTGTGTTTAAATTTTAAAGTTCTTCGAAAATGTCTTCCCATGACACCTGGACATTCGTTACACCTATCGCATTCTGTCTATATGCCGGGAAACTTCCGTCGTTTGTCATAAATACTGACGAGAAAAAGTTATTGAATGTTTTAGCTATAACTGATATGCCAACTATTTCTCTTCCACAGTTCTCAATCTTGATTACGTGTTGTCTCGAGCGCGGCAAGTAGCTCCAAAATGAAGGTCATACTTGGATGTTCTTAATTAACGACTGAAGTTTACTACGTAGCACAGCTGCTTTTGTCTTGTTTATACGTGTTTTGTTTGGCCTATTTGCCTGGCGTTTTGCTCGTAAAATCTCCCTCGTCACCCAACGAGTGCACTGTTTAGTGCTCTTTCTTCTGACCGGCACAACGTGCTGTGTACACGTATAATGCATGAAATGCAATATAGGGAATTGGCAAGAGAATTGATGTGTTACGTGACACATATTTTCCCGTTGTATGGTTGTATAGGTCACGTGACGTCAAGTCATGCGTCGTCGATTGACATACACCACGTGACGTATAGGTCAGGTGACGTCAGGAGACGTTTCGTGACGCCACTTTTCCGTTAAATTTAGCGGGGAAACCGATTCGGTATACAGGTCAAAAGCCGACAATCTTTCCGCTAAATTTAGCGGGGAAACTGGATAGGTCAGTGTGTCCCGTGACGTCAGGACACGTCAATATTCCCTCTAAATTTAGCTGAGAAACTGAATTCCTGTACATTTCTCGTGACATCTATTTCCCCGCTAAATTTAGCGGGAAATTCATGGACGGACGGACAGTTCGAAGTACAAAAATTTGGGATTAAGGGGGGGGGGGGGGCGTAAAACGCATTGCATTCTTTTAAACAAACAAACAAAAACATTTAGCGGGAAAGTGGAGAGATGAGAGCTTGGAGAACGCGTCACACCAACAGCACCTTGAAGACGAGGCATGCGCTTGATGGCATCGTTTGTGGAGTTCCTATCCGCCCCAAGCGATGAACAGGTTAAAGCTCAACGAGAGCCGTTGTAAAGCGGCGAATATGCGTCCGTCCTGGCCTCGACGCCTGTGAACCACCGGCCCATTGCGAGACGCTCTCAAGGCTCTGTTATACTCCGACGCTGAGCGCATGCGAACGCAGCTTGACACAGAACGTGCGCGTTTCATTGGCTGGCGAGCAGGAAGTATAGATATGTGCGTCCAATCAGATTCTTTAAATAATTAAAAGCGCCGAAAAAGACAAGGATAAAGAAGTGGAACGACACAAGGCGCACTCGCAACTGTGGTTTATTTCGAAAAGTCTGATTCTGTGGGCGCTGCGCTGCGCCGCGTTTGCTACGCTCGACGTCGAAGCATAAAGGCCGAACTACATAAGGCATATTTTGAAACTAGTTACGGACGTTTTGGCGGACGTAATCATGGAGGAAGTCGGGGCGAGCGCTTCATCGACGCCTCAAGGTCGGCGTAAATACGCGCGTATTCGACGATCCGATCGAGGCAGACCTTGGCGCTTCGGCCTATTTCGGCGTGGCGTATCCGGAAGCGCATGCACGACGCGGTGCCGGCCAATCAGCTCGCGAGTTGACAGCCGGAAGTTGCTCGAGGATTGGCTTGCCTAGGATTGCGGCCGGCTGGCTGGCTTGACTCAGCCGCTGATATGGGAGCTCCTTGTCGCGTTCTCCGGGTTATCGGCGAACTGTACAAAATGCTATATCCACTTTGAAGGACCGATGAGCACGTGACTGAGATGAAAAAAAACATATATGTAACAAGCACTACGAAAAAAAAAAAAACACACCATTTTTAAGAGATAACGTGGCCGTTCTCCTTCTGGGATTTGTTAGCGAATTGGAGATTGCAAGGTAGATTTTTGAGGCAAGCGCTAGCAAGTTTGGCTTTCGTTGCTAATTAACATTCAGTTATTTCTGTCCTCTTGCGTAAGTCGATAACATAGGAGCCGATTTGCCTTTTGCCTCGTTTCATGAAAAGCGTGAGCCAGGCCACACCGCACCAAAGGCCGAGGAGACGCAGACGAAAAACATCCTGTGGATTGGCAGCCCTCCCCTCGTCCCTTCTTTGAAAACAAACTGCCTGCCGAGTGCCGTGGTTACGCCCGCTGAAACGCGCGTAAATTCGTCGAGAATGCGGCCTATTTAGGTCGGCCTTATCAGAGCATTACAACACGTCGACAGTGAGACTGAGGCAAGGTTGGCGGCGCTGCTTGGATCCACTAGCGACGGCGCTTTGTGGGGAGAGACGCGGGCCTTGTCTTGCAGGTGGTATTGCCTGGTCACACCAGCGGTACGCAAGCCGGGCGTCGGAACGCAGGACGCGCGTCTCCTCTGTGAATATGTCCGTTAAAAAGTGCTACTAATGGGTCCATTTGCCTTTTGTATTTGGTTTTGCAACCCGCGCGTTACGAAAGACCCCATTTTTGACACAGTGACCGCATTCCATGGAGGAAATTGAATAATTATTCTTGTTTTTTTTTATTATTTTAATTGCTTTTGATGGCGAGACTGACGTGTTTGTTACGTTTCTTTTTTCTTTGTAAAAATCGACCCGACAAATTTAAATTTTTTTGTGTTCTCTGTGTGTGAGTACATTTATGTTTCCTGATGATTTCATCTCAGCTTGCTTTGCCTAGCTCTACCTCCCGCTAATAAACCCTTTTCGAAAGTCACGTGCCATTATTAGAAGGTCGGGACCACTATAATGTCGGAACAACTGCCATCTTGAAAAGTGCAATTCATTCCATATCATAGCGAACGTCGGAGCGTGGTCAACGCTCCAGCGTTTACCGCGATTGGCTCGTCGGCTCCTATAGCAGCCCATGGGCCAATAAAACAGCGTCGAAAGTGCGACGTCACTGCGCTCATCAGCTTTTTTTGTGGGTGTGTTTTTGCCTTCTCATGCAACCCAACACATAAACTGTGCCGTGACGTAGAGGATTTCGGTCTTCCATTGTGCAGGCATTCCACAGCTACCCACAGAGCGCAGTCTTTCGAAAGGAGTCTATAAACTTTTCCAAAGATCGCCTTCTGCGCGCTGCCATCTTTGTTTTCCGGGCTGTCGAGCGCTTCTGAGCATGCACTGTTGCTCTCTTTTGCTGTATATCAGACGCTGGCGTGTGTTCGCAGCTTAGTGACTCAGCATTTTTCGCCCGGTTGATAAACGCTGGAAGGTCTATAGTCCGGCTGTTACACTTCGCTTCACCTTAACTTAAGACGCAGCCGATGCTACGTGCTCGTAGGACTAATCAGACAAAGTCAAAAGAGCACCATCGTGGTGTTCGCCGTGTTTCTGTACGTGTTCTGTACTCGCTGGACTAATCATAAACAAAAGTGGGCCATCGACTTGCGCTTTTGACGCTGATTGATTGGTGCCACTATATTGAATGGTCCCATTAGTCTTAGCCGAAACGAAGTATAGTTGGGGCGAGCCGTAAACAAGTGAGCTTGAAAAGCACCAAAATATGGGCCTTTGCCCTGTCTCATGGCTGGGGCAACTGGACAGAAATGGGTCTCATCTAATGCTTTTCAAAAGTGAAAATAAAATGCAGCGCGTACCACGCACATATTCGGTTCTTACATAACCTACGGCGCCACAGAGGTGACAGAATCGGTCAACCAACTATATATTCACAAGACCAATGACTAGTTGCGTCCAATACAACTGACCTACTCATTACGTTCTTCTATACTTCTTTCTTAAAGTAGTCTGCATATATATTAACCTCTTTGGTGCATGCAGGTAGCTTTATGTAGTGTCCCATTTGCTTGAGAGCTGGTAAAAACGAAGCTCTAAGTGTCATGCTCTCGTGCCCGTGCGTGGTTATGACAACTTTGAATGTCCGAATGTCGCCACAAATGCTCCCCCTTCTCCGAAGAGGGAGCATTTGTGGCGAACAAGTGGCGCGACCAGTGCTGCCAACTTAAATGCCGAAGTGCTCGAGGGACAGCGCGTGCTGAGGCGTGATTGCGGGCGCGTTGCAGAATAGATTCAGTCTTGGCTGGGCAAACCGTCGTCTCCGCCTGCTTATTATGTATCCCCAAACCACCCTCAGAATATGTATGAAATCAGGTAGAGGCAATTTTAATTCTATGAGTACAAATCCCAGCGTGTGTTCAGCGTTCACGCTATACGCACGAACGTTAAAAATGGAACAACCAGCAGCCATTTTCTTTTGCAGCGGTCAATCAATCTTACTTATAATTTAAGGAACATTTTCGGATTGTAAGCTCGAGGCTGTGCCCGTGCCTGCAGTGACTGGAAGCCCCAGAAATCAAGGCCAATCGACTGCATTTTGGTAATCGGCTTTTTCATTACAGCCTCGTGAAGTTCCTCCTAATTTACTTAGAGCTATATTATTTGAGCCAGAGCCGCGTATATAGAGAGTTTCGACAATGGGGGGCGCGGGCAGAGCCAGGGCGCGCAGCAGACTCGAAAAGAGGCCTTGTTGCCTTGGCATGCTCTCTTGACGAACCAAAAACCGAAAAAAATCCCCTAGCGACGCTAGCGAGAAACAGTTCTGATCAAAGATATATGTTCGTATAGGGTTTTAATGAACGCGTAAGAGTGAAGTGTAGTAACTCTTCGTGGTTGAAAATAGAGTGCACGTGTTGTTTTGATCATGATCATGCAGAAAGATATAAGAAACAAATGCGGCTCTCAACTCTGTTTTGCTCGGACAGAGTGTGACCGCTCGGACGGCAGATTCCCGGCCCTCGGCGCTTGGCGTAGGGATTATGTCGATCGTTCCGCGAGTCGCACTCTTCCACCATCATTTTGGGTGAGCGTGATTGAAACATCATGTGCACCATATTTCCAGTCATCGAGAGTTACTACAATGCAGTTATCAGGTTTGTTTCTCGCAACCACCGCCAGGGTATTATTTCCGACTTCTGGTTGGTCACATTCGAATTTTTGAAGACGCCCTGGAACACGCCCAGCCCGCTTTCGGCCAATGGCGCTACCTCATTTGTCTCCTATATTTCACAACGAATGGCCAAACTCTCTACATATACGGCTCTGATTTGAGCGTGAGCTACAAATCATGCCATTCATTGGACGTGATTATAGATGAAGTGGTTATACCCTGTTTCACCTTGTGTTGTACCGGAGGAAAGGCTACAAGCGCGAGCTCCTTGCTCTAGGGCACATCTCGGCGGCACAAGCTCTCCTGCACCAATGGCAGCTGCCAACGCCATAAGCTCGCGCTTCTAGCCTTCGCTGCGGTGCAACATAAGGTGAAACGGAGTATAGTTCTGTCACACGCTCATTCCAATGGCCTTCAGTTTGGCGTAGGTAAACGGGTTCATAAAACAATTTCACTTCACTCGGGTTGATTGTTATTAATGCTCCTCGCTTCATATTTTAAGCCCGGAACGAGGGGATCACGAGGTGATTCACCGCTCGCCGGAACAGTATCTGTCAGGTTAAAGCGCACGATAAAGCGTTGGAAGGTCTTCTATGTGATAAATAGAAGTATCGCTGCATCTAATTTTTTTTTTAAACGTGTAATACAGTTGTTTTATGCCGAAAGTATCTTTTCTCCGGACAGTTGTTGAGCGTCAGTGGTCTTTTATGATTAGAGGCGTCGATGACGTGTCTTCTCATTGATGGCGACACGTGCGGTGTGCAGGTTTCGTGGTTCCGGGTGCACGACGTCCACCTGCTGACGGTCGGGCTGGGCCGGTACATGTTGGACAAGCGCTTCTCCACGGTGCACGTGCAGAACCCCAAAAGCTGGGTGCTGCAGCGGAACGATGTCCAGCTGAGAGATGCTGACCTCTACGAATGCCTGCTCAACTCCAATCCTCGGGTGAGGCAGGTGGTTTCCCTGAGGGTGGTAGGTGAGTGCGCCTACAGTGTTCACAGAGAAGTTATGCAGGCGAGCTATTTGGAATGCAAAGTGGTCGTACATTTATCAACTCGGCCGCTTTGTAAAGTGCATAATTGGTGCTGAGGCAATTAAGCTAGGAAACTAGAAGTAACGCCATCAAGCGTAACAATGACAGCTAACGACAACTCAGGGATTAAGGAATAAACGCGTCTCAAAATGACTAGTGTCTCCTCACCATGAAATCGCTTTAACTCCTACTGACATCACGGTCTTACAAACACACATTTCCTCAACATGGCATTCACCAGGGGGTAACTATTCCGCTGGAAGTAGTGAGTGGGCCTAGATTGGAGAGTATTTCCAACTGCTCAATCGAAGTGTCGTGGGTGGCGCTTAAAATATTGGGAGGTGGCGAGAACGCGTCAGTTGCCTCCAAGCTTTTTTCATCCTCTCTTCAGTATTATCCTCCTCCACACGCTTTCAATGCAGACATGCACACGGACAACAAATTTGTGCTCTAGGTGTCCGACACTTGTGGCAAGCGCTCTCTATTGTGTGGTTTGCCGTCGTTCTTCAAATCCTAGCTGGGCCGTTTATTTTGGTTTTCGGCATTTCTGTGAAACATTGATTCATTCAATCAGTAAGCATGGATAACCAACCGGCTCAGCTACAGGCCATCACTAAGTACAGTTAATTCAACTGCATATTTTCGATTATATATAAGCTATTTTCTGAAACACAGCAGATGCCTGAGAGGCGCTGCATTATGTCAGTAGTGCTTGAGCAGGCAATGAAATTATACTTTCGTCCCTCCCCCTTTCGCCGAAGTGCCCAAGGCCCGACCTGCACTTGGAAGCCGTCTCCGCACTGAACCTGACCTGTAGCATCTGCGAAATCCCCGAGGCCCCGGCATTCTGGTACCACCAGGGCCGCCTTATGAACTTCGAGCACGGCGGCCGTGTCGTGGTCGCCGAGGGCCGGAATGGCTCGGCGTGTCCAGGCTCCTGCTGCCGGCCGTCGGGGCCGCGGACTCCGGCAAATACATGTGCGACCCGCCAAACGCCAACGCCACCCGCGTGCTTGTGCACGTCCTGGAGAGCCTTCGGAGACTGGCGGCCGTCCAGAAAGGACCCAGGAGGCGTGGCCCTGATCTCAGACGGGAACCATATCAGGAGCTCCTGGGGGTCGCTGTTGGCTTGCACGCTGGTTTCTTTCGCGGCTTTCTGTCGGACGTTGGTGGCGCAGCATAGACGACACCTTATCATCTGTTAGTACACGTTGCTGTCTTGTGAGCCGCCTTTTTTATATAATTATTAGATTGACGCTCAGGCGAAATACGAATGTCCTCTACGTGGCATGTTGTAGCTCACAAGGAATCTTCTGAAAGCCTGGGAGTGGCAGCCGACACTTTTGCAGCCAAACTTTGCGGCGGGGTCTCACACTGTTGACGCCTCGTTTGCGAACGCCGGCGTGCGTCGCCTATGAGGCAGTCGGTTCGAAAAATTCTGGGATGGCTTCATTTTTAAAAACTAATTTCTCAACAAAAACAAAAAGTACTTTTCTAATTTTTTGATATGTTGAAGAGATAGTGTGGATTAAACTTTTCGCTACTTCGAAAGTTGGAGGCAGCGATGCTCACATTGCTTTTTTCTGGCTCTCAATAAGGCCGTTTCTGCATGAACTGGTGAATCTGTCAATTAATTTGACGCAACAGAACTGGACTTTAAAATTTAACACGTGCAATTCAATTATAGTTCTATGAGAACGAGCGAAAAAAAATTGATTCTAACACCCAAATTCAAGTTGACTAAAAAAATCTCATCAAGTGTCTTCTATTTGTTTGAAGCTACTGTTTCGACACAAATGTGCTCTTTAAATATTTGTATTTTACTGTAAGATGGGGCATGTTATTAAGCAACTATGCACTCAGATAAATGTGTGTGGTACTTAACCATTTTTTTCTTCAAAATGATTTTGTTTACTTTCACGGGTTTTATACAAATTAAAAAAAATAGAGCATGATATCAGCAAAAATATTTTCAGAGCCCAGCTCTTAGGCGCCCGTTTCCGGCTTGAGCGGTGTAGCCGTCGGCGTCGGCGTAACCACGCGGTGCATTATGGGAAATGCCCCATAATGCACCGCGCGAGCCCCCCCCCCCCCCCCCCCGAGGTCACGTGACCCCTCCCCCAGGTCACATGACCCTCCGAGGCCCCATCCCCCAAGATCACGTCAACCCCCGCTTTTTGTGGTCACGTGACCCTCCCTCCCCAGGAGGTCACGTCGTCCCCTCCCCAGGTCACGTAATCCCCCCGAGGTCACGTGACCCCCCACCCCGAAAGAGATTCCAGAATGAGGGGAGGGGAGGATAAGGAGGTGAGGAGGAGGGAGGAGGGGTATACCCTCCCTTCAGTGCCCTTCCATCCTCCTCCTCAAGAGCTGCGCTCTAATTCGGCGTTACAGGAAGTTGTAAACGGCTTTCACTTTTTTTTTCACAAAAAATATTGTTACAGTTTTCGCTTTTTATTTAAATAAATTGTTTCGTTGCAGGTAGCTCCCCGGACGCTCGCGCAGTCGCGGAGGCGCAACGAGAAAGCGCGTGATCTGTAACGAGGGTTCCCGAAATTCCCTGCCGTCGTGGCGCTGCACGTTTTGCAACAGGTCTCTTGCCGCGTCTCTTTTGGCATGAAATGACCCTATATGGTAAACTTTGGTGGCAGATGATCGGCTCCAAGTAACACGGCCGCTTGCTCCGGCTGCGAGTTGAAGGGCTGAACGCTGCTCGTTTGTCTTTAAATTTTTTTCTGCGACTTTTATTGTGTGTGGTGAAAAACGAATGCGTGTTTTATAGACGCTTTGCAGCAGCTGTGCATGGTCGCCGCCATAACTGACCTTCAGTTTTTGTTTCCTCTTATTCCGTTTATTTCACTTCATCATTACCATAGCAGGCCAGGTTATTGCCATATTAGATTCAACTGTGTTCTTTTCTAAAGCATCGGCCTTTGTAGAGCATCGTCAATTACCGTTTCAGTTGCTCGGCATCTAGGTAAGACAAGAGAAGGTCAGCAATGGCGGCTGTAATTAGCCGCGTGTGAAAAGTGTCTATATTTCATTAACGTCTGACATTCGTCATAAGCGGGACTTCCGCAAAGTTTGAAATCGTTGCATCGCTCCTTTAAAAAAGAGCTGCGTACAATTTAGGATGGGGTCTAACATTTCCCTAATTTTTCAATTCTTTTTTTTTTTTTTGAGTGCGTTAGCCGCAGCAGATTTGTTCTGGAACCAGTGACGCATCGTGTATGCAACGCTTGGCTAACCGCTGCGAGTGCGAAACCTTTTTTATGGTCTTTCGATTTCCTGGTGACCAAGTTGTACATCTGTACTGCAGCGAATCGCCAAGATCTTTTTTTTTTTTTAGTCAAGTCAGGCACATTTTATGTTACTCACTCTACAGACCGTTAGTCAATGGAGGCTAAATCAGGCCCGAGTTGGGGCGTCGCAGGGACGGCGCTGTGCTGAGAACTGCTTCTACAATTAACCACCAGCATCCCGACAACCCATAAGCCGAGTAACACAGCTTATAAATCTGACGAAGGACAGTCTGCAAGCAGATTCGAAAACGAATCACCACGAGATCCGTGCTTAGGATGCCGCAATGGCAATGCGTTCAAGGAGGAACTTGTCACGCGGTATTCGAACCACGGATATTGCAGTGACTGGTGTTTGCAGACTGTCCTTTGTATTATGTATGAGCAGTGTGACCTGGGCTTTACAAATACCGGGTGGCGCTTGTGCTCTCTTTCGAAAGGAGCCCGAAGTATGGATGGTGTAGTATCCTACTCATAGCAGTTTGAAACGCATCCCAGGCACCGAAGTAATGGCGACTGTCCAGTAGATATGTACTCTAGGTAGAGCGCTCTTTACTTACTCTTTTAAGTAATCAAATCAATCATGGTCCTAAGGTTTTACCTTTCCCTTTCAGTCCCTTCTCATGCTCACTGTGTGTCGATTTTTAATTATGTTAATTTGTATCTCAACTTTTCCTGCAATTCGCAGATCATTGCAAAATTTTCAGCTAAATATTATAATTTTATTTTTTATTATCCCCGTGAAAAACAGAATGACACAAAATAGAAGCCTAAGATATAGACGTTTAAGAGTGGGCAAAAAGAGACATATATTTCATATTTCAAGAGGGGAACAAGTGTTGTCAAACCACTTGAGTCCTACCTTTTTTAACACTTGATTGAGACTTTTCTTGTAACGCGCAGATAAATTGCTCTTGGAATGCATCAGGAATCAAGCAATACTTCACCCTGACAAAGGCACATCAATCCTGGTTTCATCTACTGAAGTCTTCCTTAAGGCTCCTCGAAGATGAGCGACCTCATCTAGACCTGTACCCTACAATATGGGCCGTCAGTGAGTGCTCGGATATTTAACAGCCAAACAAAGGCTCTTAAACGGTTTGTGCGGATAAGCGTAAAAATCTGCTGTGCTGTGCAAGTTATTTTGTGCAACTTAAACGTTTAGAAATACCAAAGTCGCCTGAAGACCTGCAAAGGTTTCGTGATCTCCATGCAACCTGCAATTCACACTCCTCCACCGGTGATCCTATGGTGAGGGGACATCTGCGCATAACAAATCATGGAGGACAGAATGGGACCTCATAAACATGATGTCCTGCGTGTGCGTGGATCAGTCTAAAACTGGATTTCTTTCCGTAGTAGGTCGATCAGTGGTATCATTAGCATGTGTAACAACCACATACAGCAACCTGTAGTCAAGACATCAGCAACAGCAGCAGAATACAAACGTAAATCGACCAGCACTGATAAGGACTAGAGACAAGTTGGAGGCCACATACTCTGTGCTTGACCTAATTCGATTTTAAAATATTCATACCTAGTGTTACCAGGTTTCTCATGACGAACATAGCAACGAAGAATATGAAAACACTCGGCTGATTCCGGATCATCTCCTACCATACACGACAACTCAGAACAAGAGACCAGTTCAACCCAGGGCATTTTCAGCTCTGATATTGCACCTAAACTTCGCACTGAACCTTCTAATATTATCTAATTTGACTGAAAGGACGGAGTTTCCAAAGTAAAGACATTGTGACTGCGTGAGGTGTTCCTTCATCGCCCGGTGCAAGGTGTCTTGTACGGAACGGACACCATTCATCTTGAGTGTTTCGTATTTCCTGCATCCCACCTCACGTTTGTAGTGTTGATTTAACATCACAAGTATAATAATGTTTTTTTTATAAGTAGAGCTATTGAGCATACTGTTCCTGACCAGTTGCAGCGCTCACGATGCCTTTACGGGTTACGGTCAATCATACTGAACGTTTCTAGATCTCATACAATTGTTATTTATAAATACTTGCAGTTTTAAATTCCCAAAGACCCAAAGTAATACCAAAAGCTGAAGTCGAAGTCGCTTTTTTTTTCTCGCAAGATTGTTTGCAGTGCTGCGGAGGTGAGCAAATATGTCTCGATATAGTTGCTCATATAGTATGATATATATGCACAGCTGGTGTATGTGTGCAGCGAATATATCTGGTTCCTTGTTTTACCCCACCCCGCGTAAAGGTCACACAGACTCATACATCTTTGAGTCCGGCATCCTGTAAGAATTATGTCTCACTGCTTCATTTGAAACATGCATCGAGAGTATACGAACATTCTTATACGAACACAAACGTATACGAACACAAATTTTCGTGTCGGTAGCCGTTTTGAATTAACTGTGACCAGGCTTTCACACCTAGACCGGTGTGCGCAACCAAATATGACGAATCGGCTTCCTGTTATGCACAAGACGGCTATCAATACAGACGCTAGTCCTTCTAGGTTTCAAAGGCTTTAACCCACGACATTGCTATTGTTACGTCTCTTAGTGCACGGTGATGCATCTGCGCCATTAAGCACCCTATTCATTCATTCATTTTAGAGCATTACCTTGTCTGTTTGCTTCCTTGTTTTCCCCTGCTGGTTTCTCACGACGTTCCTTCATATACGCGTATCTGCCCCGGTTATTAAACAAAAAACACTGCTCTCTTGTTTATGAGCATCGGAGGCGGCGAGGACTCCTGCTGCGCCGCTTGGCTACAGAAATGGTGCGTGTTAAGTAAGCCCCAAAGGACTTAAATTACCAAACCGAAGCAAAGGAAGGAAGAGCGGGTTGGTGAAAATATAAGAATGAAAGAAAAATAACAACACTGAGGGACAAAAACAGTCAGCACAGAAAGAACAGTGTTGCCTCTCCTTGTTCCTAACTGAACCAAATGGTGAACTATTAATGTGACTTTGTGGCTATTCCAATTTTAGCATCAGCGTAACTGTGTTCTAGACCCCTCTTGCGTTTTCAATTGTGAACACTAGAAGTCTAATTGACACCCATTGACTCGGTTACTTTCATCGAGTAGTAAAGACAGAATGAATAGATAACATCACTCGACCAGGTGACACAACGACATTTTTCTTTTTATGTGCAGTTGGAGAAAAGACGAAGAAGACTGGTTCGAATCGTTTCCTGGCATTCCTGCGGCCTTGTCCTAATTGTACTGGAATGTAATTGGTTTCATCTCTTCTCTTCTTTGATTTCACCAGCGGTTTGAGAGCTCTACTCGCATCCGTGAGCAAATGTTTGCTCAATTTCGAGCACCTTTTATGAGTCTTTCGTTGAACCCTCCGCGCTAAGCCTACTGGCCCAGCGCGGCAAGGAATAGGGCACGGTGACGGTTGCGCCGCCGGCCCATCGGACCCACGACGCAGTTTTAACTCCCGGACATGACGACGCCTCTGGTTGCGCCACCGCGGCTGCAGTTGCTGCAGGCTACTCAGGATCATGCCGCTGTCACTTCGTACGAAACCTCTCCCCCTCCCTCGCAAGAGATGGACGAGGACGCGGAGGACTTCGGCCCGTCCAATAATGCAAAGCGTTTTCGTTCGTCCGACGGTAGTCCTAAAGACGCAGACACGAGTCTCCAGGCTTCATGGGCTTCGCGAGAGCCGGACGCCACTGACTTGGAGGGACTTTGGGAAAAGGCTACAACGAGAACCCAGCGCCGAGCGCAACTCAAGGCATCGGGCCAACCCCTACCCACCACAAGCCGCAAGGAACGTGTAACTCTCGGCACCCATGTAATCAAGATACAGCCCACAGAAAGATGCGACGTATTGGGCTTAGACCCAGAAGAGCTGAAGACCGTTATCAGCTCCTTCGCCGGTGACCCCAAGTTGCTCAAACATCAGATACTGAGGGTGAGCAAACTCTCTAATACCATCGTCGTTACTACGTGCGACTCCACGCAGGCCACGCATCTCCTCCGTATGGGTGTGTTACCTTTGCGATCGAGACCACCACTCCCGGTGCGTACGCACCAAGTTCCCACGGACGGTATCTCCCGGGGAGTAATCCATGGCTGCAAACCCAACGAGCCCACGGCTAAGCTTCTGGAGGCGCTGTACGCCGACGGAGTGGATGTCCTGACGGCCCGGCCTATGGGCTCCAAAGGTACAGTCCTCATCCACTTTGCATCTCCGCATCCGCCACGCGAAGTTATGTATTGGAGCTTCCCGAGAAGGGTGGAATGCTACGAACAGCGATCGCTCGTGTGCCCGCGCTGTCACCGCCCGGGACATAAAGCCACCACCTGCCCGATTAACCAGCCGGTCTGCAGCAACTGCGGAAAACAACACGAGCAACCCCCGGAAGCCTGCCCGAATGGCGAGGCCAAGTACTGCGGTCATTGTAAACAGGATGGACACGTGGCTACTGATCCCTCTTGTCCCGCTCGAGCTCAATTCGCTCAACGCGCGAAACAAAGGGAAGGAGCCAAACAAGAAAGACTGGCACGGAGCCGCTCGCGCAAGCGCAGGCAGCGATCCAAGCAACCCTCTGGCACCACTAACTCACGTCCCGGTTCCAAGAGTACTACCTCCCAGCTGCGCGGGTCGAGCAAGGTTCAGATCCAGGATCCGCTCCACTCCTACGCCGATATAACTGCGAGAGGTCTCAAGGGCGGTCGCAGCCCAAATGCACGCCAGATGCTTGAGACACTCCAGGTCGAGCAAGACCGCGATCAAGCCGATTTCGATAGCACAATGAAACGTCTGGAACAACAACTGAAAGAAATTCAGCGTACAATGGAACAAGTCAAGTGCAAACACAATCAACGGCAGAAATCACGAGCAGATTGGCTCCGGGCGCTGCACTTTGAAGTTGAGGAAGAAGAGAGATTGGAAACCGAGCTCCTTGAGAAAAGCAAGCGACGCCAGTCCCTTTCACCTGGGCGGTGTCGCACACCATCTGGAAATACTTCATCCACACGACAGCAGGCAAGAAAGCAATCCCACGTACTTGCACCCCAGCACCAGGCAGCAAGCCAGAACTCTAACGAGCCGCCGGTATGGATACAACAACTCATACAGCAGCAACAGCAGCAAGCAGAGCAGATGAAACAAATACAGCAGATGCAGCAGCAAATACAAATGCAACAACAACAACAAACGCAGCAGTTCCTCCAACAGGTGACTCAAATGGTCGCACAACAGGTCGCTCAGATGTTCTCCCCCATACTTAGCCAACATGGACCCAGCCTGCACCAGCCGCAACCAACCTCCACTGAACAGCAGCTCGGCGCACCCACCGCCTGAGCGTCCTCCCGACCTCCTGCAGTGGAACTGCCGCTCGCTACGTCAGAGCGCTGCCGAGCTTGTCGAGCTCTTCCGCTTAACCGGAAGGCCGGCGGCGCTTCTGCTGCAGGAGACACGGGGGATGAGTCCGGGCATCTCGGGCTTCAACGGATACTTCCAACCAACGATTGAACACGGACTAAGAGGCGGATCAAGTGACACATCTCAGACCATTGAAGCACAAGCTGCGGTGTTTGTGCGCAAGGGCCTCCCACAGGCACAAATAGATACGACGGCCTACTGCAACCCGTTCCAGGAGGTGGTGGCGGTTCGCTGCACGCTTGGACGTCACCGGGTCATCCTAACCTCCTGCTACGCGAGACCTGAGTCAAGCTGTTCCAGGCGCGGCCACGCTGGACAAGCCGGCTTCCAATGGCTGATGGACCTCCGGCAGCGCTACCCCCGTGTCCGCCTGCTCGTGGCGGGCGATTTTAACGCGCACCACCCGGACTGGGGGTACTCGATTGCTAACGCCAGGGGCGCGCGGCTAAAGGAGGCAGCGGAGTTGGCGCACCTCACTCTGGCCAACGACCTCGACTACCCAACGCGCCACGGACTGCACGAGGGACAGCGAGACACCACCCCGGACCTGACCTGGGCAGACTCCCGACTGGTGACCGACTGGCGGTGCGGACCGGACCCTATGGGGTCCGACCACTATCCCATCTGGCTGGAGCTCTCAACCGGCGGCAAAGCAGGGCGCAGACGTTTAACTCAGGCTATCGACTGGGACGCCTTCCGAAAGGCGGTGGCCACGTGCGAAGACGCGGTTCCCGTAACCGCAAAATTACTGAGGGCAGCGCAAGCGGCCACGCGAAACCTGGAGGTGGAAGACCAAGACCCGGTTCCCGACAAACATCTAATCAACCTGTGGGAAGCACGAAAGCGGCTCCACAAGATATATCTTAACAACGGCAAACGATTCAAGGACCTAGTGCGTTTGCGCAACAAGACGGCACAGGCACGTAGATATGCCAAACGCCTGGCTCGCTCGAGGTGGCTTGACCACTGCGCGACGTTT
Organism: Ixodes scapularis; assembly: GCF_016920785.2. NCBI lineage: Eukaryota > Metazoa > Arthropoda > Arachnida > Ixodida > Ixodidae > Ixodes > Ixodes scapularis. The sequence continues at coordinate 79,527,825 of NW_024609837.1, forward strand.
GACGAACGAACTGGCACCCGCAAGCTATGGCGCGCCCACAGAGCCCTGACCGGCAAGACCAAGGCGCCCAACACTGCTCGCAACATCCAGCTAGCCACCGACCAAACTCCGGAGCAGTTTGAGGAAGCGGCCGCCAAGGCCTTTTGCCCACAACCTGCTAACGATCCGGACCTGTGCCTGTACGAACTGCAACCGCCGAGCGACACAGAACAAGACGCCCCGTTCACGATTCAAGAATTGACACTGGCCTTGGACTCTGTCAACGAGCGCAGCGCCCCTGGCAAGGATGGAATCACGTGGCGCATGCTGCGCAACCTGGACGAGCCGGAGAAACGAAAGCTCCTGAAAGAACTTAACGACGTCTGGGCGTCAGGAGTACTACCGGCCGACTGGAAACATTCAGTGGTGTACCCTATTCCGAAACCAGGAAAGAGTCCGGATCAAATACAGAACCTCCGACCAATCTCACTTACGTCTACGCTATGCAAGCTACTCGAACGGATGATCCTTACGCGACTCACTTATGTCTTGGAAGAAGCCAGGGACGACCCTTACTACGACACTGCGCAGACCGGTTTTCGCCCCGGACTGTGCACCCACGACAGCCTACACCTCCTTCGAAACTTTGTGGGTAAGAGGCGCCGAGGAACCAACAAGGTACCCGGACTCCTGGTGGCAGTGGATCTCCGGAAAGCTTTTGACACCGTCGAGCATTCGGCAGTGATCGAGGAACTCGAAGAGAGTGGCGCAGGCACCCGCATAATCAATTTCGTGAAAAGCTTCCTCAAGAATCGTACCTTTGAGATCAGCTCGGGCGCCCAGCAACCCCGCATGTTCCAGAATTTCCGTGGAGTACCTCAAGGAGCCATCCTTTCGCCGACCCTTTTCAACTTGGTCATGAGAAAAATAGCAAGAGTGTTGCGCGCCATCCCACACCTTCAGCACACAACTTATGCGGACGACATCACCCTTTGGGTGGACCCCCGAAACACAAAGCTCGACACTAAAGAAACGGTCGAAACCATGCAGACGGCCCTAGATGCCATTGACCAGTGCCTGCAAACTACGGGCATGCAACCTTCCCCAAAGAAGACAGCCTTCCTCATCGTCGGCGGTCTTGAGCACAACAGAGCTCAAATACACCTGACCCTGGCCGGCCAGTCCATTCAGCGCTCCCCCGAACGCTGGATTCGTATATTGGGAGTCCCACTGCACGAACAAGGAGGAGCGCAAGAGTGGATCAAGCAACTCAAACCCAAGTGGCGACAACAGCTCCAACTCACTAAGAGAATGGGCAACCGCCTCGGTGGCGCGGGCACGAGCACCATCCGCTTGCTCACTCAAGCAGTCCTGACCTCAAAAGCCTGCTATGGAGCCGCATGTTTCGTCCTGACCAAGGCGCAGCTCAAACAGCTGGAAATATTGCATCGTGAATGCCTGCGTGCAATCACCGGTCTCCCAAGACACACTAAGACGGAAGAGCTGTATCGGTACTCGAATCTTCCGACTCTACAAGCCATCATTGAGACCCGCGTTGCCGGCCATCAGCGGCGCCGGACATCGACTAGAGCCGGTCAACGTCTTCTGGATTTACAGGGTTGGCGGCCTCCCGTAGGAGAGGCCCCGCCTCCGAAGAGCATGCCACCATGGGAGGACATTATGGTCAGAAACCCCAAGCCGCTCACTCGCAAACAACACCGCGAAGAGCATTCAGAAGAAAGAGCTGCACTTGCTGCGCGGGCAGACCTCGTGGAGCACGCGGTCTTCACAGACGCCGCATGGTGCCGAGAGACGAAGCGGGCCACACTCGCCTACGCTACTGGCCAGGACCGATATGCTCAGACACTTCAATACGACAGCGAACCTAGCACGAGCCGCCTCGAACTGGATGCAATACACCTGGCACTATCTCGAATAAGAGAGACATTCGACCCAGTGGACGTACCCACCCGTGTAACCATCTTCACGGATTGTAGGGAAGCCCTTGCCCGTCTGGGGAAAACTCCTCGCGAAGGGACGCTCTGCCAGCGAATCAAGAGTCTGTGCTCGTATTTGAAAAACACCAAAGGTATTGAGGTGAGAGTGGACTGGGTCCCGGGACACGCGGGCGGCATCGGTAACGAGGCCGCACACGCGTGGGCGAGCGAGCAAAGGGAAGACCGCTCCAACCCAGGGATCTTCGTCCCCTTCGCGCCGCCGGACCCAGACCCCATAGAGAAGAAATCTGCGGCCCGACAAGAGGATCAGCGTCGGCTGCGAGATCAAACACCCTACAACCCGGCACCGCTACCCAAGGGTTTACCCAGAGGGGCACAAGTGTTAATTCACAAGGCCCGCACCGGAGCTGCGCTCACCGAAGACATACTCGCTCGGTGGCGTAGCTACAAACCACGGAGGGGCCGCCCACCCGACCAAGTGCCACCGGAAGGGTCCGAGCCCGCTGCACTTGTCGTCTGCACTACATGCACCGCCGGCGTGAGCCCGACGATCCGACACTTACTCTGGGATTGTGCCGGCTTGCGAGACAAAAGAGCCGAACACCTGGGGCCTCACATCGACACTTTAGAGGCCTGGATCACACCGGTTAACGAGGCACGGGCCAGGGAGACGCTGATCTCCCTATGGGAGTTCGCGCGCTCGACAGGAGTGCACCGCCGAATGTAAAGTTTTCCTACCTATGTTCCCCTTCCCCCAATGAGGCCATGGCGCCACCCTTTTTGAAAATAAAGTTAATCATCATCATGTGCAGTTCACAAGAATTTAGCCGTCTACTCGGTAGCGCTCAAAGGAAGGGAGTAGTCAAAATCGACTAGCTGACTTTTGTGAAGTAGTCGGCACTTGTTGACTAATCGACGCTTGTGGAGTAGTCGACATTCGGCGTCGCTATTAGCCTAGTAAGTTTTTTGTTCAACAAACAAAACTTTTCTGGGAGTTAAGTGTGATCAGAAGCAGGCACTGCCTCGATTGACGAGATGGAATCCTCCAGTGAGAAATATCATGTGGATCAATGCGTACAATAACAAACAAAAGGTTTATATTCCATATATAAAACTTTCAAGCGACATTCAAAGTACCGGCACGGTGCGAACGGTGGTTTGGTTTCGAAGGGAGGTAAATCAAACGCACATGATTTATGATCTAGTTGAAGCGGCGCCTCTAAATCACCTTTGGTATTTTGGTAATCGTTTCCTGCTCCTTGCTCCTGTTTTTATTTTGTGTGGTTATGCCTGAAGGGTGTTGTCTTAGTTGGGCGAAACATCTTTTCCTCTGTACTAACCAGATATTCGAAAATTTGCGAAATTGTTATTTTTTGTAAAGTTGTTATTTTTATGAGCAAGTACAAGTTGGGTTGATGACCACCCATCTGGTACAATGATCCAAACGTGGTCTAGGAGTCAGTTTCACAAAAACCACATTGGGTTATACACGAAAGTCTGACTAGGTCGTGTATTTGTAATGAGAAGAATTGCTTCACTTAAGCGTGGTATTTCATACTAAATCTTATGTCATAAAACCATCGAAGTTAAAAGTTATGTTTAACTCAAAAATAGAAAGAAAAGAAAACAACAACAACAGAGCTTTGTGTAACATCGGGACGTTTGATTAGAGATAACATGGCACGGTTATGAAGATAGAGTCATTTTTGTATCTTTCCTATTTCTGTAGCAATGGACAATCCAACGACTATCATTTTGTACTGAGATTAGAAAGACTGAAACAAATGAGGTTTAAGTCGTGTTTGTTATGTCGTCACTACCTCGGCAGAGTGTCCTTGCAAGGTACGCCAACGACATATGTGACAACGTTACTAACACGACTACGTCACTCATCTAAGCGTCGTTTGTAAGCAGAGCTTGAGGCTCTCGATTTTTTCACAATTATTAAATCGGTCTAGAAAACATTAAAAAATTATCAATTATTATGCAAAAGCTTGAATTTTCGCAATATTTTAAATTGATTTGGCCTCTAATAGTAAATACCGTCAATACCGCAATAAAAACATGACCCCCTAGAACTAATAATTAGAATGTCAATACATAAATATTTTTATTCATTAGCCAACTTATCACGAGGGTTATCTCCTTGTCTTATATCCGCCGAGCCTTTTGAATACAGGGTGAAGATATTACATTCGTCTATCCCCCACCCCGCCTTCGTTTTATTTGTTCGAATGAAAATCAAACGTTCTGCATATCTTGCATTGTTGCCGAATCCCACCGGGCACCAGACACTAGAAAGTGTTAGGGAACCGTTCTTGCACATCCGATACGGTACGATGAGCCCCATGGTACGAACTGCGCATGCGCTACCCTAGAAGACTCGCCCATGCGCAGTGCGTACGAAAGGGCCAATTGTATACCGTATCGGGTATGCAAAAACGGTTCCTTCAAATCTCTCGACTAACGTGCGTTCACGTGACGTGTAATTGGCAAGCGCACGGTCAGGATTTGGCATCCCTAGTGAGTGCTGGGGAACCGTTTCTGCCCATGCGATACGGTACGATGGGCCCTCCGGAACAAACTGCGCGTGTGCGACTGTTCTGCGGTAGCATACGTGCAGGTCGTACCGGAGGGCCCATTGAACCAAAAACAATTTCCTAAAATTCTCTCTTATGAATGCGTCGTACAACTGTAGGATGTTTTGAAGTGCTTGTCTCGTCCGAAAATCGAACCTGCTTTTTTAGGATCCGAAACAGAGCTAGCACTTTCTAACGTTGCTGCTCTGACATGACAAAACTTGCTCTTCTGTCACGGATAGTACAAATATTGACTTTGCATTTCAGAAATAGCTCTAATAAAAATAAAAGCATAGCGAAATCTGGATACAGGTAATTTGACCTTTTTTCTTTTTTTTTTTTTGTAAAAGCTACATGAAGAAATCAAAAAATTTCTTTTAGAATGCCTTTGTGGTTCTGATACTTAGATTACATCTCCAGGTATGAGTCAATAATGTTCTTTTGCACTTACACATAATTAAACTGATTTAATAATTGTCTCGTCGACAGAAGCTTGCAGCTTGTCTTCTAGTTTAAAATAATAAAGTGCAGCAACTTATAGAATACGCATACATAGGCACGAGTTGTCTACGGTTGCGATTATGTTAAGTTTGTATGGCTTCAGTTCGTTCGTTTTTTTTCTTTTTTTTTTTAGGTGCAGCTTTTAGGCGCCCGTTTTCGGGTTGAGCGGCTTGAACGTTTCCGTCTCGAGCGTTTCCTGCTTGAGGGCGTGGGCGTCGCCGTGGGCGCAGAGCCGTTTATCGAGAGAGTTTGGCCATACATTGGTTTGAATAGGCGAGCGTCTCGGGGCCAACCACAGGCCGCGAAACAGCCCCTAGCGGTGGTCGTGAGCTCTAAATTTGTGACACGACTAATTCAAGCCGTTTTAGCGTCGCTAGAGTTAAAAGGTGTGACTCTCAGTGACTGAAAACTTTGTGCGTGCGAGGTGTTCGTCACGCCAATATTCAAGTGTAGAATAAACGAACGTGCGCTCCAAACCAGGGCCAACTTGCTAGAAACAGCGTCTCAGCTGAGACGGTGAAAGAAAGCACTGCCAAAGCCAGCGCACGAGCCGAGCGGGACTCCGCGTCTCGAGACGCTCGCGCGCCCCACCCTTTGCACTGTTTTCTTTCCGCCAGTCACAGGACGCTGTTCTAACAAGCCAACATCAGCAGTGCAGAGAAAGGTATGGGCACGAGCGCGTGGCTTTGGAAAGTGGCTCCTATGCACGAGTTCTCGTACAAACAAAAGCGTTTTGCTGAGCTAGGTTCACGCGCCTGTACTTTTGTTTTCACTGCCGACATTTGTGAGATGGAGCAGAGAGGCCGAGATTGAACGCCTCTATTTCACGCTTTGAATGTCGTTTGCAATACTGTGACGTCGCGGTCTCCTGATTGGTCGACGCTGTGTCACAAATTTAGTTTACACTCAAAGCGCGGGGGGAATATTCGGCGCTGGCGGCGGCCTTTGCTCCGCCTATTGGCCAAACTCTCCCAATACACGGCTCTGCGTGGGCGTAACCGTAACGCGTCGGCTTGACGCGTCGGCGTCGCCGTCGCAGTCGGCGTAACCGTCACGCGTCGGCGTCGGCGTTGGCGTCAGCTTAATTGTAACCCGTCGGCATGACGCGTTGGCGTGACGCGTCGGCGTCGCTGTCGTCACCTGCGTAGCCGTAACCCGTCGGCGTCGCCGTCGCCACCTGCGTAACCGTAACGCGTCGGCGTAACGCGTTGCCGTCGCAGTCGGCATAACCTTAAAGCGAAGACCGCATGGCGCGTTTTTGCTCGCAATTCAGGCGCGTCGGCGTCAAAGTGACGTCATTTCCTGCGGGAGGGCGCGCGTTTTCGCGGGAGCGTTGGTTTCTAGCCGACCCAGAACAAGACGCGCGCGCCGAGGAGTCGAAGCGGCTCTCGCCCAATGAGGGTCGGTCGAACTATCACGTGATCCTGCGCGGTACGCTGTTTCGTGTTCAGCCCATATCAAAGTGTTCAAAAGCATTTTTATTTTCTATATAAAAATTGAAAAGGTGTTTCTTTTGACACACAAACCCGTTTTATTTACTTATTTGTTCATTTAATTCTCATTTTGTAGTATTTGCGTCAACATTTACTTCGCGTGTTGAGAATTCTGTTATCTGGCAATGCTGATAACGCCGGGCCGGCGGCTCTCGGCTTTGTCTGCACGCGGGTGCCCCCGCGTCAGCTTCCGCGCGAGCGTTCATAGCGCGTCGTGTTTTCGCGTGTAGAAAAACGCGCCATGCGGTCTGCGCTTAAAGGTGTACGGAAACCAAATTCTGGAGCTCATTTCTTTGTTATAACACGACGCAGGTAGCAGCACAACCACAGAAACATAAATATTGCGCTAGAAAACGCAAGAAAACATATTTTAAAGTGAATTAAACGATTATCAAAAACCACCTGGTAGTTGGTTATGAAGCTTCAATGGAATGTCGTGACGACAACATGCCTCTGAAAGCAGCGCCGCAGCGGTATGTCCGCTCACTGGTATAGATTGCCTAGGCCTGAACGCAATACCGAGGCGTCTTGGTGGAAAGAGCCAAAACGAAGTGAGCCACCTTGGTTTCAGCTCTCGCGCGACGTGCAAACGCGTGCTTCGGTTGTTCTCAGGTTTGGTGCGCGTGCTGGCCCCGCGATCTCTACAGCCCTTGGGTACTTCGACAAAGCGAGATTGTAACGCGTTGACGCCTCCAAGTGGCAAAACTCGTCACTACGGTACGCTTGGTCGTCCGAGGCATGATGACGTCAAGACGTCTGCCGGATCTCCCGAGATGCATCGCGCTCCTCCATGGCTGATTTTGAAGCGCTCGCCAAAATCGCGGCATTTAGAGCATAAAATATAGCCATCTGCTCAAAATACGACCGTGCGATTATTCATTACAGGCTTAGCTGATCATATTGAACTCATTTCTTGATGTTTTCTCTATATTTCAAGTTTCGATTCCGTATCCCTTTAATGCGTCACCGTAACGCGTCGGCGTCGCCGTCGGCCTAACCGCGCGGTGCATTGTTGGGAAACATCCCATAATGCACCGTGGTGACGCGCGAGTTGCATTATGGGACGTTTCCCACGGAGATACCGCGCGGGAAGGAGGGGGAGGAAGGGGAGGGGGGAAGAGGAGCGTAAGAAGGAGTGGGAGGAGGATGGAGGTAGAGGATGGAGGAAAAGGAGGTGAAGGGGGAGAAGAAGGGCAGGAGGAGGACGAGGAGGAGAGGGAGGAAAAAGAAGGAGAAAGAGAGGAGGAGTAGCAGGGAGGATGAGGAGGGAGGAGGGATATACCTTCAACTCAGTACCCTTCCCTTGTTCTCCTCAAGAGCTGCGCTCTAATTCGGCGTTACGGGGTGTTGTAAACGTCTTTCTTTTTTACAGATACCGCCTATTTTCTGGGCGAGAAGTAGCCAACTCTATCGGTGGCTTGCCTTCGGGTTCTAGCCGAGTCAGCGAACGTCACCAATAAAATATTGAATCGACGATGCATGTATTTGTGAGTGACTTGTTGAAATTTTCAAGCGCTTAAAAATGATAAACCGCTAATTCAAAAGGCATGCAAACATATTGCGTTATGCTGGTCTTTTTTGATCTTGCACCATCAACATTTTTAAGGACACCTCTGACATCGTAATTAAATATTGGGAGCGATTATCCGGGAGTTCAGGTGCCTTAACGCGTGTCTACCAACAAAAAAAAAAGTAAAAAAAAAAAAAAAATACGGCGTGATTTGCATGTTTAGTTTTGTCGCCATATAATAGAGATTGTAATTCCGCTCATAAAACGGGCGAACGAGAACCAGTGTTATTTTTCCAAGGTGCTGTCTCTGATATGTCGAGCTTTGTCTGTCATGGTGATAATCGGCTTTATTAGTATTATGTCGGGCTGGACGTCCTTGGTTGTATTCAAATAAGAGACTTAGGAATGTAAACGATTAAGGTTCACTCCCGTTACGAAATACAAGAATAATAACCCTAGGGATAACAGTATCTCAAGGTATCATTCTACATACATTTTACGATTCGCAAGTATTTCATGTGATTCATACGTGCACTTTGTACCAGTAACTGGGAGTTCGCATGTTGGCAGAAGTGGGGATAGGCCCACCTCCCTCTGCCTAGTCAAAACTAACAAATACTAATTGCAAACTCATCAGAAGCAACTAAAAAAAATTAAGATCAGGCATATGAATAACAAATATAACGAGTAAGGGAGGTACATTGAATATGACACTTTGGTTGCCCGATAAGAGTGATCCTGTTTTTGTTAGCTTCGTTGTCAAAAAAAAAAAAGAATAGCTCCACCATTCTGATTAAGTCACAAGCTGAGCAGGTCCATGTCTGGTTTCCCCTTCTGCGTCGGTAAAAAAAAAAAAAATATCGAAGGAAAATGTTACCCGTGACGTCACAAATATTGTTTTTTCTTGTTTCCTGGACCACACTGGTTGCATGAATTCACCCTCGTAAAAACGCCTCTACTATGACTTTCACGCTAAACATCCTTCGTTTCACCTTTATTTATTTCATGCAGCACTCTGGGTAAGTCAATGTACGAATACGTTTCGCTCCGGTACCTGCTAAACGCCAAATATTCAACCCCTTCAGCAACGAGCCATAAAGGCTTCTTCAAGGCTGTCAGTTTTTATAGACTTGTAGACGAGATAATCTATTTCAAGACCATACTTTCTAAATATATTGCAGCTTTTAAGCCCTTCAATATTATTTTGTTTTTTGTTCGGCTTACTGGCTAGATAAACCGTTCATTTTCAATGAAAAAGAACTTTATGACAAATTGCCAGGAAATTCTGTGGCACACGTGAAAAGTTGTAGCATCAGTAACGTTTAACGATAGTCTCAAGTTTTCGGACGCCAGAAGCCTACGCTCACGGCGCTCTTCATCATATGCCGTAACGCGTACGATGTGTACACTCGATAGTAGTTCTTAGAATGAAGCGAAACGACTGCCTCTCCCTCAGTACGCGCTGGTGGTTGAGCGCGTACTTGCCTACCTCACTCTTCCTCTCCTACCCTTCGGGTAACATCGCCTCCCCGTCAACCGATCAGCGTCGAGCACCTCGATCCTCCTCTCCCAGCCGTCAACCAATCAATATCGAACCTCGCGGCCACACTTTTATCCAGGCTTCGTTTGTGGGCTTCCCGAAACGCCGAACACGCAGCAAAAAAAAGTTTCTCATTAAAAAAAAAAAGAAGAAAAAAAAAAACAGGTGAACGTCCGAACGAAAATGCGACTGTTCATTAATGCAGTGTGCCCCACTGCCAATGTTCTCTACTTAAAAGGCAAGAAAGGTGAACGTTAAATGCTCTTTTCACTGTCGCTTGAACGACAATAAAAAAGACAGATTACGATGGCGTAATTATTCATTAAACCCTTGTTTTTCATTGGAAGGCAGCTGATGCCGTTTGGTTGCAACTGGACTAAAAAATCGGAGAACAGTCGAATGCGTAATGCTGCAGAGAATGCAAGCGTTATCAGTTACTAAAGAGCTTTCTGAGATTATGTGTTACGGTGTCAACTGGATCATGCATTACCAAGTGAATGTGACCGATAATATTTCCCATGCTCTTATTTGCTTCTAAATAAAACGCTCGATTGAATTCTCATTATCTTTCTTTTGCTTTCTGCGCCGAAAAGAGGGAGGGCGACATACCAGTTATACTTAGTTTCAGCTCCAGTCCAGACTCAGCCGACGCCACGAGCTAATGTGACCAATCAATCAGCGTCAAAAGCGCAAGTAACTCGGCCGATTTTGTTTAAGATTGGTTCAGCGCTATTAGAACGCGTACAGAAACACGAGAAATGCCATGATGGCGCCCTTTTGTCGCTGTCTGATTGGTGCCATCAGCTCTTAGCGTAGGCTGCGTCAGGAAAGAGGCTGAAACGAAATATAGGCAGTTCGCTGTTGCCTTACCTAAACAAAAATTCAAGATTCACCACCGATTGCAAGAGAGGATAAAGCGAGGCTTAAGAAAGTGTGAACAAGAATGGTCATTATATAAAAAAAAAAGTTTTGCGGTTGACGCGGCATTGGAGCTAGAGCTGAAGGAGACCCTTCGCGCCACAAAAAAAGTCTTTTTTTTTACGGCAGCGCTTTTGATTGAAAGTGAACATCACGTGATTAAATATTTGTATTTGTTCTGTAATCTTTGTTCAGCTTGCCCACCGTAGGCATTGAACCAAAGTTTAGAATAAACTCATGACGGAGGTCACCGCGTGATGTCCAGTAGGCTTGTGGTCTTCCCTCTCTTGTCGACGGGAGAGAGAGAAAGTGTGTGTGCCTGTCAAATCGCACTTCATACAGAGGTGGAAATCCATTCAGATATTTAACGGTTCTTAAGTTTCGCGAGGCTGGTAGATTAATTAAGACTAATTAATGTGCTGATGCGCTATCGCGGCCATATCAGCTGATAGTAGAGCGCACGCCGCTCCGCGTAGTACGCGGAACTCACAAGGCCACCTGCCGAATTTCTCTGCAAACTGTGATGCACGCGCTGAGGCCAAGGCCCCCTCTGGGGCGCATGGCGCCAGACTACACTTACTTGTTGTCTGCTAGTGAGGAAGTGAAGGTGACACCCCTTCGTTTAATCAATCCTTAAAATCTATTAGCGGCGAGGTGTTTTGGTGGCGCCCTCCTGTGGTTTCCTCTCGTGACGTCATTACCTTGCGAGCAACAAGTTTGATGGCGTTCTTAATTAGCATGGTTGAAGCTTTGAATCACTGCACGCTTAAATCGACACTGCCAACACCGTCAAAATTGAAGTTCTTGAATTCCTCTTATTTCCGTCCATGAGAAGTCCTTTGCTGACGTCATAGTCAGCATTCGGCCAATAGTAGAAGGCCTACCACAGCGCCACTTCCGATAACACACGTCGCCAATGGGTGACGCAACATGAATCTATCGCGTACTTTCTCGAAACGATTTTCACAGAAACGTATGACCACGCAGTACTCATTTCAAATTTGCTTTCTTTATTTGTTTCGCGGATTCAACGCTCAAGGCTCGTTCACACAGACCCATTATCTTACCTCACGTTACGAAAAGTCACCGGGAAATGTGTGTTTCGTATAAAGCGTACCTACCAATTCAAGAAGATAGCCAGGTACACTACACTCGAGATACAAATATTTCGGTGACTTAGACGTAACGTAAGAAAACAGTGCTGTGTGGAAAGTTGAACCAAGCTCAACTCCTTACGTTACGTTACGACGAGCCTTGTATCCCTGGTTGCCCAGGGTAACTCACCGTCTTAGCTCGTCACCACCAAAACATTCGTGTCGCGAATGTCTCGTGGCGGGCAATCTCCTTGAACGGGTAGCCACGATATATGAAGCACAGATGTCCCGATGACTTTTTGTAACGTAACGTAAGAAAACGGGCCTGTGTGAACGAGCCTTCAGGCACCAGAGATAAGGGGGTAGTGCTTGAGAAAGCCTCTGTGCCCTACAGTCCAGCAGCTCAAAATAGTTGCATAATAACAACAACACAATAATAAACAAATCTACAGAACAAGTTGCTGAAACGAAGGTTGTGTCTCTGTATTCGCCAGATACATATTTAAAACGTTCGGTAGTGCTAATGTGTGCGTCAGTCAACTGGACATTAAAATGTGTCGGCAAAGGAAAATAATAAAGACAAGGTAGTTAGCGACTGTGCATTGCAAAATTCACGCCTACAGAGATGAAGATCGACCTGGGAACGCACCTCACGAAATGCGTTCTCGAAGCACAAGGTGTGAGGAGAGCAGCTAGCTCGTCGCAGCCGTGTTCGGTAAATCATTTCGAATTAGGAGCTTGAGCTTTGAGAAAACCCGGTGATCAAGGCGTTTATGTGGACAGTCCTGCCATAGTTAAGAATTTACGTCTCAGTTGCAGAGGACAAGGAATTGCAGAATGGCGCAACGAGAGCCGGAGGGAAGATGTCCTCGCCTCAGAGTGCATCACAATCTGTAGAACTCTGCGACAGGTAGCTCTGATTGAACCGCGCGCCACGCGGAGCAGCGTTTCAACCCATATCGTCCGTGATAGTACATAATTCTTTCCTTCGTTAGATAACAATTGGTACAACGTAGCGGCCAATGTGTTGGGAGTGTCAACATATCCGTTATTTGTAAGTTAAAACCAGAAAAAGGTAAAGCGAGAAATTACATTTCAAACAAAGATAAACCTTTTACGCCGAGCGCTTCTGTTGGACACATAGTAATAGCGAGAGTCAGCCTTGATGCGACTAAAGGCACCCGCGGCGCTGTTGAAAGGGCAGTGTATTATGGAAGCCTCTGACGCCATGTGTGTCGTTTCGACGGCATTGTACAGATTCTTTATGAGTGGTGACGGTAGCTGCTCGTCCGGAGCATACCACTTTGCCAAACACGCACTGTCGTGCGACGGATCAGGTGACGAGCGGATGCAGGCTGAGCATTCTTCGATGCCGCCGTAGGGCAGCTGAGGGTCGCATCAGGTCACATTACCCGTTTATCTTATGATTGCCGCCTAATATTACTTCTGGCGGTATTCGCGAACCTTCGCGTCGTACGTTGCGAGCCTACGAAAGCAAATCTCATTAGCATCTTTGCGCTCCCGATGCAAGCCTTCGGGGCAGCGACACCGTAGATGGAACTTTCCATTAGCGAGGATGTAAAGATTTGTGATAAAAACAAAAGAAAAACCCGCACTAAATTGTTGGTGGATAGAAGTCGTACGCTTGCAAACATGTATAAAGATATTTACAACTGGTTTGTTTTGTATTCTGGTCTAGAAGCCCCACACCCTGTTCCTTCTTACTCGTCGGTTTGAGTCTGAGCATATGGCGTTCCCTTCAAATCATTTTTCGCTACCCATTACACATTTTCGAAATACAAAATCTCCTCTCTTCCAAGCACGCTATTTATTGTCTTTTAATTCAAAATTGGTATGGTGAAACTCATAATGAAGGTTATGCCAAAACGACGGTATGAGATATGAATAGGTGTGGACGACCTAATGCCCCTGAATAAAAAACGTATACCGACATTATCTCCCTCCTCCTGTGACCCGCACACATTTTATTTTTATGTTTTGCTTTTTTAGACCCGTGCGTCGACTGTAGTGCCACCTGGATTGGCTCAAGATAGCAGACGCCTTTCCTATACTTGAGTCAGAGCGCAATCAAAGGTGAAAGAAACAGATACACACACACCGGCTAAAAGCGCACTGTCATGGTCTACCAGCCTCGAAGGATGTGCTCAAAGAAAGACGATGAAAGCCGTGACGCACAGTTGGAGTTATTTGATTGGCGACATGGGCTCATAGCACGCACTGCACTCCGACAGCATCGGCATTCTTTCTTTCTCCACGTCCCTCATGCACACTCTTATTGTTATATTTTGCTCTTTCGCGCTCGCGCGTGGAGGGTAGCGCCTTCTGGATCGGCCCTAGATAGCAGGCGCATTCTTCAAATTATGTCACCACTTTTCCGTATCAAGAGGATTTATGAACACCCTGCGCGCAACAGCTGCCAATTAGAGTCTTATCTTCTGTTTGGTTCCAAGCGGCGCCTACAGTAGACTCGTCGATATGCGGCGAATAGCAGCCTGTCGGGGGCCCGGTTTCCCATGCAACTCTATGGGTGCGCCACGTCACGAAGAACTTGGCACTCGCACTACGCATTTTGCTTAGACACTGCGTCGTCATTGACCCTAGTGTCGTGCCTCAACGGAGGCAATGACAGTTTTGGGAACACATTGAAGCGGAGACATTTCTGGCGATGTGTTCGAACCGGTGTCCGGTAAAGTGAGAGCTGATGATCCGACCGGAAAACAGCGCGCACACGGAACAGGACACTTTTTTTTCCCCTTTGTTGCGCCATCTGGAAGTCAGAGACGCTGTCGGCGGAGGCTGCTCGGGCGTGCGCCAATATCTGGTCCCTCGTCTCGCAGCGCTTTCTGTGCTCTGTGTCCTCACGTATCTTACACCGTGAACAACATCCTCATTCAAACTTTACCGTGCTCTACAGTGGGGTGACCTTCCATGGTGTATATCCTGCTGTGGCCACTGACAAGGTTGCAGAGGCACGCAACCTCCACCACGCACTTTGTGCCGTCCGCCGTGCTTTGGCTGTGCGCACGTGCTCGAGGTGCACGTGACACCGGGGCGTATTGAAGGTATAAATCTCGGGCAGGAGGTGCGACAACTGATGCTCCTCCTTTTGGTTCCCACCTTGTAATTTACTAAACCTGAATTGGTTCTACATCTGAGTAAAAGTACTTATATAGTCTATATTTGGCCTACAGGATCACGAATATAGATATCATTTTACGATTCGGTGTACGGATGCTGCAGAAGTTTTTTTTTCAAAGTACCGCCGAAGCCCCTTCTCGGAGCAGCGTTATGTTTTAGAAGGAGTTTTGGGAATCTGCTATTGCACATTTTGAGCGCCTCTTGCAATTTAAAAAAAGAAGATCATAAAAAGACATCACGACTGGTGTCGGTGCGGGGGAATGTACCTTAAAGCCCCTTCATGATTCAAAAGTAGCGGAAGGTGCGTCAATGCGTCGAATCACGGGGCACGTGCAACGTGCAGCCCTTTGGAAGATCATGACGGCACAGCGCAGCACTGAGCTGAATTTCAGACGCCATGTTCTTCCCAGAAGTGGCACGGCACGTGCCTCGATCATTTATAATAAATGGGTTGTGTGTGTGTTTATACAGCCTAGAACTTGGTCTGCCTCACAGGGGCGACGAGTCTCCCAGCTGTAGATGAGAAATTTAGCCAGTGCGGTACAGCCGCTAGCTTGGGGTCTTTAACGTGCATCACGCAGTAGTGATACACGACCGCACGCCGGTACGATGCTCATCCAGATCGAAAGGGCAGGGGTGGGGCTCGAACCCAGGATCCCTGGGTTCTGCAGCGCGAGTTTTCGCTCCACGTGCTCCGAGCTGGTGTGCGCTAGACCACTCGGCCACCGATCCCCCCTCGATCATTTCCTCAACGATGAATGGCGCCACTTTTCCCAGCCTGCAACTGCACGCGCTCCCTACACGAGTGACACTTACTTAGCGGCCTAGAGATCCATTTGTGACGTAACGACGGGCCGGAGATGTTTTCGCGTTTGGTCGCCTATTGCTACATCCTCGGAGAGAACGAATGTGATATCAAATACCGTTGAGAATAATACAGGAAACTCCGGGGTAAAATGGGAGACGGAAGTAGAAAGCGATCCTGGCGGTATGGAGTGGACAACTCGCCACTTTCCCCGGCAATGAATCAAGTGGGTCTGACTCACTAGAGAAATTGATAGTCTATAAATTATTTTCATTTTTTGATGGAGCATAATCGTAATCGTAACCTTTATTGGCTCAGGAGAGCCCCGGCACCGCGGAAAGGCGACAGCCCGTACCATCGAGGCCCGCGGTGCAACGTCTAGTGATGATGATTATGAGATGATATATACAAGATAGGGGGAGGGGGGGGGGGGAGACGACGCGGTCTTCTCAACATCGCAAGCACCATTGCTTGAAGGTTCGGGGTTTGCCAAAACACTTCTGCTAGATGTAAGAAGTGCCTGGGCAAAGGGTGCTGTCCGGAGGCTTCACAGTGCGGCTGGGAAAGCCTTGGCGGTTTGATGATGTTCAGGACGACGTGCTCTTCTGATCCGCCGCACGAGTCTTAGAGGTTCGGCGGCGGTTCAGGCCAGTAGGCAAGCGAGCCAAGGTGACCTTCGGTAGGCTTTTCCATGGACGTTCTGGATGGTAAAGCCCTGGCGGTTTATGGTGCGCTCGCTCGCTTCGTTGAAGGCAGCGGCTCCAGGTGGTGGCCCAGTCAAAGTAGACGGCTGCCACCCCCGATGCATTGACGTCCAGGGCTAGAACGTAGCGCCCCGGTCACCCGGTGTAGCTTGGCATAGGGAGCATAAGCTCGTGATATTGGACCTCTTGGTATTTTGATGTCAAAATGCAGTGTGTTGTATAGACCAGTCAGGGTTTTTACAGCCGATTTTGTACAATATAAAGAATTATTAACCTTTTCTGAGCTTGTTGATTTATTTGTTTTATTCCTACCGAAACATCTCATATTAGCTGTCCTTGGCTCCATGTGACCATAATTGGCAACAGGCATCAATTTTTTATGAGATCGACTTGAAATGACTCTAAATGACTAGAACTGATTGATATTGATAACTATGTGATTTTTTTGTTTGTTTACACTAATGAACGGCTTCAAGTAGCTTTTGTTGGCTATTAGCATCTTCTTTGACCAGATTGACCTGAAATTGCTGCCAATGGCTATTGATGATAATTGACAATAATATTACTATTTCGACGTTAGTGAATGCATATGGTTTCAATTGGCTGTTATTGGCTATAAGCCTCCACTTTTATATATATATTTGATAGATATGGCTACAAATATTAATAATGAGTAATGAAACTGAGCTATTTCTGTTTTTAAACTGGAATGACTTCAGGTGGCTATTGTTGGCTATTAGAATATATTTCTGACCAGATTGGCTCAATGGCTACTAATGGCTGTTATTCCGCATTATAGCAATTACCTGCTGTCTGAGTGTTTATGAATGAGAATAGCTTTAAGTGGCTATTATTGGCTATAAGCACCTATTTTCGGATAGATTGACTTCAAATGGCTACAAACCGCTATTAGTAGGTAACTATAGACCTTTCAAAAAAAGAGCGTATGGCCGGTGCCATTTCCAGTGTTCGTGCGTATGGCGCGTGCTTTGCTCGTTTTCCGGAGCGACGCACACGCGCGTGCTAAGCTGTGAAGATCGCACGCTGAGCTGTGGATGTGTAAACATTGGAAAGGTCTATAGACCCTTTCCGGAATTCAGTGCCATCTGGTGACTCAAATGGCAGTCTTTTACTATACTAATGGCGGCATTGAGCCTGTGGTCTGCAGTATTTAATGGGGCACCGTCACTTAAAGGTCAACGGTAAACGAGAATGTTCACTTCACTACAATTATTTTTCAATCTCTTTTAGTGTCGCTGGCGAAACAAATACAGCCTGTCGGAACGAAGCGCCAACCCACATAGACGCCTTGATAGAGTCCTATACATCAAGAGGCTTTGGAGCCGATTGAGTGCTACTAACAGATTGACTGAGACTGAGTAAGAAATGAACGCTTACGCAGCTCTTGCTTCCAATTCCTGCTTCACGTCGCGCTAACACCTAGAATGAATAGGCCTCGAATCATCTGCTCAGGAGCATCTTCATCTTCTTCTTTCATCAGTAAACAGAAGGCCGCCATTAGTATAGCACATATACCGTTTTCAGATGATGATGATAGTGATCAAGGTGGCCAGACTGAATTCCGGAAAGGGTCTCTTGCTTGAGCTATTTTTATATTTGCGAAATGGAATGGCTTCAAGTGGATAATGTTGGCTAATTGTATTTGTTTTTGATCAGATTGAATTGAAATGGCTGCTGATGGATATTGATGAGATCATTAAAAAATTATGTGCTATTTTGGTGCTTAAAAATGAGTATGGCTTCAAGCGGCTAATATTTGCTTATGCATCAAATTTTAGATAAATTTGATTGAAATGGGTACAAATGGCTATAAGTGACTAGTGTTGATATTTATGGGCGTTTTAGTGTTTACTAACTGGAATAACTAAGCGACTATTCTTGGCTATTAGCATCTATTTCTGGCCAGATTGGCTTCCAATGGCTAGCAATGGCTGTTAGTGAGTATAATTGACAATTATGTGCTATTTCAGTGTTTATGTATGAAAATGGCCACAAGTGGCTATAACTGGCTATAAGCATTTATTTTTATTGCAATGGCAAGATTTGGCCACAAATGGCTATTAGGGACTAGTGTTGATAGTTATGAGCGATTTTTGTGTTGTGGTCGGTTTGCCTTGCTGCATACCCGACCCGGAGGAATAACACGGAGCCAACGGTTTCAACAACAAGAAACTACATTTAATGGGACGTGGACAAGACGATTAACATTGCTACCGGCGCTGCCGGAGTCCAGGCAGCGACCCTTTGTGCGCCGCCTCTGATCTGCCTTATCAAGGCGGCGCATCCGATGTGCGCGTGGCTGGCGTGACGTCGCCGCCACGCGGGAAAAGTTCGGCTTGAGCCTCGCAGTCGGGCAACTTGGCTTGGGAGCCGCCAGGGTGCCCACACTTCCCCCCCCTCAAGCTTCGTCCGGCATGTCGATGACGGAGACGTTGTGGGCGTCAGGGGGTGGATAGCGCTGTTGGGCGGACTGACGTTGTAAGTCCGGCCGGCGCCTGCTGGACGAGCGCGGCGGCTGCTGACGAGCGCGGCGGCTCGGTCAGCTCCAGCTTGTCGCTTGTTCGGGATCAGGGCTCCACCAGGTGGCTGCTTTGCCCGTGGTCCTGTAGAGGGTGGCCGCGGTCCACGATGAGACCGGCCGCCGTGTCGTTCAGATGGCGGGTGTGACGACGGTTTTGTCCATGAGTCAGCTTCGTAGAAAACATGGAAGCAGACGACATGGGACTCAGTTGAGGGCTGAGCCTGACGTTATCTTCGGACCCCTTCCAGAAAGTTTGAAATAACGGATCTGAGGTGGGCACACAATCTTCTCCCCCCTCTCTTGAAAAAGGGGCAGATCCGTGGAAGTAGAAAACTACCCCCAAAATGCGAGAGAGGCAAAGCCAAGGAGACAAAAAAAAAGGTTCCTCTCTCTTTGGTGTCACCGACGTCGCAGGTTATACCGCCGCCTTGGTGGAGACAAGGGGGTTTCCGGAACGGGACTGCCGTCAGTGTCGTTCCGGTCCTGCGAGGAATCTTCGTCTTCTGCTTGGAAAAATCGTTTAAGGTCGGTGACATGAACAGGTCCGGTTTCCTCACTAGACTCACAGTTAACTAGTTTGTAAGTGAGTGGCGAGCACTTTTCACGCACGCGAAACGGACCTTCCCACCTGTTGGCGAGGGAGGCTGCGAAGCCTCGAGCGGCGTCACTCAGTGGGTGAGTACGCCGGAGTACAAATTCTCCCACCTCGAACTGCAAGTCACGTCGCCCCTGGTTGTACTGTTCTGCCTGCTGTACTCGGGCGACGTCGAGATTTTCTCGGGCCTCTCTTAGGTTATCGGAGAAGCGCTTTCGCAGGTCCTCTGCGAACTTCAGGTAGGGGCGAAGCCTTCCTCCAGACTCTGTAGAAAGGAGGCTGTTAGAAAGCGGGAATGCGAGCTCCTTGCCGAAATTTAATTGGGCAGGAGTGAGACCCGTTGACCGATTAGTGGTTGTACGGGTTGCGAATGCCAGCTCGGGCAGTTTCGCGTCCCAGTCCTTGTGGCGCTCGGTGTAGGCCACTAGCATCATCTTAAGGTTTCGATTTACCCTTTCCGTGATGTTTGCTTGCGGGTGGTACGGGGAAGTTCTTTTGTGCTTGATTCCCAGCACCGCGCATGCGTCCACAAACACCTTACTCGTGAGATAGGAGGCATTATCGCTTACAAGCTGTGCGGGAAAGCCAAACCTAACGAATGTTTCGAGTAGACACTCCCAGATTTTTTGCGAATCTAGCTTCCGCAAAGGGAATAACTCGACCCACTTCGTGAAGTGGTCGGTTACCACGAATAAGTACTGATTACCCCGGGTACTACGTGGGAAGGGGCCCATGACGTCACAGCAACAAATCTGCCAAGGGCTCTGACTCGCGATTGGTTGCATGAGACCGGGGGGCTGGCCACCACGTGGTTTTGCCTTCTGGCACACCGAGCAGCTACGAGCGTATCGGAGCACATCCTGCCTCATGCCTTGCCAGGTAGCAATTTGGGATAACTTTTCGTAAGTCTCGCTCCCACTGCTGTGTCCTGCCAAAGCAGAGTTATGCATGTATCGGATGAAAAGCTTACGTAGCTTGCGGGGTATCACGGTCCGGAACGCCGACAGGCAAGACGTCTGGCACCGTGGTGAAGTGGGCTGCGGTGGTCGGGTTAGGGATGCAGTCCACTCTTTTGGTAAACGGAGTCAGCTCCGGTTGTTGTCCCAGCCGGTATCCACCACCAGAAAAGTCGAGTGTCATGCTTTCGCCTGTAATGAAATCTCGGCCCAAGATCACGGGTACCACAAGTCCTGGCATATAAAGAAATCGCTGACGCCGCTTCTTTCCATTAAACCGAATCTGCAGCCTCACGGCTCCTCCAGCTGTTATCGCTGTACCCGAAGCTAGCTGCAAACGGGTTTCGCACTCCCGGAGGCTTATCTTTTTTGCTTTGCAGAGTTCGAAAACGAAATCCCCTATGAGCGAGATAGCGGCCCCGGAATCCAAAAGTGCGGCAATGGGAAAATCGAGCAGTGAAATCGTCATGCGCGGTTCAATGATATTAGGCTCGGGCTGGATTCGACATACCGATGGAATCTGTGCCACAGCCTCACTGCTCCCAGGGACTGCAACGGCCGTCGGCGAGTGGCTGTCTGGTTTCAGCGTCGCCGGCCGTAGTAGTTTCCCTGGTTCTGGTTCCGGCCCTTTGCCGCCGTCTCGTGTCACCTCTTGACGTTTGTTGTATTGGCGTGTTTCTGACTGTGTTTTTGTGACCACGGCAATCGTTTTGCGCGCTTGTGTTGGGTTTTTGGGGGCGTTTCTTTTTTTGTGCTTGCAGGAATGCTTGCAGGACGTAGCGCCCGGATGAAAGTCTGGTCCGGTACGTTCGGGTCATGCAAGAGCTTTTCAAGAGGGCGGACCCGAAGTTACCGGAATCGGACAGAGTAGCTCGGGTCAGAAGACTGTGTCACCCCAGGTACCATGGCTACCTGATCAACCGCACCTTTGAGACCCTTGAAGAGCTAGCCCGGGGCGCCCGCCTCATCGAGGAAGCTCTTCATGCCGAGCGGAACTACGTGCCGCCGCCACCAGCCAAGTACGCGCTCGAGCCGGCATGCGCATGGCGGGGCCCCGAGGCCTCCACGCAAGTGGACTGTCCGAACGAGACCTCCCTTCCCCACCACGTCAACCAGGAGAGTTAGCGTGGCATGCATGGTGAACTCCCGTGCGGGATAAGCGTATGTTCGCCTAACTCTCCCCGAGAGGTCCCCGGAGGTCACAGCGAGGCCCGTGAGGGTTTCGGGCGGGGGTCGCCACGACAGGTGGGAGGTCGTTGGCCGTGCCCTATCGCAAGCTGGGGCCCAACGGAGATCACCACCCAAGCGAACCATCGTCATCAGTCTGCTCCTGCAAGTGCTGGCGAAAACTGGCACGGTGCGGTCGCAAACCCGCAGCCCAGCAGCATTGACCCCCGCCGCAACGGAACAAGCCCTCCTGACAACAGCCAGCCGCAAGCCTGGTGGAGGCCCTCCCATAGTGGTTCCTTATCCGATCACTGGAGGCGGTCCGACGGGCACCTCGGTGCGGGTGACCTAAGCAGGCAACTGTCGTCGGACTGCTGCTACCACTGCGAGCAGCCCGGCTAGCTCAGTCGGTAGAGCACGAGACTCTTAATCTCGGGGTCGTGGGTTCGGGCCCCACGTTGGGCGCCATTGTGGTCGGTTTGCCTTGCTGCATACCCGACCCGGAGGAATAACACGGAGCCAACGGTTTCAACAACAAGAAACTACATTTAATGGGACGTGGACAAGACGATTAACATTGCTACCGGCGCTGCCGGAGTCCAGGCAGCGACCCTTTGTGCGCCGCCTCTGATCTGCCTTATCAAGGCGGCGCATCCGATGTGCGCGTGGCTGGCGTGACGTCGCCGCCACGCGGGAAAAGTTCGGCTTGAGCCTCGCAGTCGGGCAACTTGGCTTGGGAGCCGCCAGGGTGCCCACAGTGTTTACCAACTGGAATGACTTTTAGTGTCTATTGTTGACTATTAGCATATATTTCTGACCAGATTGGCTTCAAATGGCTAGCAACGGCTATTACTAAGTATAATTGACAATTATGGGCTATTTCAGTGTTTATCATAGAGATCATACATACTAACTCTAGAGGAAAAGGTCCGCCATTTTCCCATACATTCTGGCTGCCGCAAGCGGCGGATCATGCAGGCAGACCCTCGGGGTCCCAAACACGGTTACATCATCAGAGCAGTTTCGCGAACTTCAACAATCCACGAACTTACCGGTGGAAAGATATTCGCGTTCCTTTCGAAGCTTTCTTTTTGCATAGCCCGCAGATGTACGGCCTCGCGTTAACGCTAAACTAAACCATATACCCGGCTTCGCTGGTGGGGCGCGGCTGGGCGCGGTTGAGGAATACGAAACTGCTCAACAACCAGATTTCCGAGATTTCGACAAAAGGGAAGTTAATGCAGCGTAATGACTTTATTGCTTTTTATAAGCGTTAGAATAGCTCAGAATTTAGCTTACAACGTTAAATTATCACTGTTTATATTGCTGAGAGTTTTCACTCTTCGCGTTTACCATGGCAACGTTGCTTTCTTTCTCTCGTGTTCTGTCGCTCTCTTTCGCGATCGTTCACTCGGGACCCCGGGTGTCGGCGCACGGGATTTGCCACTCCTCCTCACCCACCTTTACCCCCCTGGTGTTTATAGATGAAATTGGCCACAAGTGGCTATTACTGGCTATAAGCATTTATTTGTATTGCAATGGCTTGATTTGGCTACAAATGGTAATTAGTGACTAGTGTTAATAGTTATGAGGGATTTTTGGGTTTACCAACAGGAATCGCTTTAAGTGGCTATTGTTGGCTTTTATCATATATTTCTGACCAGATTGACTTAAATGGCTAGCTATGGCAATTAGTGAGTATAAATGACAATCATGTGCTATTTCAGTGTTTTTGGATGAAACTGGTTACAAGTGGATATTACTGGCTATAAGCATTTAGATTGGCTTAAAATTGCTACAAATGGCTAGTAGTGACTAGTGTTGATATTTTTAAGCAGGTTTTATGTTTACTAACTGGAATGGCTTTTAGTGGCTATTGCTGGCTATTAGCATCTATTTCTGGCCAGAATCGCCTCAAATGGCTTACAATGGCTATTCGTGAGTATAATTGACAATTTTGTGATATTTTATTGTTTATGGACGAAACTGGCTTCAAGTGGCTATTATTGACTATAAGCATTTATTCCTTATTAAATTGGCTTGAAATAGCTACAAATGGCTATTAGTGGCTAGTCTTGGTAGTAATGAGCAATTTTCGTGTTTACTAACCGGACTGGCTTTAAATAGCTGTTGTTGGCTATTATGATTCATTTTTGACCAGATTGGCTTCAATGGGCTAGCAAAGGCTATAGCAAGTATAATTGTGGATATTCATGAATAGCCATTCATAGCCATTCAATGGGTATTCATGAATAGCCATTTATAGCCATTCGAAGCCAGTCTGGTAAAAATATATGGTAATAGCCAAAACTAGCCACATGAATTCATTTCAGTCTGTAGACAAAGAAATAGCTGCTAATTATTAATACTAGTCACTTTAAGCCATTTGTAGCCAATTCAAGTCACCCAGGTCGGGAACAGATGAATATAGGGAATAATAGCCAATCCAAGAACCAAGTCAAGAATAGATGCCTATAGCCAATGATATCCACTTAAAGTCATTCAAATCTATACACACTCCAATTGCATAAATTGTAAATAATAGTTACTGATAGCCATGTATAGCCATTTCAAGCCAATCTAATAAAATAGATGCTAATAGCCAATAATAGCCATTTGAAGTCATTTTCAATCATAATCACCGAAATAGCATAGAATTGTCAACTATATTCACGAATAGCCATTCATAAAAATGAATGGTTAAAGTCATTCAAATCTATACACACTCCAATTGCAAAAATTGTAAATAATAGTTACTGATAGCCATGTATAGCCATTTCAAGCCATTCAATAAAAATAGATGCTAATAGCCAATAATAGCCATTTGAAGTAATTTTCAATCATAATCACCGAAATAGCATAGAATTGTCAACTATATTCACGAATAGCCATTCATAGCCAGTTGAAGCCAGTCTGGTAAAAAAATAGATGGTAATAGCCAAAACTAGCCACATGAAGCCATTTCAGTTTGTAGACGAAGAAATAGCTGCTAATTATACATACTAGTAACTTTAAGCCATTTGTAGCCAATTCAAGCCAGTCAATTCAGGAACAGATGATTATAGCCAATAATAGCCAATCCAAGCCAACCAAGTCAAGAATAGATGCCTATAACCAATATTATCCAGTTGAAGTTGAAGGGTTGTTCATCTGCCCTTCATATATTTACTTATATGTACATTCCATCTCGGTCGACACTCCGCGATGGTGTGTTCGGTCTCGAGCTCTCTATCTCAAGCCCCTGGTTCTTCTTCTCCTTCTTGCTGGCCCTACATTACTCCCCCCTCCGGGAAGGCCAAGGCACGGTTTGCCAATGCACATGTCGGCAAATTGATGACTTGGTCTGAAGTCGTGGAGGTTGTCGCAACGATGGTTTCAATGGTGTCTGGGGCGAAACCTGTACACTCTCAATGTACGCGAGTTTCAGTCGATCAACAGACACCATGTCGTGTCTGTTTCCTAGGTCTAAAAGGAAAACCTTGGGGCCCCGTTGAATGACGGAAAACGGTCCGTCATAAGGGGCCTGCAGAGGTGTCCGCATTGCGTCTCTGCGAACGAAAACGTGTGTACACGTATCTAAGTCTTTGCTCATGAAAACTTTCCTGTTAAGCGGTTGTCGTGTAGGTGGTGGGCGCAAAGCTTTCATCGTCGTCCTGAGTCTTGATACGTAGTTCTGCATGTCTGGTACCGCATCTTCTTCGAGAGTATGGAAAAACTCGCCTGGCAGCCTTAGGGTCGTACCATAAACGAGTTCAGCCGGTGTGGAGGAGAGGTCTGCTTTGTAGACCGCACGAAGACCCAGTAAAACGAGTGGGAGTGCTTCTGACCAGTTTGTTGGATTTTTGCAGGCCTTTAGCGATGTCTTCAGTTGCCGATGAAACCGTTCCACTAGACCGTTTGAGGCCGGGTGATAGGACGTGGTGCGGATTCGCGTTGCTCCTAAAATCCGTAGGAGTTGTGCAAAAAGGCGGGACTCGAACTGTCGGCCTCTGTCAGTTGTGATTTTGTCTGGTACGCCGAAGCGTGCGACCCATGTTGTCATGAAGGCTTGGGCGACCTCTTCAGCTGTGATATTGGTTAGTGGTGTTGCTTCTGGCCAGCGTGTGAATCGATCAACGCACGTGAGAATGTACGTAAATCCATTTGAAGGTGGTAATGGTCCAACAAGGTCGATATGAACTTCGGAAAATCTGGTATCTGGGAGCTTGAACCTGGCGACTGGCGCAACGGTATGACGATTAATCTTTGCCTTTTGGCACTGCTGACAAGTACGTGTCCATGTGCGAACATCGACATTGATTTTGGGCCAGACGAATCGTGATGTGACTAGGCGTTGTGTGGGCCGAATGCCAGGGTGTGCGAGTGAGTGCAGAGCCGTGAAGATTTGACGACGGAACTGCTGAGGAACAAACGGCCGTGGTGTGCCTGTAGAGATGTCGCACGTTAGAGTGGCACTGCACCATGGAAGATGAAGATCTTCGAACCTGAGCGCGGTGTGTCCAGAGCGTAGATTTTGAAGTTCTTGGTCTGACTGTTGTTCTTAGGAGACAGGGCCTCTGTAAGAGGCTGGATGGTAGTAGCACAGTTAGGAAGAAAACGCCGGAAAAAATTTATCAATCCCAGGAATTCTCTCAATTTCTTGAGGTTCTGGGGCTTTGGAAAACGAATAATTGCGTCTACTTTATCCGGTAGTGGTCTAATGCCGTTGGTTTCAAGGCGATGCCCAAGGAAAATCAATTCCTGAACGCCGAACTGGCATTTCTTTAGGTTGATGATGACGCCGTTCTCCTCCAGACGTGTCATGAGAAGGCGGAGGTGCTCAAGGTGTTCTTCTTTATTTCTGCTTGCAACGAGGAGATCGTCAAGGTAGGCAAAACAAAAATCGAGTCCTCTTGTCACCTGGTCAATAAATCTGCCCTTCATATATTTACTTATATGTACATTGCATCTCGGTCGACAGTCCGCGATGGTGTGTTCGGTCTCGAGCTCTCTATCTCAAGCCCCTGGTTCTTCTTCTTCTCCTTCTTGCTGGCCCTACAAAGTCATTCAAATCTATACACACTCCAATTGCATAAATTGCCAATAATAGTGACTGATAGACATGTATAGCCATTTCAAGCCGATTTGGCCAAGAACTGCCCATAGCCAATAATAGTAGATACTTGAATCCATTCATATTCAAAACATCATGAATACTATGTCACTAATTGTCACTAATGTTCATTCTGAAGCGATTTAAGGTGATATTGTTACGATGATATGCTATTGCTAACAATAGGCACTTGAAGCCATTTTCATGCATAAGTATAGAATAGCAGAATATTGCGACCAATAAGCACTGTTAAGAATGGAACCTTCGGCGACCTTCTTCCGAGTTTCAACGCTGCGGAAACAAGTCAAGACGAGTCCGGGACCGTCGCCCGCTTGTCGGGACCAGCGCGAAACGAGTCCCGTCGTGTCCGGGATCGTCGCCTACTTGTCAAGGCCTGCGGAAACAAGTCTCAACGCGTCCGTGACGTCAACGGGACGTGTGTGCGTGCGTGGGGGTTGGTGTGCTCAGGAAAGGGAGAGAGGCATGGCCTAACTGCGGAGGACCTTGGCTGCGTCGCACATGGCGGCGGACTTTGCTGCATCGCACTGGACGGCAGGTTACTGCATCGCACTGGCTGCCGTGGTGGGGAGTGAGGGAGAAAACGGACCCTATATAAGGCAGAGCGTGGGGCTGCTCCGTTGTTCTCTCGGATTTGACGACTGTATCGCAACCATGTAATTAAACCGTTCGTTACGTTACCAATTCGCCGACCTCCACTGAACCCCTGGGTTCTTCACTTCGGGGAAAGGACGTCGTCACGAGCCAGGAAGCCTCCGGACGTGCGGCCTAAACCCCGCCTCGAACAGCACTAATAGCCATTTTTTGGCAATTCGAGCCAACCAGGCCAATAGCAGATGCCTATAGCCAATAATAGCCATTGGAAGCCAACTCAGCCTGCATAAAATCAAATAAGTCGAAATAGTGACTGATCGTCATTGATAGTCACTAGAAGTCACTTGGACCCCAAATCTGCCATATTATTTATAAATATGATAATTGATAATATAGCCATTTATTTATTTATTTATTATACCCCCAGGGCCGAAGCATTACAGAGGGGGTGGGCAAGGGAAGTACAAAAACGCTGAAAATGGTTAATCCGTCAGAGATCATGAACAGTAACTTGTTAGAACTTCTTTAAAGAGAACAAAATCGCCAATAAACGCAATGGGTGAGGGAAGGCGTTCCATGCACGAGATGTTTTTGGGATGAAAGATTTGAAAAAAGAATTTGAGATGGAAGTGGGCACACCAACTTTGCAGCAGTGATCGAGGCGAGATGATACGTAGATGGGGGCACTGATTAGTTGCTCTTTCAAGAGTGAATTGGCATAGTAAATTTTATGAAATAAACAGAGACTGGAGATAGTGCGACGAGTGGAAAGAAGGGGCAGTGAGAGAACTAGCTTTCATGGATGTGACGCTTGATGTACGATGGTAGTTTGATAATATAAAACGTGCTGGCCGGTTTTGGATGGCTTCAAGCGCTGATATGAGGCTTTCTGCACCGGGATCCCAGACCGAGCATGCATATTCAAGCTTTGGTCGCACCAGTGTTTCATAAAGTAGTAATTTTAATGATGATGGAGCTAGAGAAAAGTTACGTCTTAAATATCCAAGCATGCGGTTACTGTTATTAGCGATATATTCGGTGTGAGTTTTCCATGATAGGTCAGAAGAGATATGAACACCTAGATATTTGTAAGTTGGTACGTTTTCAAGGAGGTTATTTGATAAGAAGTAGTTAGGACAGAGTGCTGCTTTGTGGGAAATCCTCATTGTCTTACATTTCATAATGTTTAGTTTCATGTGCCAAGCATGACACCAGGAAGAAATTGCATTTAAATCAGATTGAATTATGTGTACGTCAGAGTCATTAGTAATTTCACGGTAAACAACGCAATCATCCGCAAATACGCTTATGGAGGAGGAAATGCTAGTAGGTAGGTCATTTATATGTATTAAGAATAAGAGGGGGCCTAGGACAGAACCTTGTGGTACACCGGACACAACAAGGGACGATGACGAGTTTTTGTTATTGACAGTTACAAATTGCGATCTGTTAGTGAGGAGAAACTCTAACCAAGATAAGATATATGGATCAATACTGAGTAGGCTAAGTTTCTATAGTAGTAGTTTATGCGTTACCTTATCGAAAACCTTAGCAAAGTCCAGAACGATGCAGTCAGTCTGACATCCACGATCCATTAATAGCCATATGAAGCCAAATCAGTCTGCACACAATCAAGTAAGTCGAAATAGTGACAATGGTCATTGGTAGTCACTAGAAGTCATTTGGACCCCGAATCTGTCATATCAATAAAAACATATGATTGTATAGGCAATAGTAGCCATTGGAAGCCAACTGAGCCTGCATAAAATCAAATAAGTCGAATTAGTGACCGATAGTGATTGATAGTCACCGTGGTCATTTGGACCACGAATCTGCCATATAAGTAAAAGTATGATTGTATAGCCAATAATAGCCATTGGAAGCGAATTCAGCCCGCACACAATTAAATAACTCAAAATTGTGACCAATAGTCATTATTATTCAGTATAAGTCATTTAAACTCCGAATCTGCCATTCAATTTAAAAATATAATCATATAGCCAATAATAGCCATATGAAGCCAACTCAGTCTTCACACAGTGAAATAACTCAAATAGGGACTGATAATCATGGACAATCGCTAGAAGTCATTTGGACCCTAAATCTGCCATATAATTATAAATATGAATGTATAGCCAATAGTAGCCATTGGAAGCCAACTCCGTCTGCACACAACAAATAAGTCGAAATAGTGACTGATAGTGATGGTAGTCACGGAAGTCGTTCGAACCCCGAATCTGCCATATAATTCAGAAACATGATCACATAGCCAATAATAGCGATATGAAGCCAACTCATTCAGAACACAATCATATAACTCAAAATAGCGGCCAAAAGTAATTAAAAGTAACTAGAAGTCATTTGGACTACATATCTGCCATGTCAAATTTTGATCAAAAAGCCGAAACTAGCCATTGAAAGCCAACTCAGTCCGCGTGCAATCAGATAACTCTAAATAGTTACAAATATTCATTGATTGTCATTAAAAGTCATTGGGAACCGAAATCCACCATATAATTAGTAATTAAAATCAAATATAAAATAATAGTCATTCAAATCCAATCTGAGACATAACATTACAAATATCACGAAATGGCCACTAATGGTCATTAAAGTCTTTCACAAGTGGAACTACCGAATAAACAGCTGCTTCGTATATATGCCCCGAAAT
Source organism: Ixodes scapularis (assembly GCF_016920785.2). Lineage (NCBI taxonomy): Eukaryota > Metazoa > Arthropoda > Arachnida > Ixodida > Ixodidae > Ixodes > Ixodes scapularis. The sequence continues at coordinate 79,557,700 of NW_024609837.1, forward strand.
AGCTTAGGATATTGGCCTAGAGCCATTAATAGCCCTTGGAAGGCAATCTAGTTTATACTCGTCCAGATAACTCAGAAGTACAATCCAATAGTCATTGCAGTCATTAGAGGCTAACCAGGCCCCCAAAATGACAGGTAATACTGAACTGGACACTATTCTACTTCCTTATAAATACTAACTCTTCGTTAAGCAGCCAGTGTAGCATTTACTGGCTGCAATTACTATGTCGTGTAGCGTTTCCAGCGTCATTGGAAGTGAATCTCATATAATTTAAAATAATGACCCATGGAGCAATTACATATTTGAATTGTTGTGCTTTATTTCTAACTGCAAAGAGCCAGTCACTCTAGTTAGTAATAGCCATAGCCTTTAGCGTGGTCCATAAACTGTCAACTTACTAAAAAGTCACAAATTGCGAGTAGGTCATTTGGACCAGGTGTAATGCATAGGTCCATATAATCTAAATACTTACTGCTAATATGAAGCGCACCTCATTATTAAAAATACCGTGTATCAGCTCTTGCTCAATTTAAATCGGCACACCGGTTTGCCATATGTTCACAATTCCTGATAGTGTGAAGAGAAGAAATAGTGTAGTGAATGACTGTTATCCTTTTAATTTCGATCTCATTGTTTACCATCCCACACCGAGAGATGGCAGCACTTCTGTGTCTCCCGACAACCCCATGTATTTTGGCTCCAGTTTCCAGTATTGTAAGTCAATGGTATTTGCTGATATTCAGATTGACAGGATGAATATACTCTAGAATTCACCTCTAGCTCGTCTTTGTTTTTCAAGAAACTGGCCAGCTTCCCTTTAAGCGAGACTAGAAGCTCTGCCTTCAGAGCGAGCATTCTGGCTTCCTCAGTGCTTTCGAAGCGCGTGCCTCAACATTCACGCTAGTCTAAGCAAGGGCAGAAAGCTCGCGCTGAATGCGGAGCTTCAATACTCTGTTATCGTGCAACGCTCTCAAAGCTGCTAGCGGGAGCGCGTGGCTTCATCTGGGGTTTTGTTTGCGCGAGAACTCGCAAATGATCAACGTGATCGAGCCCCATTGTCGCGCCTGTAGCTTTGACAGCGTTGTCCACTAAGTATGAAACATAGTATGGTCTTAGCTTAGAGGGGTACGGAAACGAAATGACGTGAGCGCGAGCTCCATACCCCTCGCTTCAAAGTTGGCCAGCGAAAAGCGCAACGCGTATCGCGTTCATGACGTAAATAGCTCATGCACGGTCAAGGGCACGGTGTAAGATACACCCTTTCGGTGAAGACACGGCGGGGCTCAACGCGCGGCGCGAGGAATCAGATAGTGTTCGTTCGATGGGCATCTGAAAGGCTGCATTATTCCGCGGCCACTGTGCCCGCGGCTGACGGTGTCACCGGCGGCCAAACAGCGAAACTGTGTGAGAGCGAAAAAAATTATCTCGTTGCCATGACACCCCGGTACACCGTGGTCTTTCTGCACGAGCGACAACCTCGCTGGAGCCCTGCGCGTGTGGAGCATGAGGCGGCGCGAGCCGTCTTTGCCGTGCCCACTAGAGTAACTGTATATGCTCCGCTTGCGGAGCAGAGTACCGCAATGGTGCCATTCTGGAGCCAAGCACTGCGGGAAGCCACGGTCGGTTTTTGCAGGGGACGCGAAGGCGCAGACGCCAGGCAGCGTGCTGTGGCGTGCTGCGGCGCGCTGCGTAAAGGCACGACCACATTGGCGTTTCGGAGGCCTGCGGCGCGACGGTCGTCGCTGCCGGTTGCCGGCGGAAACCAGTTTTCCGCTTCAACGTCACGACGTGCGGCGCCGCACACCCAACCGCTCCGTGCGCGGTTCTGAGCTTAGCGCCGCACGCCGCAGAAGAGAGGAGCCAATGGGAGGTGGCGTAGATAGTGACGTCGCGATGCCATGGCACGGCCGGTCTAGAGCGGAGAGGCGCGCGCGCGCCTCTCCGCTCTAGACCGGCCGTGGCCATGGCAACGCTCAAGCCGGTCCTCGGCGCGTCTCGAAGCGAAGGACGTGTTTCGTGTCGTCTGCTCCCCCTATTTCCCCCCGATGCCTTCCCCGACGGAGCGGTTCCTTGAAACTAACCGCTGGGAAATTATAGGAGAGGAATTCGGAATTAGAAGTGAGTTTCTCCGTGGCACTTGTTGCATGTCGTCTCTGTTGTGACGGATGTCGTGTTGAGTTGGTGACACTTTCGAGAGTAGCCTTCATCTCTGGCGCGCCGCCGGGTCAGCAAAGCCCCGGCGGCGCGCCAGACCTGTCCTGTCCTTCGGTAGAACCAACTCGGCCGGACCCAAAACTTGCGCCTCGTTCCCTTCAGAGCGCGGCGACGTCGCAAGATCAACGAGCAGGCTAGGTTAATCACATTCACGCTGATCACCAGGTAATTATGAACTCCTACCGTCTAGACAGCGAGTGCGGAACGGAAGAATCTAACGAAGAGCAGACGACGAAAGAGCGGGAAAACCGGGAAAACCGACGGGAGGCTCGATCGCGGTAGAGCACTATATAGCTCCTTCGGAGCAGAGTAGCGCTAGAGCACTATATAGCTCCTTCGGAGCAGAGTAGCGCAATCTAGAACGCCGTCTCTCGGCGACTAGCGGCGAACGCCCGGAGGTTCCAACTGCGGTCAGAAATGCATGGAGAACGTGAGAAAATCGTCGTTTCTTCAGTTTTGTGGGGATGTGCGGAATGGAAATCATTTTTGACATAATAATGAAACATTTTAGAATAATATCCGATAAGTTTTGTGCCATACAAGGACGTAAATTTTTTTTAAAAATTGCCTGAGCGGCATCATGCAGCAGACGACACGGCGACGTCACACCATTCACGTGACCCGCTCCGGCCAACCCGAAAAGCCCATCTCCGCTGCGAGCAAAAATCGTCTGCTTCAAACGCCATTGCCTTGGAAATTGCCTTCTCAAAATTTGCACACGCATCCGATATTATTAAAACTTTGATAAAGTGTTAAGCGCTTTACTAACTTCAAGACAGGCTAGTTTTGAAAAATGTGAACTCGCCGTTAGTTTTTTAATCAGCCATGTTATGTCGATCTCCATGTATTCTCCCATAGGGCGGGCCGCCTTCTGGAACCCTGAGTACCACGTGACTCGCGCCGAGCCGCTCTGTCGGCCATGTTGTCGGCAAAACACGGAGTTCAAAGGATTGCGCTACTCTGCTCCGTAGGAGCTATATAGTGCTCTAGATCGCGGGATCTAGTGCTGTCACGTGACGCCTGCAAAACGGAGGCCAATGTGGACTCCTCGCGTTCGGACGCCGGACGGCGGTGCCGCCCGGCGGTGTCGCCCGGCGGCGCCGTTCACGCTAGTGTGGTCGGGCCTTTAGGAAAATAGTGCGGCGTGCGGCGACAAGCCGCGCAGGCGCCGTCATCGTTCTCTCGTCGTTTCCTGTTTCCCTCTTGTTGTGTACAGAGGGCGCTGAACTCATGCATTACCAATTGTATATAAGAGCATCACCATCGGCATAAAGATCAGTCAGCGTCCAGTGCCTGCCTCGTGTCAGTTCTTGTTCTGCGGCCTTCCGGCCGCGTTCGCCGGTCTACACCACACTGGCGCAGTCGACAGGATCTGGAACCAACGAGCGAAACACTCTTCGACCTTCCGCCCCCAAACACTGTAGAAGTATCGCCTTTCGTTGTGCTGGCGGTTTCGCGTCCATTTCCGTCGCCTGCAGAAAGATCTCGAAGTCCTCTCGCCATTGCCGCCATGACACTGCCGGGTCTCCCGGCGCCTCCAAAAACGGGGCAAACGATGGCAGCCCGAACGTATTCATCTTTGCGTTAAAGGGTTGCGTTAATGGGTTTTTTTATAGTTGCGAAAAACGGCTGTCATCTTGACTGCTGCCGAGGTTGTGCTTTTGTCGACTGCGACGACGTCTGCCACACATGAGGGACTGTTTCAGTTCCGTAGAGTCTGTTTTGGCCTTGCTTCGGCTCCCGCCGCGTTTCAGCGGATGATGGAAGAAATATTGAAAGGTTGCAAGGGCGTCCTATTGTATATTGACGATATTATTGTCTTTGACAAAAATAAGAAAGAACACAACAGTCATCTGCGCGAGGTCTTGCAGCGAATAGCGGCCGCTGGCCTTCAACTGAACACGAAATGTGTCTTCGGGGTAGAGGAATTGTCGTTCTTGGGTCACCATGTGAGCGCAAGGGGTCTCGCACCCCTCAAATCAAAAGTGGACGCGATTATCAATGCACAGACGCCAACGGATTTGGTGGGGTTGCGTTCTTTTCTTGGGCTCATGGGATACTACTCTCATTTCCTCCCTCATTATGCAGAAGTGGTGGAGCCACTGCGGCGCCTTCTTCGCAAGGGCCAGGAGTTCATCTGGGACCAGAACGCTGAGGAAAGCTTCGGCAAGGCTAAGAACCTACTAGCGTCGTGCAGCGCAGTATCCATGTTTGACCGGTCCTTACCTGTACAGGTAACAACTGATGCATCGGCATATGGGCTGGGAGCGGTACTGCAACAGGTGATCGACGATGAGACGCGTACGATAGCATTTGTATCAAGGACGTTGACGCCACAGGAACGCAAATACTCTACGGGAGAACGAGAAGCCCTGGCATGTCTGTGGGCTTGCGAGCACTGGCATGTGTACTTGTGGGGCAGAAATTTTGTGCTGCGAACGGACCACCAGGCATTGGTAACATTGCTCTCTACTACTGGCACCGGAAGGCGGCCACTTCGGATAGAGCGCTGGTGTGCAAGGCTGATGAGGTACAATTTTACTGTACAATACACGAAAGGAGAAGATAATGTAGTCGCTGACGCACTCTCCCGGTTGCCCTTGCTGTCCACAGAGTGCGACCCAGTAGAGGAGGTCATTGCTGTGGTGTCAAGCGTGATAACAAAGAACCAATTGCAAGTGGAGACAGAGAAGGACGGCGTGTTACGGGAGGTGATGCAGTATGTCACATCTAGTTGGCCAGAAAAGAAATGTCTGTCAGGAAAGCTACTATCATCTTGGCGGATTCAAGAAGAGCTTTCTGTTCTGGAGGGAGTGCTGTTTCGTGCAGAGCGGGTGGTGCCTCCATCGACATTGGTGTCCAGATTCATCATGATGGCCCACGAATCGCATCCGGGCATCGTCAGGACAAAGCAGCGACTCCGGGAGCAGTATTGGTGGCCTGGGATGGACGAAGACGTGGAAAACTGCATTAGAAGCTGCGCTGTGTGCAAGGCATCAGACAAGTCTGCAAAGACCGCGGTGGCCCCTCTACAACCAGTGCAATGGCCCGAAAAGCCCTGGGAAAAGCTGGGCATGGATATTGTGGGCCCGATGGAACGAGCCCCTCCAGAGTGCAGATTTGCAGTAACTGTGATTGATTATCACAGTAAGTGGCCGGAGGTTTTTTTTGTGTCGTCGATAACTTCTCAGTGGGTGACGAAAGTGTTACTGGAGCTATTCGCGAGGGAAGGATACCCGAAGAGTGTTGTCACTGACAATGGCAGACAATTTATGTCGACACAGTTTGAAGGGTTCCTACAAGACAGAGGAATTGAACACTGTGTGGCCTCGCTGTACTACCCACGGTGCAACGGTCAAATAGAACGATTTAACCGCGTCTTAAAAGAGTATATTCAGGTGGCGTCACTGGAGCGGAGACCACTTAAGGAGGCGATTTTGGAATACCTGAGTATTTACAGGGCAACTCCCCATGCGACCACCGGCATGTCTCCGGCGTTTTTGCTACACGGAAGGCGGCCACGAACAAGACTGGACGTCGTGGGACTACCGGAGAGAGGGTTTTTCGATGAACCGCGGCCTCACGTCGCCGAACTGCAACGCCGTGTCAAAGAGCGACAGCAGAGGACAAAGAAATACACCGATGAAAGACGGGGTGCCAGGCACTCCATCATTGAACCCGGCGACTTCGTAAAAATAAAGAGGTGGGGAGGACCAAAAGGACAGCAGAGGTTTTCCTTGCCAATGGAAGTAAAAAAACGCGTGGGAAAAAATTCCTTCCTTTTAGACAATGGGAAGAAATGGAACGCTGCCAAATTGACAGTAGTGGACAAAGGAGGAGCACCAGGTGCCCGGAACTTGGTAGAAAAAGTTATGGAACGACGTGGAGCGGCGAGAGACCAGTTATGCGACCTGGATTTGCCCACTGAAGAGGGGGCATCACAACTACCATCACCACGGGAGGTCGCAACTGCCAGAACCCCAGAGACATTATCGCCAGGTGACGACAGCGCTACCCTCGCTACGCACGGAGCGGAGGCTGCACGGGGTGCTGAGACACTTTCAGACGCTACACTTCAGGAGACTGAAATCTTGTCGACACCAGCAGAGTCGGCGCCAGCTCCAGAGCAAGTCGAAGCGCAGGACATCTCCGGCCAACAGGAGTTGTTGACCACGGCACCGTCGTACAGCAGGCCTCAGCGACAAAGAAGAATGCCCGGAAAATACAATGATTATGTTTTACACAAGAATTATCTGTTATAGTGGTTCCAGAGCTATGTGAATAACTGTAATTATTGGTGAAAGTTGTGTTCTAGTTACTGGGGTTTTGTTTGTTTAAAGGGGGGAAATATGTTGTGTATAGAGGGCGCTGAACTCATGCATTACCAATTGTATATAAGAGCATCAGCATCGGCATAAAGATCAGTCAGCGTCCAGTGCCTGCCTCGTGTCAGTTCTTGTTCTGCGGCCTTCCGGCCGCGTTCGCCGGTCTACACCACACCTCTCGATTGCAAAAATCGCACCCGCGGATCCTGCGGGTCGCGTGTGAAGTGAAGTCGTCAATTCATTGCGGTAAACGACGCAGCGGCTGACGAAAACGCCGTCCCCTCGCTTTCGGATGAGAGCTCGCCGACTCGCCAAGAAGGCCGGATGCGGCGGTCGCGTATCGCGTACCACTCCGCGAGAGCCGCAGACGCCAGCAACGCGATCGTCGTCCGTGTCGTCTGCTTCCCATACCTTGGAAACGGATGTCCTAAAACATCGCTCGCGTTTTAAAAAAACAGGATTGTATTGTACCCAGCTGACGCACATAATGTTCAATGACTTAGGAAGCGTTCGGTTCGTTCAGGTTTATTCTGGGATCTATATTTTGCGAACTCAAAGCGGAAACTATGTTTTCCCGAAACTCGGTGCTCTGGAAGGCCGCTTTCCCGCACGAAGGTCGGATCCAGTTCTGCCCATGTGACCACTCCTCCGCCAATACGGAGATGGCGGCGATAGGAAAAGGAACGCGATACTCTGGCTCTGCAAGCAGAGCCTATACAGTTACTCTAGTGCCCACGGATCGACGAGTCATCTGCCGGCGCCGCTTGAAACTATAGTGAGAGAGGGAAAGAGAGAGAGGGAAAAGCGAACCTTATAAGTGCACTGCGCGAGGACCGCGCTGTCCTCACCTGAAGAGTATTTATCTTACACCGTGGTCACCGTGACCGTGGTCAATGGTATGGTAGTTTCAAGCCTTGAAGCTTGGTGGCGTCAGCGCGTGACAA